>NC_135574.1:30296209-30605824 GCF_965152235.1 Eretmochelys imbricata
CTCAGTGTAATTAAGAAGCAGGTTTGGCACCCTTCTATGTCAATTTGTTAGAACAGGCAGAGGCTCATTCCTTCTATGCTGTCAGTAAAGGGATCCATTTTAAAATATTTAAAAACAAAACTTTTTTTTTTAATTAAAAAAACCAACAGTTTGGGTCACAAAATTATTTTAATGCATATCTTGCCTATCAGTGGGATTATGTGTAGCAACATGAACTGAAAAGGTTGTTCAACAGATCTTACCCTTTTCTTAATGTTGTGCAGCATTGTTTCCTGTTTATCTATTTCTCCTGTTCTGTTACTTTGGATATTTTTTAAAATAGTGTCCTCTTGTCTTACTTCACTATAGTAGTTTGGCTGTAAACTGAGATGTCTTTTTTTTTTTTTTTTTCCTTTTTCTTGATATATCGAGTCAAATTCCTGAAGAGACACACAATCCTTAAACTGCGTACTTTTAATATCATTATTAAATCACTATTAACCTCTATTCCAGTCTTTCTAAGTTACTTACCACTGGATCCTTTTATTCAGACCTCTTTAATACAACGTTAATAAATTACAGGTAGTGTAAAGTGCTATGCCATGCCTTATGTTACACACAAGAATAGGGTGGGAGAACCAAAGCCCACACCCAACCTGTCATTTCAGCTCTCTAGTATAGATGGGTTACTTATTAAAATGAGACTACATAGAACTGGCACATTCAAACTTTGCCGAAACGAGGGCTACATTGGCAATTTGCCTTGAACCTGAGGGCCCCATCCAACTTAAATAAAATGGAGTAGATTGCTGATATCCCCATCTTCAATGCAGCAGTTCCAAAAGGGAGATTACAAGTCCCAGCATGCAGTGTTGTATTTTGAGTTGAGCAACCGGTAGGCCACATATTCTTATTGAAGAGCTGGTCAGCCAGGGGCTACAATGTAGAATTCCTTGAGCTGCCTTTGCCATCATAGTGCAAAGCCTTGTTTGTACCATGCCTTGCCTGCTGTACTCTTCCACTATATTTTTAATTTCCATAAGGGCTACTTTTTAATCGGTTTGTTTTATTGAACTTTGTAATTGCATCATTTGAAATCTAATGTTTTCTTCCTACTATTTCAGGGGAAAATATTTACTTCCATGGAGCCAGAACATGATATCAATGATGTCTGCCTTTATCCTAATTCAGGTATTTAAAATACCCTAAATACCTATTACATTCAACAGGTAAAGCACCTACTGCCTCAGGCTGTGATCTCCTTAGCTGTCATAGTGATGGAGAGTCAGGCTTGGTTGACTTTGGTTGGTAGACTTTTTATGGAGCTTAGTGTGGTCTTATTTGTATCCTCCTTTCCTCTGAGTCGGTAATGAATCAGTGGACACTATGGTTATAGGCCACTGTACTGTCATTCGGAGGATCAGCTGCTTTTGGCCATTGAAAATCCCATGCCATTTTTCATAAGAGTAGTGGTTTTAGCTCTGTGTCCAGGCCAGGACCTAATTTGAGTAAGGAAAGTTTTCTTTTCAGAACTGGACAAGTTTTTTTTTCATCAGTGTTTTGACAAAAAAAAAAAAAACAAACACATTTAAAATGTTTGGGTTTTGTCATAATTTCCCATTTTAAAACCGACAATTTTGATTGTTTTGAAAAAGAATAATTTATTTTCCCATTCTATCAATTCTCCATTCCCACAGACGTTTTTTCAGTGTGTGTGGGAAGTTAGATGGGTGGGGGAATCTCAAAAAATTAAATGTTTGAATCTCAAATGAAAGGTTTTTTTATTAGAGTTTTGTTGTTGTTGTTGTTGTTGAAAAACAAAACAAATTTTTGAAAATTTTGGTCAGATTGGTTCTTTGGCAGGCATATCCTTTGATTCACTATTGTTTTGCGGGAGGGTAAGAGGACTGACTGTTTTCACAGTAAAATCTGCTGTGTCATTGGTGTGTTAAGTCATGACGATGACAATACTGTGTTACAATTCAGTTTGGTCTTGCCTGTTATACGGCAAGCCAGCTCTGCTATAGTTAAGATTCAGGTGCACTTTATAATCTGCATGTCTACTTGGATTATCTTGAAATTTACTATGCTTCATAGAGGTGTAGGTGGTGTTAGTTGTCCTTGTTTGGGCTCAGAAGAGAAAGGGGTTCCTGAGATACAGCCCCCTTGGAAAAAACAGCATTTTACAAAATCTGGTTCTTATAATATTTTTTGCATGCACACCTGGGACTCTACCTACGTCTCTGATCATCCTCCAACTGATCTTAGTCTGTATTTATCTCACCTAGTGCATGGCACCCATTGCTTCTTTGGGGAAGCAATATTGACGAAGTTATTAAAGAAGAGTTTAGATCTCTAGAATGGCACATACCAAAACTATCAAGTCAACAAGATTGAAATACAGATGTGCAGCAAAAGTAGGACTAGAGGGTTTCCAGACACCTTGTTGACAGTATCTGGGTAGCTCAAGAGAAGATGCTGTGGTTATTGAACAGAGCTACACCCATGCACTGAGAGTTCAAACCCTAGCCTTATCAGGAATCTGAGAATGATCTGTAGGCATACTGCTACTGTCTGTCTCTGTCTCTATTAAGGGTTTTTTGACTTTTGGGAAATGTGCCCAGTAAATTTAGAAGGAGCTCTGTTTTCTGAATGATAATCAATTATACGTGCCCTGCGTAAATATATTAGAGTAATTGCTGGGTACTTGCTACTTTTCCACCTGGGGATTATTATAGCAGAGCGCTAGCATTGATTAACTGGAAGGAAGATGAAAGGCCTTTAGGATAATGTAATCATGTTTCCTGAACAATGAAACTGAGTGTCATTAAAGGAAACCAGGTCGCAGGATCATTTGATCAAGGTGTACCTGATACACAGCCCTCTCATACAAGGTGCTTATAACATTGTTAGATTCTTATAACTTTGTTGGTGCAGAGCTAGGGAATACAAGGGGTCAGAGCAGTAAGGTGGAATGTAGGAGGATGTTGGAGTATTGCTGGAGGTCGGGGGGATAAGAGGGCAGAGGAGAGGGGTCTAGGTGATGAGGGGGATAAATGGAAGGGCGGTAGGGACAAGGGATTGTGGGTGTCAGGCCAAGAGGAGGGAGTGGGGATTAGGGATGGTAGGACAGATGGGTGGCAGGAAGTGGGTGGGGGATTAGAGGTTGGAGGCTTGTCAGCTTCACATTCTCCCCTTCTGTGTTCTGAGTCCCTCTCCCTGTTCCCCTGTGTGTGCCAGGATCTGGGGAGATCTGAGGCTGCTTTCCTTCCCCCCATGTGTGTGCTGGAATGTGGATTGGGAAGGGAGTCTGCCCCTCTCTGTATCCCCCCATGTGACCTGGTATTTGCGGGGACCATGGTTCCCCTGGAGGATCTGAATTCCTCTCTCTGACCCATGTGTGTGCCAGGATGCAGGGGGTGGGAGGACCCTGTTCCTCTGCGTGGTGAGCTGAGAACAAGCATGCATGAAAAATGCACCAAGTATACAGTGCTGAGTCCAGGATGGGGAGCGGCAAGGAGTATCTGTCCCTCCCCTCAGAAAATGTCCCCACTGACTCCATGCTAGTACCTATACTGTTCCTGCAGCCTCTCCCTAGTTCCTCAGTCTGCAGCTCCCACCCTGACACCTGGCTCGCCACAGGAGGACTCTTGTGGAAGGAGAACCAGGCTGTCTTGGACAGCAGAGACGGACAATGAGAAGATAGCACAGAGGGAGTGAAGGGATTAACAAGCAGCCAGTGCATTCTGTGGCCAGTGTAATTGTTGACAGGGATCCAGAGGCAGTGCAAAGGGAGTGCTGGCCTGTGGTACATGGGGATGCTGAGAAATAATTTTTTTTATAAAAACAAGAAAATTAAATGTCCCCAACGTCCATTACCTCATAATTAAGATTGCCTAGTGGAGCCTCGTACCTTTCTGGAACATGGAGGCTGGCTAAACTTCTGAAAACCAGGAAATAGAGTTACAGTAATGCAAACTTCTGAAAACTAGGAAGCAGAGTTAAGGTGCAATCCATTGCAGTCTTAACTCTGCCCTTGGAGTGATGCTCCAATGTGCCCATAATATGCCTACTAACAATCTGCCTTTGCAGTTAGTGCAGAACACTCAGGGAACAGGGCACATGATTACTGTAGCACAGAGTTTAATATTTTATGTTTGCTAAAGCAAAACTTGTATTCGGGTGAGGGGTACTAGCCAGGAGCTACCTATACCTGCCCTGCACTCAAACACAGCCTTCTCCACAGACACAACAAAAAACTTGCTAAAGTGTACAATCCCTTTGTCCTTTTGCACAGGATTCCATCAAACACTGTACTTTCATTTACCCATCATTAAACCTACAGACCACTTTCACATCCCACCTCACTATGGCAAGAAGGGCCCCTATGCACCACTACTCACACAACTTCAGAACTAGTGCTGAAATGAGGCATACTGCGTCCCTCAGGCTACACACGCACCTCTTTCCTTTTATATCACACACAGGGGGTGCCTTGGAGAGAGGCTCAGATCACTCCTTCTGTATATCTCCTTAAATCACAATCACAGTTTTGCCAAGCTACTCAGCTAATCCCTCCGCCACTCGATACAACTTCTCATAACATAATGAAGGCAGCTGGAACGCGTGCACATAATTCCCAGTGACTGTTGCCATCTCGGGGGTGGGGGTGCAGAGTTAAGGTTGAGTTGGCATGTACCTTATCTGTACTTCCTGGTTTTCAGAGGTTTATATTCGGCCATTCTCCACGGTTTTGGAGGGCATGAGGTACCACTGGCCACCTTTAACTCTTCGTTATCTAAGTTGTGTTAACTAAGTTTTTGGGTGTATAATATTGATTGAGACATAATCATATTTCCATTGAGTAGAAGTCTCTCTGCCCCATCTGCTTCTGTTCATTGCAAGTTTCTAAAGAACTTGTTTTTTTCAAACAGGCTCCAAATTAATACTTCCCATTGAAAAGAGAGTTCTTGCTTATTCCAGTCTGTGAAATCTCTTGCATATAAGAAGATTAGTCTGGTCTGTGGTTTGATAGGTGTGTCTCTGTTCTCATGAAAGATGGTCAAGGCTAACAAGCTGAGACAGCAGAAACATGCATAGGAGACTTCTTTGATCAAGACTCTCTTTTTCTGTTTCTCAAATTTCCCCTGTGGTATACACCCAGGTACTGTCCCTGAGACTGTTTCCTCCTCTAATTGTTGGTGGAAACTTCCCAAGATGCTTACCTTTACGGTCTTCTTTGAAGCATTAGGCATAATTGGTAAACTGCTTCTACCGTTCTGTCTTTGGGGTTTTCCCTGTTCACTGAATGAACGGTTTTTCCTTTTCTAGTGGTAGTGAAATGCTAATGCTCCAAGGCACTGTTAATCCATGAAATAACCATAAATCGTTCTGGTTTTGTTTAGGTTGCCCGTAAACTTTTCTGCACTTGGTTTTTAACCTTGCTACTGTGACTCTCTTGGTGTTCCAGAAATATTCAGCCCTTTTTCGGTCTTCTAGAGTCCAACTGCATTGTGTATTTTTAATAAAGGGATTGTCTGGAAGGGATTATCCCCACCCATATTAATTGTGTGCCTCTATTTGGGTATAAATTGTATTTCTCCCCTCTGGCTACATGATGATTGATTGCATTATTCATAGTCTCAGTGGAATCTTTTAGAATGTGTTTAGGTCAGAAAGTTATCTAAATTGATTGCCCTCCCCACACACAACACACACTCCCCTTCATTGCTTTTTCTTATTTGTATTATTTAAAGGTCATTTATGTAGGAAAGTCAAATGACATAAATGCAGAAATATATGCTGAATGTCCTTACCTACTAGTTTGGGGGGGAGGGGGAGGGAGGGGAGAAGTATAGCATATCATTTGTCACATCAAGTTTGTACAGAGCCTGTTGCCAGTTCTGGGTTTGCTTAGATTTAATAATACTTGACACTTGTACCTCACTTCTTGTCTTCAAAGCATTTCAGTTTGCACAATACCTCTATAAGAGTAGGTATTTCCCATTTTAAAGTTGCACAAATTGAGGTACAGTGATAAACTGGCTTGTTCAACAATATCATAAATACAATTGACATCTGTGTCACAAGATCCTGACTCCCACTTCTGTACTCAGACCATACGTCTGATTCCCAGAATGATGTATTCTGGGCCATCACCAATACTGTAAATGGCAGTTGCTTCACTGAGACGGTCTATAGATCCCCAAGTAACAGGAAACTAAAAATTGCTACCGATGAGGACCCTATCAATGCGAAGGAAATTTTTCAAAAATTTCACCCCAGAATTAACATTGTTTCATCTCCATTGGTGCTGACCACCAAGTTAAGCACAGTATTAATTAGATGCCCTCTGAGCAGAGTGAGAGGACCGTAGCAGCCCCTGGCAGCCTACATACAGTGGGGCTCATAACAGTGCTCACATCAGTGGAGATGAACCAGTATTAGCAATAATGGGATTTTTTTAAATAGGGCAATGAGGCAGGGATAAGCAACTTACTTGGGGCGCAGTTGACAGGCTCTATTCAAGTCCTAATCAGTTCTGTTTCGATATGCTGTAGTTAACACTTTTTTTTTCCTCAAAGATCTTTCATGTTTACTCAGATTGCTATTCTAATAACTGTTCCTTTTTAGTCTTATTTTATTTTATTTTTAGGAAAAAATAACTTAAGGGAAATGGAATTGATGTACAAATCTGCTTTGTATTGAATAGGACCTATTTTCTTAAAACACTTCTAAATAAAACAATAAAATAGATAAGCTAGTCTTTTATGGCCATTGTTTACACCATGTAATTGTCTCTCTCTTTAGGAATGCTGCTGACGGCCAATGAAGACCCTAAAATGAACATCTATTACATTCCAGTAAGTAATGCAAATAAGTTTGGCCCTGCTAGAAATATTTATGAAATATTGTTTTAAAACTGTCAGCACTTTAATGTAACACATTTTCTTGTCCAATTGTTCTATAGTAAATTTTGTGTGCAGACTGAATTAATTCTGGAAATTTATAAATAAGGCTTCTACACATGTGTAATAATTTGTAAAATCTATTGCTTAATCTCATACTAAACTAGGTATTGGAAACAAAGTGTGGTGTATTTATATTACATCATTATTTTATTGAAAATCAATCCTGAAGCTTGCCACACTCTTAACAATTCCTAAATTGACTAGTGGCCGTGGGGAAATTCAGTCAGAGCCCAAGAGAGAGAATCTATCAACTTGTTAAGATAGATCATTAAATATAAAATGTGGAACTTACCGTCAAGATATAAACTGTCTTCTGAAATAATTACCCTAGCATCATAGTTCAGCTATAAGCACTATATTCATGGCTGCTGCTCTGACAGCCATCTTAATTTTGGTGGCAGTTCTTAGCACCTGGTTACCCAATGTCCTATTTGAATTGGAGCTTTTGATTTCAGAAATTTAAATATATCCTCAATCTTGAGGTATATTTTAACCAGGCTTGTACCCAATCTCTAGTTGCTCACATACAGCTACATCTGCATTTTAGTCTAACGCATGCGTGTTTGGATTCTCTTTAAAGTGTATGCACACGTCTTTATCTCTACAGTGTTCAGGTGCTAATATACATGTGAACAATTTTACATGCAGAAAAGGAGGCCACCTCTGAAAATAGATAGGCCTTTCACCAATCATTATATTCATGTTGGCTCTATATCATGCATATAAACCAAAAATGTTGGTATATCTGACCACAGAGAGGGCCACCAAGCCTTTTCAACATTCTGGCAACGCTGCCCTTCCACAAATCTGACTTGCTCTACAGATTGGCTCCTTAATTATCATTGTTCATTCAATAATTTGTTCCTTCTGAGTCCAGCATGTAGTTTGAAAGCTTTCTGTGGTAGCATATGAGTTATTGCAAAGTTCTCTCTTTAGGAAGATTGAAGTTGTGTTAAAAATGTTTCAATCTAGTGTCTTGTCAGTGTCTTCAGTTCAACTGAATAATTTGGTGACTGTACTTCTTGTCTCTAAAACAGCTTGAAAATTTTCTGAGTATGTTGCAGTATCCTTTTTTGTGCATGTTATGAATATCACATGTGCTTTACAAATGTAGTAACTTACCTATATTCTGTTGTGATGGTGCTGGGTTTTGCAGTGACAAATCCAATGTTGTTTCATAATGAAAACATTGCATGCATGCCTTCTTTTTCACAGACAGGCATGCTATGTTACAAAATGCTATACTCAGACTTATTTTGGTTAATTTCCTTTTCAATGAGTACAAACGTATAAATTGTAAAACAACTAAAAAGAATCCATTTTGTCCATCTCAAAAGTCTGAAATTTTAAAAATCCTCCTAGGACTGTTGAATTTACACAGTGTTTCTGAATGCAACATTTTGCATTATATTTTAGATTATATCTGAGAAATGTAAGTCACGCATAGCCAGACATTCCCTAGCGTAGAGCATTTGTACTTGTACTTGTGTAGAGCACAAATTATTCCAGTTACAGTCAGCATTAGCCTAGACTCAGAATTTTCTCCTTTGCCCCATTTTCCTGTTAGCATATGTCTTAACTGTGTGTGAATCTATCCACTTTTGATTAGACCATGCCTTCTTTAGGAGTTTTCCCATCACAAATTCAAAATATGGTCCTGGAGAGAGAGGCTAGCACTTAGACATCCAAATGATAAATGTTCTATAAATACTTGTAATAGATGAAGTACGGGTTTTGCAGGACTGTAACATTAGAGGAAATTGAATTTTGGTGTGGAGATCGTTGTCCAACCATATAAGAAATTTAAATTGAGTTCTCTCATTCACCTCAATGAGGCTGTTGAGTTTGAAGTCTACTGAGGATAATTTAAATGCCAACATATGTTTTTAGTACAAAAATCTGATCCATTTAAAATGGAAAGTTCTGGTACACCATAAAATATATTGAATTTAATATCAAAGTAAACAGCTGGACTAGAGGGGAAGAAAGCCTGGAAAGGCAGTGCCACATAATTCAGGGGGTCCATGATGCATATTGAATCTAACGTGTCACCTGCTGAATTTGCGGTGAACTATTTCTTGAAGTTAAAAATGTGAAAATGTTTTTACAGGCTTCATACTTAGCAAATGGAAATATAAAAGACAGAGATCAGGTTAGTCCTAAAATATTTCATGGCATTTATCACCAGGATTAACTCAGCATTTCTTAGTGTCTTCATGCTACAGCTTTACTTTTTGAGCAGTCTGGCTCAGAAACAGGCGGATTCACATATCCATGTTTCCTGTAGTTTGCATGTCAGTAGATGATTTAAAAACAAAAGTATTTTTTCATTTTTCTTCACACTTCTGGCGTCCTAAGCAATGTGATGGTTCCCTTGCAGAGAGACAAAAATTGCTTTAGCCCTGTGGCTACTCTGAGCAGATCTTAACCTCCAAGACCCAGCAGCTTGCTGTTCTAACTGCTCCAATTTTCCCCAGGCAAGTTTTTTGACGATTCTGGGATTGGTTTGAGCCAGGATTCAATTTTACCAACAAATAAGGGCTTAATTTATTTGTTTATTTGCTGCAAGTTAGGCATGAATAGTGCTTCAGAAACCCTGTCTTTCTGAGATGCAGACAAGAGCTGATTTATTATCCTTTAGTTTCACAACCAAATAAATGCCCTCAGAAAGGGCTTACTAATGTACAAGGCAATGTTCCTTCAGCACCTTTCGGGATAATTTAATGTGCCACACTCGAATAAAATCCGTTCAGCTGATCCTGTCTCTTAATTATTTAGCATGTGCATAGTCGTCTAGCCCAGTGACGGCATCTTCAGTGGCGTGATGCCATTCTTCTACGCCACCGCTGAAGCTAGTAAGCAGGCATTCATCAACAATGTGCGTCATCGTCTGTATTGCGCCGCAGCTGCATAAAGGGCTGTCACAAAGGCCCCAGTGATACTGGTTGGCTGCACAGAGACCTTGCCCGATCCAGAACCTGTTCAATAGGGACCATTGACAATGGGGCAGCTCATAACCAGGCAGGGAGATTGTGGGGTCGGCGACAAGGGACTGGTTGGGGATTATAACAGATATCCATTCCTCTCGCCAGAGTGTTTCTGCCCTAACATCCTGGCGTGGTGAATGAGACCATAATGGGTGACGTGACTGCATACGTGCAGCTGGTGGTTTAAAAAGGTCATTTTGCAGCAGCAGGCTTGAGCCGGCATGTACTTTCTCCAGGCTCCGGGAGGTGCTTAACTCAGGCAGCTCCCAGAAGTTGCCAGCATGTCCGGCTGCTAGGTGGAGGGGTCAGGGGGCTCTGTGTGCTGTCTGCGCCTGCAAGAGCCACCCCTGCAGCTCTCATTGGCTATGGTTCCTGGCCAATGGGAGCTGTGGAGCCGGTGCTCTTAGTGCAGGCAGCACACAAAGCTCCCTTGCCACCCCTGCACCTAGGAGCCAGACATGCCACTGCTTCCGGGAGCTGCACGGAGCCAGGGCAGGCAGGGAGCCTGCCTTAGCCCTGCTGTACCGCTGACCGGACTTTTAGCGGCCCGGTCAGCAGTGCTGACCGGAGCCACTAGGGTCCCTTTTTGACCAGGTCGAAAACCAGATACCTGGCAACCCTAGATAACATTTAGTCATGTCCCAAAGGGAGCACAGAGGCAGGATGCCTTCAGGAGCTCCCTGGTACAACAGAACATAGATGCTGCTACGCTCATCTATGTAGCAGGGATAGTAATGGATGTGTCTGCTCTATACCCCATCGTCACCCCTTTTGGGGTGCAACATGTACCCCCAGAATAGTTGTAAGGGAGTAGTGCCTATATTCCCCACGGCCCAGAGACTACAGCACTGTCAAGGCCTTGTGCAGACCTTTAAATGGTTCCTTACTCCCTCCCTGCACTGCATAAAGGCCAAGTGGAATTTGGCCCTTGATGAGACGTTTTAATTTTATTTGGCTTATATGTCAAAGGGCCTGGCGTAGAAATTCCAGTCTTGTTTTATTCTGTTGGCCTTAATGAGGGCAAGTGCCTCTGAACTGAATTGGGCAGTTTGGCAGAGGCTTAATAGTTACCTACAGTTTATGCAAACATTCGGAACCTGCATCCCATGAGCCGGTTTCCTGATAAATAGTTTGATGTGTGCCTCAGGAAGCTTGAAATCAAAGGTATGTGTGCTTTGGGATATTTGAAGGCTATTGATGTTAAAAGTGTGCACTGAGACTGCTGCCAGGGAGATGAGGAGGAAAAATCTGTTGGGGCAGTGAGGTCCAATGGACTGAGATCTGAAATTGGAACCAGGAACTCTTTCGCTCTAATTGCAGCTGTCCGATAAATAGATTCATAGGTTTTAAGGCCCAAAAGGACCACTGTGATCCTCTAGTCTGTCCTCCGTTTACATAATGCCTTCTGTTCAAGGATTTCAGAACCCCTAATATAAGGGTTTGAGAGTCTTAAATTATCACTGAGTGAGAAAAACACTGTTACCGACATTTAAAAATGAGGTGGGGAAATTGAGTCTCTGAAAGGTCGTATGATGAGTATATAGGGACAAACAGGGTTAGAATGCAGGGCTGAAGCCTTGGTTGCATGCCTAGTCCTCTAGCCTCATTGGCAAATTACTTATTAGTGTCTGTTTTCCCCCATACAAATTATGGATATAAGATTGCTGACATGTAAATCCTCAGGGCATCTCTGTGAGGCAGATGTTTTACCACTGAAAATGGGAAGCTCTATATCAGGGGTCTCAAACTCAAATGACCACGAGGGCCACATGAGAACTAGTGCATTGGCCCAAGGGCTGCATCACTGACACCCCACCCTTGCTGCCCCTGGCCCAGCCCCCACTCTGCCTCTTCCCACCCCTTCCCTGCCCTCATTCCACCCCCTTCCCCGAAGTCCCCACCCCAACCCCACCCCCAGGGGGCGCAGGAGGGGTGCGGGGTGTGGCAGGGCTTAGGGCAGGGAGTTGAGGTGCAGGAGGTGTGCAGGGTACAGCAGCGGGCTCAGGGCAGGGAGTTGGGGTGTGGGGTGCAGGAGGGGTGGGGGTGTAGCAGGGGATTGGGGTGCAGGGTGCAGCAGGGGGCTCAGGGCAGGGAGTGCAGGAGGTGCACAGAGTGCGGCGGGGGCTCAGGGCAGGGAGTTGGGGTGTGGGATGCAGAAGGCGTAAGGGGTGCAGCAGGGGGTCGGGTGCAGAAGGCGTGTGGGGTGCGGGCTCTGGCCTGGCGCTGCTTACCTAGAGTGGCTCCGGGGTGGCAGTGGCACGTACCAGGGCCAGGGCAGGCTCACTGCCTGCCTGCCTGCCCTGGCCCCTGCTCCCACGTCTCCCTGCTCCGCGCTGCTCCAGGAAGCCGCTGGAACCACATCCGTGGGGGTGGGGGTCACACGGCTCCGTCTGCTGCACTTGCTGCTCCTCCAGGTATAGAATCATAGAATATTAGGGTAGGAAGGGACCTCAGGAGGTCATCTAGTCCAACCCCCTGCTCAAAGCAGGACCGATCCCCGACTAAATCATCCCAGCCAGGGCTTTGTCAAGCCTGACCTTAAAAACTTCAAAGGAAGGAGATTCCACCACCGCCCTAGGTAACGCATTCCAGTGTTTCACCACCCTCCTAGTGAAAAAGTTTTTCCTAATATCCCACCTAAATCTCCCCCACTGCAACTTGAGACCATTACTCCTTGTTCTGTTATCTGCTACCACTGAGAACAGTCTAGAGCCATCCTCTTTGGAACCCCCTTTCAGGTAGTTGAAAGCAGCTATCAAATCCCCCCCTCATTCTTCTCTTCCACAGACTAAACATCTCCAGTTCCCTCAGCCTCTCCTCATAAGTCATGTGTTCCAGTCTCCTAATCATTTTTCTTGCCCTCCGCTGGACTCTTTCCAATTTTTCCACATCCTTCTTGTAGTGTGGGGCCCAAAACTGGACACAGTACTCCAGATGAGGCCTCACCAATGTCAAATAGAGGGGAACGATCACATCCCTTGATCTGCTGGCAGTGCCCCCACATATACATCCCAAAATGCCATTGGCCTTCTTGGCAACAAGGGCACACTGTTGACTTATATCCAACTTCTCGTCCGCTGTAACCCCTAGGTTCTTTTCTGCAGAACTGCTGCCGAGCCATTCGGTCCCTAGTCTGTAGCGGTGCATTGGGTTCTTCCTTCCTAAGTGCAGGACCCTGCACTTATCCTTATTGAACCTCATCAGATTTCTTTTGGCCCAATCCTCCAATTTGTCTAGGTCCCTTTGTATCCTATCCCTATCCTCCAGCGTATCTACCACTCCTCCGAGTTTAGTGTCATCTGCAAACTTGCTGAGAGTCCAATCCACACCATCCTCCAGATCATTTATGAAGATATTGAACAAAACCGGCCCCAGGACTGACCCCTGGGGCACTCCACTTGATACCGGCTGCCAACTAGACATGGAGCCATTGATCACTACCCGTTGAGCCCGACAATCTAGCCAGCTTTCTATCCACCTTATAGTCCATTCATCCAGCCCATACTTCTTTAATTTGCTGGCAAGAATACTGTGGGAGACCGTGTCAAAAGCTTTGCTAAAGTCAAGGAACAATACATCCACTGCTTTCCCTTCATCCACAGAACCAGTAATCTCATCATAGAAGGCGATTAGATTAGTCAGGCATGACCTTCCCTTGGTGAATCCATGCTGACTGTTCCTGATCACTTTCCTCTCATGTAAGTGCTTCAGAATGGATTCCTTGAGGACCTGCTCCATGATTTTTCCGGGGACTGAGGTGAGGCTGACTGGCCTGTAGTTCCCAGGATCCTCCTTCTTCCCTTTTTTAAAGATGGGCACTACATTAGCCTTTTTCCAGTCATCTGGGACCTCCCCCGATCTCCATGAGTTTTCAAAGATAATGGCCAATGGCTCTGCAATCACAGCCGCCTACTCCTTTAGCACTCTCGGATGCAACGCATCCGGCCCCATGGACTTGTGCACATCCAGCTTTTCTAAACAGTCCCGAACCACTTCTTTCTCCACAGAGGGCTGGTCACCTTCTCCCCATGCTGTGCTGCCCAGTGCAGTAGTGTGGGAGCTGACCTTGTTAGTGAAGACAGAGGCAAAAAAACCATTGAGTACATTAGCTTTTTCCACATCCTCTGTCACTAGGTTGCCTCCCTCATTCAGTAAGGGGCCCACGCTTTCCTTGACTTTCTTCTTGTTGCTAACATACCTGAAGGAAACCCTTCTTGTTACTCTTAACATCTCTTGCTAGCTGCAACTCCAGGTGTGATTTGGCCTTCCTGATTTCACTCCTGCAAGCCCAAGCAATATTTTTATACTCCTCCCTGGTCATTTGTCCAGTCTTCCACTTCTTGTAAGCTTCTTTTTTGTATTTAAGAGCAGCAAGGATTTCACTGTTAAGCCGAGCTGGTCGCCTGCCATATTTACTATTCTTTGTACACATCAGGATGGTTTGTCCCTGTAACCTCAATAAGGATTCTTTAAAATACAGCCAGCTCTCCTGGACTCCTTTCCCCCTCATGTTATTCTCCCAGGGGATCTTGCCCATCAGTTCCGTGAGGGAGTCAAAGTCTGCTTTTCTGAAATCCAGGGTCTGTATTCTGCTGCTCTCCTTTCTTCCTTGTGTTAGGATCCTGAACTCGACTATTTCATGGTCACTGCCTCCCAGGTTCCCATACACTTTTGCTTCCGTTACTAATTCTTCCCGGTTTGTGAGCAGCAGGTCAAGAAGAGCTTTGCCCCTAGTTGGTTCCTCCAGCACTTGCACCAGGAAATTGTCCCCTACATTTTCCAAAAACTTCCTGGATTGCCTGTGCACCGCTGTGCCCTATTTCTCTCCCAGCAGATATCAGGGTGATTGAAGTCTCCCATGAGAACCAGGGCCTGCGATCTAGTAATTTCTGCAAGTTGCCGGAAGAAAGCCTCATCCACCTCATCCCCCTGGTCTGGTGGTCTCCCACCACGACATCACCCTTGTTGCTCACACTTCTAAACTTAATCCAGAGACTCTCAGGTTTTTCTGCAGTTTCATACTTGAGCTCTGAGCAGTCATACTGCTCCCCTACATACAGTGCAAGTCCCCCACCTTTTCTGCCCTTCCTGTCCTTCCTGAACAGCTTATAGCCATCCATGACAGTACTCCAGTCATGTGAGTTATCCCACCAAGTCTCTGTTATTCCAATCACATCATAATTCCTTGACTGTGCCAGGACTTCCAGTTCTCCCTGCTTGTACCTCCCCTGAAGCTCCCATTGGCCGCGGTTCCCTGTTCCCGGCCAATGGGAGCTGCAGGGGTCGGTGCCTGGAAGTGAGAGTAATGCATGGAGCCCTCTGCCACCCCTCCCCTCCTGCAGAGGCATGGTTTTGGCCACTTCAGGGAGGAGCACGGGGCTCACGGTGCCATGGGGTAGGCAGAGGGGCGTGCCGGAGTTGGGGCACGGGGAGCTTGGCTGGCCGCATGAAAGAACCGCGGGCTGCGTGTTTGACACCCCTGCTCTATATTATGGAGGGATAACAATCGTTCCACATTTGAGGTTTTGACCAGCTTTCTGTTTAACACAGTCTTTACTCTCTGATGTTGCTAAAATTACATTAATCCACCTGTAGCTTCTTGTATGGTGTAATAAAATGACTGTGTGACTATGTCATTCTCCAGCTGCTAGCTCAGAGCAGTCATAATACTGCTGCAGCTCCTAGAGATTGTCATTTCAGTTGTGGAGCCAAAGGTCCTGGATTCCCATCCTGGCTGATGACTGTGTTATATGGGTGAAATATGTGGGATGTTCTCAGTTTTCTACCATTTCATAAATTTTGTTTTGTAAAGTTTGGGAGCAATTTTATAAGGCTCGTCTTAGCTGACAATTTAAAAAAAATCAGTGTGTTGTACATTTAAAAAAAGTTTTTAATGTTTTCCTACCTTGTAATTGAAAGAGCTGTGCAGATGCCAGTTTGACAGATGCCTGCCTACGTCATAAATTGTGCTGAATACTTAATTGAGATCAGAAATCCAGTTACAAATATCCTGGAGTCCCTGTAAGGTGAAGCAGTTCATTAATAAATTCTAAGGCCAGAAGGGACCATTATGATAATCTAGTCTGACCTTCTGTATAATACAGGCCATAGAGCTTCCCCAAAATAATTTCTAGAGCAGATCGTTTAGGAAAACATCTCGTCCTGATTTTAAAAATTGTCAGGGATGGGGACTCCACCATAACCCTTGGTAAACTGTCCCAATTAATTAGTTATATAGTTAAACACTGTTAAAAATGTGTGCCTTGTTTCCAGGCTGAAGTTTTCAACTTCTGCCATTGGATTGTGTTGTACCATTCTCTGCTAGATTGAAGAGTCCATTACTAAATATTTGCTCCCCATGTAGGTACTTACAGACTATAATCATGTCACTCCTTAATCTTCTCTTTGAGCTCCATGAGTCTATCTTAACAATCTGTTTATCACAAAAGGCATGTTTTCTAATTGTTTAATCATTCTCCTGGCTCTTCTCTGAATCCTCTCCAGTTTATTAACATCCTTCTTAAATTGTGGGCACCAGAACTGGACACCGTATTCCAGCAGTGGTTGTACCAGTGCCAAATGCAGAGGTAAAATAGCCTCTTTACCTCTACTAAAGATTCTCCTGTGTATGCATTCCAGGTCTGCCTTTCCCTTCCCCTCCCTTCCAATAGCTAGATTTCACGGCAGAGGTCTGATTTCATGGTCCGTGACACATTTTTCATGGCTCTGAATTCGCTAGGGCCCTAGCGATTATATTGCTCCTGGTGGTCTGATCTATGGACCAAGTTCATTTGTGTGTTGAGGTCAAGGCTGAAGTAGTCTGTGCAGGTGCAAAGGATTGTGCCTCTTTGATGCTATGGAACAGATTCCCTCAAGTAGGTTCCAAATACTACAAGAAGGTTGTGGAAAAATTGGAAAGAGTCCGGCGGAGGGCAACAAAAATGATTAGGGGCTGGCACACATGATTTATGAAGAGAGGCTGAGGGAACTGGGATTATTTAGTCTGCAAAAGAGAAGAATGAGAGGGGATATGATAGTTGCTTTCAACTACCTGAAAAGGGGTTCCAAAGAGGATGGATCTAGACTGTTCTCAGTGGTAGCTGATGACAGAACAAGAGGTAATGGTCTCAAGTTGCAGTGGGGGAGATTTAGGTTGGATATTAGGAAAAACTTTTTCACTAGGAGCGTGGTGAAGCACTGGAATGGGTTACCTAAGGAGGTGTTGGAATCACCTTTCTTAGAGGTTTTTAAGGTCAGGCTTGACAAAGCCCAGGCTGGGATGATTTAGCTGGGGATTGGTTCTGCTTTGAGCAGGGGTTTGGACTAGATGACCTCTTGAGGTCCCTTCCAACCCTGATATTCTAAGTTATCTCTGCTGAACCAAGTGCTAAGGAAAGCAAGGGGCTGAAGCTGTTTAATACTGATGCCTCGAAACTGGATACATGGACATACTCAATCCTTGCTTAAGTATCTCAAAGCAGACTGATTCTCATTTCCTAGACTTAAAGACAGCTGATGTGGGGTTACATACTTATACCAAATCTCGATACTTTAGTGTATTGGCCTGATCGTTAAAAGAGGAGTGTGGAATTTTTCTAAATTAGAAGTGTGTCCGCTTTAGAAGTTGTTGACTTTCCTAAAGTCTTGGCATACAGCTACATAGACTGGCTTCTCTGACTGGAAGTAGTTTAGCTTCTGGTGCAAGGAAGAGATGTTAGTCTCTAAAACTTCCTAGAACATCTTTGACTTTCAGGTGGCTTTGGAAAATAACTTGATTCCTTAGCCCTTTCCTGGTTCAGGGCTGGTGTTCTACTTGAAAATGCTTCAAGATCACCTTGTGGGGATTTTTCCCCTTGATTCATTTCTTCAAAGAAGTATCTTTAAAAGGTTCTGGTTTTAATAGAATACTCTCTTTCAGCCTCAGTTTTGTTATGTGGGCATGTCTCCTTATGGCTCCATCCTCTAAATGTCTCTTCATTGTGATTTCTTCTCCCAGAAGGATCAGCAATTCGGTTGACTTATCCACTCAATCTTGTTTGCTTTTCCCCTATACAGGGTGCTGTTTAAACGATCAGTTCTTGTATTTTCTTGAAAGTCTTCTCTCTTATCGGTATTAACCAGGATATTTCACTACTTTGCATCTGTACTCATTAAAAATCTCATTTAGAAAAGTGACGTTGATTTGTCAATAGCAATGCTCTAACACATTTTGTCAACATAGAACGATCTCATCAAATTCTAGGGTTATGTGTGCATGTGTCTTCCATTTAATTAACTGAAAATTGAATCAACAAATTCATGTTCAATGGGAAAATTTGTTCCCCCCCCCCCTCCGCATAGATGAAAGGAGCTTTTGACTTCTATAGTTCATCTCCCCTGCTTCACCCTCTTATCAATCCACAGCAATGCTGAATGGGTGGCGGGATTGGAGTAAGAATGAAAACATTCTTTTTATCCTGCTGTAGGCTCCTGAGTTAGGTCATACTTCTAAGGCCACATGTAACTGAATGGGTAAAGAGCTGTGTTCAAGAATCCCATAGACGGAACAAGACAATTTTCCTGAATGGTATTGTACTGTAGCAGTCTGTTGGGGAACAGGTGCTGTAAGAGATGGCAACTAAGCTCAGGGGTCTTGTATAGCTATCTTCAGCATGCCAATTCAGACAGCCTAGTGAGAAACCATCCTTTGTTCACCATTTGCCTCTGCAAGTACAGCCTTGAGTTGTAGTTGTGCCCATCTAGGGCTTCACAGATGTTTGTCATGTCTGTTTTTCATGATTTTTGGGTGTTGCTGGTCATATCCCATCTCCTGAGGCAGGACTTCTTTGAAGCAGAGTGTGGTGAAGAAAGGGCAGAAGCATCCAACCTACCCAGCACCCATTTACTCTCCCTCTTCATGCACACACCTTGCACTTTCACTCCCAACATTCAAAATCTCATTCCTGGTTTCTTGCTATGGCCAAATCCCACAATCCTTGGTTGGTGCAGAGAGTTTGCATTGCAGGAGGAACCTTTAAGTGGTTGGGCCCTGTGTGGAAAAAGTTAAGAAACACATAGTGAAGGATGCAGGGCTTGCATCCATTTACCAGTTGATGCTTTAATAGAAGTAGACCAGCAGAGAGTGCTAGAAACAATACTGATTGTAGTTGTTGCTTCCTGTAGATGGCAAGAACTGCATCCTATTTGTTATGTAGTGGCAATGCAAAAAAGTAGTCGTCTTGAAATAGACTTTATCAGTTACATTGTGCATTTATCAAATGTTAGCCCATTCTGTTTACAAAAGAAGGAAAGCTATCAATCTGGATCTTAATTCTCTGGGAGTTCCAAGTCTTTTCTAAAAACTCATTTTTTCTGCAATGCTCAAAACCATTGACCTGTGTCAGTGAAATGTCGAGCTTTATGTCAAGGTGGAGAGATCAAATTCACATTCCTTTCTCTGTTTTTCCCATTGTGCTCTCTTACTTGTCTTTTGTAAATTGCAAGCTCATTGCTGTAAGATGGTTGTAGAACTAAGCACATTGACAATTCAGAAATAGTTAATAAATTGGCATCAACCACGGTAGACTTTGATTTTTCTTTAGGACATTCTGTTGTTTTGTACTAGGTAGTATTAGATCACTGTGGGATCAATACTGTCACTAGGCCTTTTTAAAGCACACACTGTTGGATGAACTTTAGAAGACCAGTGATGTGTATCCTTCAATGTAATCCCTACTGTCCTAATTTTAGGTGAGGTGAAAGGCAACCATGAAGCAAATGAATTGTACCATAAGCTCATCGACTTTGATGAAGCACTATGAAATGTAGAACAGTCTCGAATCCCCAAATTAAAATCACTGGTAACATAAAGTTAGTGCAGTAAAGAAGATGAGATAAGAATTAAAATGCCTTAACGTTTCTTCATCAGTAATACAGCTAACAGGGATGTTTGGGGGTTGTCATGGAATCACAGGGGCTGGTCTATGCCCCAGCCTGTAATCAGTCCCTTGGGAGTGACCCTTTTAATGTGCTGAGCCCCAGGGGTCCACACGGTTTCACAGGGCCAAGCCTGCCACCTCTACAACCCCAAACTGGGCCTTTGGGAATCCGCGATCCCTGTCTTTTCTCCGTGGCTCCCTGCCGTGAATCCAGGCAAGTCAGATTCCTGTGGGAGGCTTGCTCTGTACCCCTTCAGGATTCAGTGTTCTCAGTAAGTATCTGAGTATCTCAGTAAGTAAGTAGCACCACTGCTACAGCCTTTTCAAAAAGAAGGTAACAGTTTATTAGTCATCTGGCTACAGAATCTGAAAGTCCATAGGTGAACGTAGAGAAACTAAGGTTAAGACACAATCTGTACTGGCTAAAGCCAGGGCGCCGTTGAAAGCTTTGGCCTTGGGCTGTGCTAGGAACCATCTTGGTTTGCTTTCTCTCTGTCCCTTTGTTAGTCTCGGTCAGAGCTGCTGTCTCTTTCCAAGACCAGCTCTTACCACAGCCACCTGACGCCTTTCAATTTTGTTCTCTGGCTCAAGGCCTTTCTCTGATTCCCTACGGGTGGGGTGGCCATGGGGGCAATCTCCTGCCTCTTGGCTGTTGGTTGCTAGGTGTGAGTGTCCTGGCGATTGAGGTTACCATTGTCTTTTGGGATCCTCTGTTGATATGGGTTGGTTTCAGCCAGTCCTTAAGGACCCATTCATATCATCCCAGGCAGTTGCATGACCTAAACACCTCATGACAGGTTTCAGAGTAGCAGCCGTGTTAGTCTGTATTCGCAAAAAGAAAAGGAGTACTTGTGGCACCTTAGAGACTAACAGATTTGTGTCTAAGGTGCCACAAGTACTCCTTTTCTTTTCGCTAAACACCTCATGTCTCCCACTGTGCTCCAGGTGCATTTTAACTGTTGTGCCCCCACTGGCTAGTCATGTAAGTCACTGCGGTGCATACCCTTCCTAAAAAGGTTATGGAAAATTCCCACCTCATCACAGTTTAATGCTGACAAAGATGTTTTGGGAGCCTTGAGCTAAAGGGTGGTGGCATTAAAAGCACAAAATGTTTTAGTATTAAGAAAACTACTTCTTACTAAAACCAAAGATGAACTTGTTTTAAGACTTAGTACATCATCCTCTTTAAAGTATTTGGTTGTTGTGTAAACTTGAAAATAAGTTCTATCATATCATCCTGATATCTTAAACATGAGTTTGAGCAAATACACTACGAAATGTGTTTTAGTTGAACAATATGTAGCCTGTTTTACAGTATGTTAACAAATTTAACACAAAAAAAATTGTTTGTCCATGCAGACGGAAGTGTGAGCTTCCTATCTTTTAACCTGAAGGTTTTCAGGCTGAAAAGTAGCACATTGGGCATATTCCCAACAAAGGAAATCCTCTATTTCCCATCAGCATTAATTGGTTCAGAAGAATCACACCCTTGCAGGCATGAATACCCAAACCATCAATGTGTGACATTCAGGAAGCAATTTCCTGGTCATCCTGTGGAATCTTTTTGGTGTCGATGTTCAGCTAAAATCATGTGCCTGCATTATGAAAGTATATGAAGCCTTCATATTGCTATTATATCTAATACAAGACAATCCAGTAATTAATTGTCCATTTTAAATTGACACTACTACACTGACTCATGACTATAGTCCATGTCTCATTTTGAGGGAAGTAGCCAATCTAAATACAGACTACACCAAACAGCTCAGGTAGCTTAGTTAAGCAGGACAGCACTCCTTACAAAATACATTATGCTATGGTCACTATTTTTTGTGCTCTGATTTTTACATTAATAACAATAATTGAATATTATATCAAAAGTCCTTCAGACTAAATTCTATACAATTAGCAAATTTTACTGTAACAGTGATAAGGAAAAAGCAAGTATCTTCAGTCATCCTGTGAGTTACAAGGGACCAGTAGTGTGGTTATCTACTTGCCCTCTTGTTTCCTAGTAAGCTAAATTAGTCCAGGTAAGACTTCTCTTTATGAGCTAGATCATATATCCATACATTCTTAACTCTAATAATAATAAAGAGGTTAAAGAAGCCAACGAGAAACTGCCCTTTTTGTTCATTAACCCTCTGCTGTGTAGCTCCCATTTTCTTCTGAGCTCTATTTGAGTCCTTAATTGCAGTGTTCTCTATCATTTCTCCAGCAGATTTGATATTCCAAATTGTGCTCAAATTTTCATTGCAGAGTGCTCCTGCTTTTTGAAGGTTAAATAATGTGCATGAGAATTTTTGAATTGAACTACAGACTCCACCTTTCGCTTGGTAGCAGGGAGGGGGCTTGAGATAGAAGTAAATTCTCTGCCACTTACATGGTATGTTTCCTTCACCACCATACATGCAGATGCTGATATTCTGCGAGATTTTGTGTTGTGCTTCTAGAGGGGTGAAGCATAAAGTTGAGAAGGGTATGACCCCGGAATAACTTCAGTGATCCAGCCTGTCCCTGGCTGCTCAGAGGCAGCAGTACCACCCAGAATCCTGACAGTGCTACATGCTGTGGTCCTGCTCGCAGTCTTGTCTCGGACGCCCACCCCACTTCACCCCCAATGCACTACAGCTTGTATGTGGAGCACTGTAACTGGGCTATTGCAGAGAAGAGAATTCCTTGGACGGTCTTTGTTGTAAAGTTTGGGTAGATGGGCAGTCATTGACCTACAGATCGTGGTTGCACCCTGCCAGTTGATTCTGTGGGTCTGACTTAGTTGAATCTTTTCCACAGATGTGGTGAGAGTTTGTTTGCAAAGGAATCAGTAGTATAGGGACCTCTATTCTTGGGTTCTCATTTTAAAAATAAAAAATGGTTTTGGGTTTTTTTCCCCCCTTTTCTTTCTCTAAGGAGGCAGAAGATTTGAACTTCAAGGATCTCTTTAAAAGTTGCACTTGGTAGTTCAGTATATCTGACCTTGTACACTGTGTGTGATTTTTCTTTGTCATGTTATATAGAGACAGTGCAGTAATTTACTTAGCCCTAGCCAATGAAAGGGTAAAGGAAACCATCTGCAAGTATTTGAAGGATGTAATAACGATGGAGGGAGAGTTTAGAAACTGGTCTTGTCTAGCAGTATATAAAAAAGAGTAACTGGATACTTGTCATGGTAGACTCCTTCTAATAAAAAAAGCATTTGTGATTTTTCTCTGCAGGGTAACTTTAAATGTTTGCTGATATCCAACCTCTACATTGTTTCAACTCATATAGGTATCGAGTAGATTACTCTTTTTCCTGTGAGTAATTTATACAGATTATACTGTTTTACAGTGTGTTTAACTATTAAGCTAAATCCTTTCTTAGTTATGACTTCTCATAATTATAAACCAACAGTCACAGAATTATGAGGATGTAAAGATGTGTTCCTGTTTCTAACGTTTAAAGCTGTGAGCTAAATACAATCAGCAGATGCATGAAAGCCAGCTAGGGTGACCAGACAGCAAATGTGAAAAATCGGGACGGGGGTGGGGGATAATAGGAACCTATATAAGAAAAAGACCCCAAAATCGGGACTGTCCCTATAAAATCGGGACATCTGGTCACCCTAAAGCCAACATTAGGAATTATATATTTTGTTTTCATATTGAAAACTGCTTTTATATTCAGAAAAGCTATAAAAAGAACTTACTGCAAATCACTAACTGGTCCCTAACTGAAACTCAGCTATGTACAGTTGCAGGAATAGACTTTTACAGTTTATCAGTTTATCCTGGACATCTCTGTTATCTGAATAGATGAATTGGAGACCCCAACAGTTACCCTTCCTTCCCTCTATATTATCAGGCAGGAGTTGTGAGAACTGATATGCCAGTCTTTCTTCCTTCAAGGCTTATAAGATAGGACGTTGTGAGGGAAGAAATTAGATTGCCATGCCAGTGATTTAGCACACACTTGCTCATCGCAAGATTCCCAACTAATTTTCAGTTACACAAGCTAGAAAACATATCAATAGACCTGGCATTCCTGATTCTTTGTCATCTTTCTCACACACACTTCCCATTATTCCCCCCCACAGGATTCCCTTGAACGCAGCCAACACTTCAGACTCCACAAAATATGTAGACTAAACTTTTTTGATAAATTTAATTCCAGTAGAAAATCTAATATACTTTAGAGTAGTCTCAATAAGGAAAGTGTCATAACCCCTGTTGCTCTAAATGACTTAAAACTGAGCTAGACAAGTCAATTGATGATACAGCACATGAACAAATTTGTATTGTCAGGGCTAAGGGCAAGATGACCTGATGGAGGTTTCCATTTCTGGTTTCTAGAAATGACCCTTAGCAACTTCTATCAGTTAGTTTATATTGTATTATAAAGGCCAATACAAGCTTATTGAAATCAGTCTCTTGTGTTCCTCTCCTGTGTTTTTAGATTTTACTGCTTCAAGTTGGGTTCTGAGCTACCCTTAGTCTTAATGTTGCTCTAAAAATACTCTTGTCATGGAATTCTTTTGTATTTTGAGATGACAAATTCTAAAATTTAGAACAGCTTTAAAAAGTGGAATGTTGAAGGAAACTTTTTTTAAAATAAATTGTGGAAGGTCTTCATTAAATGTGTTCTGCCACAACCTGTGCCATGTTCTATCCCTTGGAATTTTAAAATACTGTTAGTGGGGAAAGGTCTCAGAAAATTACATATGAGCTGGGTTGCTGCACTTCATTATGAAGAACAGTGGGATGAAATAGTCATAGAGGCTATGGAAGCACAATGCTGATCAGGAAACAATAACACACAAGTTTCATGGATAATATTCTAAAGCCATCTGTGTGTTTGCTTGCATTAAAAATGCAAACTGTGTCTTGATATAAACATTACCATGCAGCTGGTGGTCAAGATAAATGAGACACACGTTTGGGCCAGGAGGTACTATCTTTGTGCCTCTAACATCCTGTATGAGCATGGTAGCCTGGGCACCCAAGGTTTTCTTCAATATACTTGGAAAACAAGGTAAAAGTTCTCTGCCAATGTCCAAAGTTACTGGGTCAGATTCTCCGGTCTGTAAAGGCTTCTTTGCCTTAATTCAGCTGGAGGTAGTCTGTGGAAACTTCCCACCTTAGGGGAACCCTCTGCAAGTATAATACTTGTGAGAATGGATCCACTGTGTCCTGTACCAACAACAGCCGCTAGAGTAAGATGGAGGTGGCATTGTGGGATTTGTATTCCCACAGAACATTATAGTATACTTGTGTGTCTAAATAGGATCAAACAGAAGGAAATAATTTCCTTCATTTTCCTCTTTTCATGGGTAATTTGGTTAACTAATACCAATTATCAGTCCTTAACATGAATATTCTGTTCAGCACAGCAATCAGAAAATACACAGGATACAAATACCCTAGAGGTTGTAAAGCTTATGAAAAGTAGTAATTATTTTTATGACTGCAGTACCTAGGAGCTTTAGTCAGGGACCAGGACCCCATTGTGTTACATACAGTACAAAGGTAGAATGGAAAGCTGGTCCTCGCTCCAGAGAACTTACAATCTAAGACCACATGGACCCAGAAAGGAGAATACAAGAAAACAATGAAACAGTATTGAGCAGCATGAAGGGCTATGCGTGGTCTCTACAAATTGTAAAATCATCCTTTTTAAAATGTACTAATCTTGTGCTTCAAAATGACAGTTATGAAACTTGTGTGCTTTTTTTAGACTAAAGTGCTTCTATTGATGCAAAATCAGTGTGTCTCCTACTTTAGTTTAGCAATTTCATCTGCTAGGCTTTCCTGCTGTTGGTGTGTCACTATCAATTTTTAGGTAAATGGCTGGCAGCAAGAAGAAATTTAGAAGTAAGTAAATATAAATAGTTCTTCAGGTGCCAAATCTAACTGGAAATGGAATTTCTGCACATTTTAAATGTGGTAACAAAAAAAGCTCACTTAGGGAAACTTATTGATCATAAGGTTTTATACAAAAAAAGCTCACTTAGGGAGCTCACTTAGGGAAACTTACCGATCATAAGGTTTTATATTGGAATCCATTATCATAGTGTTAGTGCTTCCCAAGTTCATTAGATTGGATTCATGAAGTCTTTAGTGAACCTTTGACTCTCTTTCCACTTCTGTTTATGTGAGTCTCTGCTTGAAGCTTGTTGTCAGGGTTTGTTTTTGTTTTGTTTTTTAAGTTCACTGTCAGCCTGTACTCCAACCAGCTTGCTTGGGTGCTCTCACATACCAGTTCTTGTAGCTGCATCTGCTGCACCGCAAGTGTGTGAAAGCACACACAGTCATAGGTGTGGCTGCAGGGCATAATGGTCTAGTAAGACGATCTGCATTTGAGGCCCAGGTCAGATGTTGCACCTAGGCAAGCTGGGGATGGTGCGTAAGTAATAATCTGGTATGCGGTAAAAGGAATGTTGAGTGTCACACTCAGGCTAGCCCTGGAAAAACCATTTTTTTATGGTTTGTGTGTATAAAAAGATCTTCTGTACTTTCCATAGTATGCATCTGAGGAAGTGAGCTGTAGCTCACGAAAGCTTATGCTCAAATAAATTGGTTAGTCTCTAAGGTGCCACAAGTACTCCTTTTCTTTTTGCGAATACAGACTAACACGGCTGTTACTCTGAAACCTAGCAAATAAGTAGGGAGCTGCTACTCCTTGGATGTGTGGCAAGCCCAGTATGAATGGGAAAGAGTTTGTTTTACTCTCAGGTATATATCTACATAGATTTTCCTTTTCCCTTATCTTCATATTGAAATCTGAAAGGGATTATGGTGAAAACTTAAAATCCTGTTGATGATCGCTTAAAGCCACTGCTGGTTATACTGAGAAGCAAGACATAAAAGATGAAAACTGATTCTGGTACTATAGAAGGACAAAAGAGTTTTCAAAGGACTTGCAGCTTCTGACACCAATGGTGAATTTGGCCCCAAGATGTTCCTCGCAAATAGAGTAACATTTAAAAACTTCTTGAGGGAAAAGAAAGATCTGCAAATCCAAACATAATGTAGGAAACAATGAAAGTGGTAGCAAGATGTTGGATGATAAAATACTAGAGACCAAGAACCAGAATCTAAAACTAAAAAGGTAAGACAGTAAACACAAAATGTCACCAACCAGGGCAAACGGGGTGACAACAAAAAGGAGAGAGCAGAGTTGACGATGATAGAGGAATAAAAAGATTGATTTTTTTTTTTAAATTAATGACTTTGTTACTGTGGGGACACTTGAAGATCTGAAAAGACAGCTATTTGATCAACTAATAAGAGAAGATTAAATGATGCATTAAAAGGAAGAAACAAAGGGAAAATGCCTCGAAAAGAGGCTTCTATCAGTTTTATTTACCTTTTTTAAGGAGTGACTATCCTGTCTACTCTGGAAAAACTATTACTTAAACTCTTAGTGATTCCTGTTCCTCAGGGCTGCTCCCACAGACGATGAGCAACACATCCATTGTCTTAATCAGAATCCCAGAAGTCACCCACAGTATGTGAAGTTGGTCCTGTCAATGAATGACTGACTGCAAAACCCTGGCAGAGCGCAGGATATGATGCATAAAACTGTAAAGTCACACTGGGCAGGATTAACAGAAATAATGGTTATTATCAGATAATACCAGAATGGGAAGATATTAAATATTACACATTGCACTAAATCTGTGCAAGTTCTTGCAGCAATCTGTGTATCAATGTAGAAAAACTTTTTAATAAGAGTGTGGCATTCTTTGACATGCTGAATAAGCAAAAACAAAAAGTGGTGTTTTGGCAAAACTCCTGTACACATTGTCCAAGTTTTCAGTATGTGAATGTTTTATGCATGGGGGAGATTTGCCGTGGGGTCAGCAAGAACATAGCAATGCCCACTGTCCCATCTTATTTGTTATGATTATTGAGCTAGTGACACACTAACTTAAACTACAGAGAATGAACTTTTGGCAGGGGAGAAAATTAAACTGGACCTACTTTATAAACAAGTGATCTGTTACTCTCTTGTAAATCCTCAGAAGTCTGTCTCATGCACTGGACAGGGCATATCAAAGACTTATGGAAGTCAGGTTTTACTGTGTGATGTCAAAACATCTGCAGCAATGTCTTTGAGAATACCGTGTAAACTAATTAAGAGGTAGAAGGCTTAAGAATCACATAGGGAAAAAAATTGTCTTCTAATGCAATTCCATCCTGAGATAGAAAACTGAATGGGCTGAATGGTGTCTAAACCAGAAGGTGGAAAGGATAAAAAGATTACTGGAGAGATCGGGTATAAAAGGCCCAACAAAAATGCTGCTATATGCTTTTAGCCAATTTAAATTTCTCATTTGACTGGAGGAAGGGGAGCAAAGGATATAGATCCAAAGAAAAGTGTGGTTTTCTGGGGGAAGGTGAAGTCTGGTTTTCCCAAATGTAGAAAAATTGTGATTGGGTACTAATGTCTGATCTGTCCCACCTATTCTAAGGCTATGTCTACACTACGAAATTAGGTCGAATTTATAGAAGTCAGTTTTGTAGAAAGCGTTGTTATACAGTTGATTTGTGTGTGTCCCTGCACAAATGCTTCAAGTGCATTTAGTCGGCATTTAGTCAGCGAAGTGCATCCACAGTACCGAGGCAACCGTCGACTTCCGGAGCGTTGCACTGTGGGTAGCTATCCCACAGTTCCTGCAGTCGCCGCCACCCATTTGAATTCTGGGTAGAAATCCCAATGCCTGACGGGGCAAAAACATTGTTGCGTGTGGTTCTGGGTACATATCGTCAAGCCCCCTCTTTGCTCCCTCCCTCCATGAAAGCAACGGCAGACAATCGTTTGGCGTCTTTTTTCCTGGGTTACCCGTGCAGACGCCATATGACGACAAGCATGGAGCCCGCTCAGCTCACCGTCACCGTACGTCTCCTCAGTCCTGGCAGACGCGGGACTGCATTGCTACACAGCAGCAGCTCATTGCTTTTTGGCAGCAGACCGTGCAGTATGACTGGTAGCCATCGTCACCATACTTCAGGGTGCTCTTTTAGCTGACCTCGGTGAGGTCAGTCAGAGGTGCCTGGGCAAACATGGGCGTGACTCAGCCAGGTCATTTCCTTTTTATATTTCGTCTCATGGCAATTCAGTCCTGCCAGCAGTCCTACTGCACCGTCTTCTAATGAGCAGCCAGGAGATGATAATGGCCAGCAGTCGTACTGCACCGTCTGCTGCCAGCAAGATGTATAAAGATAGATGAAGTGGATCAAAACAAAAAATAGACCAGATTTGTTTTGTATTCATTTTCTCCTCCCTCCCTCCGTGAAATCAGTGGCCTGCTAAACCCAGGGTTTTGAGTTCTATCCTTGAGGAGGCCATTCTGTTTTTCCTTGATGCAAAGCCCCCCCCTTTGTTGATTTTAATTCCCTGTAAGCCAACCCTGTAAGCCATGTTGTCAGTCGCCCCTCCTTCCATCAGAGCAATGGCAGACAATCGTTTCGTGCAGACACCATAGCACTGGGAACATGGAGCCTGCTCAGATCACCGCGGCAATTATGAGCACTATAAACACCGCATGTGTTATCCAGCAGGATATGCAGAACCATAACCTGCAAGAAAAGCGAAACCAGGCAAGGAGGAGGCGACTGCAGCGTGGTGACGAGAGTGATGACGACATGGACATAGACTTCTCACAAAGTACGGGCCCCTGCACATCATGGTGTCAGTTGGGCAGGTTGTGGGCCACGGAAACAAGCACAGACTGGTGGGATCGCATAGTGTTGCAGGTCTGGGACGATTCCCAATGGCTGCGAAACTTTCGCATGTGTAAGGGCACTTTTCGTGGAACTTTGTGACTTGCTTTCCCCTGCCCTGAGGTGCAATAATACCAAGATGAGAGCAGCCCTCACAGTTGAGCAGCGAGTGGCGATAGCCCTGTGGAAGCTTCCAACACCAGACAGCTACCGGTCAGTCGGGAATCAATTTGGAGTTGGCAAATCTACTGTGGGGGGCTACTGTGATCCAAGTAGTCAATGCTGTCACTGAGCTGCTGATATCAAGAGTAGTGACTCCGGGAAATGTGCAGGTCATAGTGGATGGCTTTGCTGCAATGGGATTCCCTAACTGTGGTGGGGTGATAGATAGAACCCATATCCCTATCTTGACACTGGAGCACCAAGGCAGCGAGTACATAAACCGCAAGGGGTACTTTTCAATGGTGCTGCAAGCACTGGTGGATCGCAAGGAACATTTCACCAACATCAACGTGGGATGGCCAGGAAAGGTACATGACACTCGCGTCTTCAGGAACTCTGGTCTGTTTCAAGAGCTGCAGCAAGGGACTTACTTTCCAGACCAGAAAATAACCGTTTTGGGGATGTTGAAATGCCTATAGTTATCCTTAGGGACCCAGCCTACTCCTTAATGCCATGGCTCATGAAGCCGTACACAGGCAGCCTGGACAGTAGTCAGGAGCTGTTCAACTACAGGCTGAGCAAGTGTAGAATGGTGGTAGAATGTGCATTTGGGCATTTAAAAGTGCGCTGGCGCAGTTTACTGACTCCGTTAGACCTCAGCGAAACCAATATTCCCATCGTTATTACTGCTTGCTGTGCGCTCCACAATATCTGAGAGAGTAAGCGGGAGATGTTTATGGCAGGGTGGGAGGTTGAGTTAAATCGCCTGGCCACTGATTACGCGCAGCCAGATACCAGGGCGGTTAGAAGAGTACAGGAGGACGCGGTGCGCATCAGAGAAGCTTTGAAAACCAGTTTCAGGAATGGCCAGACTATGGTGTGAAAGTTCTGTTTGTTTCTCCTTGATGGGAAACCTCCCCTGCCCCCTTCGATCACCACTTGCAGAGGCAGTAAAGTCATTGTTGCTTCACATTCATGCATTCTTTATTTATTCATCACACAAATAGGGGGATAACTGCCAAGGTAGCCCGGGAGGGGTGGTGGAGGAGGGGAGGACAAGGCCACACAGCACTTTAAAACTTATTGAATGCCAGCCTTCTGTTGCTTGGGCAATCCTCTGGGGTGGAGTGGCTGAAGGCCCCCCCACCGCGTTCTTGGGCATCTGGGTGAGGAGGCTATGGAACTTGGGGAGGAGGGCAGTTGGTTACACAGGGGCTGTAGCGGTGGTCTGTGCTCCTGTTGGCTTTCCTGCAGCTCAACCATATGCTGGAGCATATGAGTTTGATCCTCCAACAGCCTGAGCATTGACTCCTGCCTTCTTTCAGCAAGCTGACGCCACCTACCATCTTCAGCCCGCCACCTCCCCTCGCAGTCATATTGTGTTTTCCTACACTCTGAGATTGTCTGCCTCCACGTATTTTGCTGTGCTCTGTCAGTGTGGGAGGACAGCATGAGGTCAGAGAACATTTAATCACGAGTGTGGTTTTTTCGCCTTCTAATCTTCTCTAGCCTCTGGGAAGGAGAAACATATGCAGCTGGTGGAGGGGAAAAAAAGGGAGAGTGGTAGTTTAAAAAGACACATTTTATAGAACAGTGGGTACACCTTTCATGGTAAACCTTACTGTTAACATTACATAGCACATGTGCTTTCATTACAAGGTCGCATTTTGCCTCTTATTGAGGGTATACCGGTTTGGTGTGAGAAATCACACACGCAGGGCCGGGCAGCAGAATTCGGCTTGCAGGCAGCCATGGTAAGCCACAGTCTTTTGGCTTCTTTAACCTTCATAACATGTGGGAATGGCTTCAAACAGCAGTGCCCTCATTTCCCATATGAAGTAGCCGTTGGGCTGGATATCTAAAATGGGTTGGCAATTTAAAAGGAGGGGCTGCGGTTTCTGAGTTCACGTGCAGCAGAAACCCAACTAACCCCCCACACACACACAATTCTCTGGGATGATGGCTTCACCCCTCTCCCCACCACATGGCTAACAGCGGGGAAGATTTCTGTTCAGCCCCAAGCAAACAGCCCAGCAGGAACGGGCACCTCTGAATGTCCCCTTAATAAAACCACCCTATTTCAACCAGGTGACCATGATGTCACTCTCCTGAGGGTAACACAGAGAGAGAAAGAACGAATGTTGTTTGAATGCCGGCAAACACCGGGACCATACGCTGCAGTGCTTTGTTCTGCAATGATTCCCAACTACGTGCTACTGCTCTGGCGTGGTAAAGTGTCCTACCATGGTGGACGGAATAAGGCTGCCCTCCCCAGAAACCTTTTGCAAAGGCTTTGGGAGTACATTCAGGAGAGCTTTATGGAGATGTCCCTGGAGGATTTCCGCTCCATCCCCGTACACGTTAACAGACTTTTCCAGTAGCTGTACTGGCCGCGAATGTCAGGGCAAATTAATCATTAAACACACTTGCTTTTAAACCATGTATAATACTTACAAAGGTACACTCACTAGAGGTCCCTTCTCCGCCTTCAGGGTCCGGGAGCCCTCCTTGGGTGGGTTCGGGAGGTAGTGGGTCCAAGTCCAGGGTGATAAACAGATCCTGGCTGTTGGGGAAACCGGTTTCTCCACTTCCTTGCTGTGAGCTATCTACAACCTCCTCTTCCTCCGCATCTTCCTCGCCCCCCAAACCCACTTCCATGTTGCCTCCCACTCCTTGGACGGAGTCAAAGCACAGGGTTGGGTTAGTGGTGGCTGCACCCCCTAGAATGGCATGCAGCTCATCATAGAAGTGGCATCTCTGGGGCTCTGAACCGATGCGGCCATTTGCCTCTCTGGTTTTTTGGTAGGCTTGCCTGAGCTCCTTAATTTTCACGCGGCACTGCTGCGGGTCCCTGGTGTAGCCTCTGTCCTTCATGCCATTGGAGATTTTTTTCAAATATTTTGGCATTTCGTCTTTTCAAACGGAGTTCTGCCAGCACGGATTCATCTCCCCATACAGCGATCAGATCCCGTACCTCCTGTTTGGTCCATGCTGGAGCTCTTCGGCAATTCTGGGACTGCATGGTCTCCTGTGAGGATGAGTTCTGCATGGTGACCTGTGCAGGTGAGTTTGCCACGCTGGCCAAACAGGAAATGAGATTCAAAAGTTCGCAAGCCTTTTCCTGTCTACCTGGCCAGTGCATCTGAGTTGAGAGCGCTCTCCAGAGCGGTCACAACTGAGCACTCTGGGATAGCTCCCGGAGGCCAATACCGTCAAATTGCGTCCACAGTACTCCAAATTCGACCCAGCAAGGCCGATTTCAGCACTAATCCCCTCGTCGGGGTGGAGTAAAGAAATCGATTTTAAGAGCCGTTTATGTCGAAAAAAGGGCTTCGTCGTATGGATGGGTGCAGGGTTAAATCGCGATAACGCTGCTAAATTCGACCTAAACTCGTAGTGTAGACCAGGCCGAAGAAAATAAAGTATGCAGGCACAGCAGGTCCATTTCCTTGAAGAGTAAGTTTGGTTCCGTTTCCTGCATGTGATTTACAAATAATCTACCTAAAAGGGCTGCTAAGACACACTGGACATAATTGGATTGAGATCCAAATCAATCCAATTTGGAATTGTTCCCTCGTTTATAATGGGAAAGTTATGGGACCATCAGACCTAAGCTCACATGGGCTGAAAACCAATATTGCTGCCAGTAGTATGCTGCAAAAAGTGAAATGTGGGGTTCCCACAACTGATTTCTTGTTTAAAACTGCGTTCCAGTGTGCTCCTGGCTGACTAAAGAGAAGCTGTGATTATGGTTATAGTGTTAAATCTCCCAGATATTGAGGCTGATGAGAATGTGAGATGTTAAAAAATAGAAATTTATGGGAGAGAGACGTGGGGCCAATCCCGCAAACCCTTATTCAGGCAGGTTGCTGCATTAAACTAATTTGGAGTACTTGCCAAAGTAACCGTTGCAGAGTTCGATCTGGTTTTAGAGATTTAGTTGGAAAGAGCATATTTGAGAGAAATCAGGGACGAGCCTGTGGAAATCAAAGGTAGCAAATTACAGTTGATATCTGATTTTTATTACTCCATGTGATTTTGCAAAATTCTGAGCATGAATGTAACAGGTGTTGTATATGGGCTATATATGAGATGCAGTCAGACATATGCTAACAAAGCCACAAGATTCTTAGCTTGTAGGCTCTTTTGGACAGGGAGAGTTTCTTATGTGTCTGTGATGGAGATATCTCATACTGGGACTCCTTGGGGCCTCTGTTTCCTTCTACACTATAAATATAAATGAAGTATGGAAACATACATTTCACACTTTATTGGATTTTTGTAAAAATTACTGAGCAGCCTGACTCAGCAGTGCCAAAAAGATGGGGTAGCAGGACAGAGAATTTAGAACCACAGATGTGTCAGGGTTTTGAGGTCAATCATGATATGATTGCAGAGGTACTCTTGATTGGAATGGCGATTTTGATAATTTATACCATAGATAGGGAGAGATGGATTTATAGAGATTATTATGAGATGGTTGAAAAATATTTAATGGAAAATGAATAAAAGACTAGTCCTTCTGATCATTGATGGTATCTGAAAACAGAAATGCCTTGACCAACTGTTGGGGCTCATTGCACTAAATGAGTAGAAGATTGTTTTGTCCCTCATTAAGACCGCAACTAAACAAAGTAGCGAACGAAGGCTGTTCCTGTGCTTGAAGTCAGACCCATACCATGAATTGCAGCCTAAAAAGTTAAAAAGAAATAGAAAGCAATGCTGTCAAAGATATAACTTGGAAACATTAAAGGCTTGTTTGCATATTGGTTTTATTTCAGACTAACTGCCATTTTATAAATTAAAGTGGACTGCATCCACACGATGTAATTCTTCTTCTGAATTAACTGGCTAGTTAATGTAAATTGGATAATTCACGTTGAAAGTTGGTTGAGTTCATTTCAAAATTAAATTAGTGTGGGAAAGGTTGTGTGGTCTGTATTTTGTATTAACATTTCAGTCCTCCCTCTGATATTCCACAATGCATTGTTTCACACCAAGATCAGCCTGTCTTTTTACATGTGCCCTCTACTGCCCCAGGGTCATGATAGCGGGATGTTACCTCCCTGTTTAAATCTGTTCTTGGCTAGTTACTGTGTTAAAGTAAAAATGCCTTCTCCCTTCTCTTGCCTTTTCAATACAGATGATGGAAAATTGTTGCACATTCAGATCGATACCTCTAATATTAGGAAGTAGAGAAGAAAACATTAAAAATAGTACTCTTTATGTGAGTCATAATTAATCACTCATACAAGTGCATTGACTAAACTTGGTTGTGCAATTAGAGAACTAATTATGATGAAAATGCAATTGCACATTTAAATCGCCACCCATACCCTGAGGGTCACCCATTTGTTTCTCCTCCCTCATTTAGGCTTGCTGTAGTCTCTCTGCAATTAAGCAGCACTACTGAAACCTGAAAGCATGTGCAAGTGTAATTGTGTGTCCATTTAGACATACTTAACCTTTTTAACAAGTGCATCCTACTGAAAATTTAACAAGTAATTTTTTTAATGTTAATTAAAAATATAGATACATTTAGACAAGTTTTGCATGAAAGTCCTAATCCAGTAAGCTCATATACATGGATTGACTCTGTTGAAGTCACTAGGGCTCTGCATGGGCATATGAACTTGCACCGTCGGAGTCTAAAGAATATATACCTTTCATAACTATTCTAGTCTGTCAGGCTAAATACACAGTAAAAACTGTACAAAAATCCACCTTTATTAGAGAACCTTCTGTTTTAAAAAGATTTCCTCAATGTGTCCCCCAAACATAATGGGCAACGTTTTCATTTACACTAAGGCTCCTTTTAACCACATTCTGGGAGTGTGAAGAGGCCTTGCCATGAGAGTGTCTTACTTTTGCATCCATTTTAAGACCCCTGTGCATTACCAGAGCAATGTAAAGTGGCCATAGGGTATGTCTGTACTTCAGTGTAAGCCCAGGGTTAGTAGAATTCAAGTTAGCAGAGCCTGGGTCTAACTTAGGGCTTGAGTGTCTGTCTATGCTCACTTGTAACCCCAGGTTTGGAATTGGTGAAACCTGGGACTCCAGCATCAATGCTGCATTATGTGGGTCTGAGTCCGTCCGTCCGTCCCCTCCTCCCCCCATCCCAGACTTCCTAGTGCCCTTCCAAAGTGTGGTTGCTGTAGCCGTTTGTTTGTGGCTGTGTGCCAACACTGCAAAGCAATAGGGATTGAACGCCGGGTCCCAGCCTGACTCAGGCGTGGACCCTCCACCCGCAGGGGTACTGGGACCCTGGGTCCGATCCCTGGGTTAGCACAATTTATGATGGAGCAGGGTTAGGCTTGAGCCTGAGTTCGAACCCTGGGCTTACATTGCTGTGTAGACATAACCTTACTATAAAGGAGAATCTGACCAACCAAGAACAATTCTGTTCCACCTTAATTTGAAGACCACCATTAGATAATTTTGTGTGTTGCCTGTTCAAGACCAGGCTGACTGCATAGTCAAGCTGTAGTAAAAGGCTGTCTTTGTTGTTTGAACTAGTTATTCAAACCTGATGCATTTGTATTTTTATTTTTTAAATACATTAATACCGTTTTGCCACATGGCTGAGATCTTGCATTCCAAGGTAAATAACCAGTTTGGAATCCCCTAAAAGAGAGGCTTATTTAATATGAAGAATGGAGACGCAAGTTATATGCACAGTGATATGGTGTTAACTAGGCAGCGGAGGTGGGAATTACTGGGGGGTGGGGTGGGCTGAGCATTGCAGCACCTGCCGTCTAAGCACCCTGCTGCCAAATGGAATTCACAACTCCATGTTAGGCACCCAGGCTCCCTATGCAATACAAGGGGGGTTAGTTAGGCGCCTGTAGGGGCAGTTAAGAACTGAAGTCCCCCTTTTGAATCCCACCCGTAAAGCCGCCACTCTATGTGCTGTGGAACCCACAACAAAGTAGTAAATGGATGTTTTACAAGATTACACATTAATCAGTACTGACCTAAAATAAGAATCCTAAGATTGACTGACTGATAACTTGATAGTCCATATATCCTTGTGTGTTTTGTAAAATGTGAAGTGTTAATTTGAAGCATTACAAATTAGTTTTGTGTTCTGCCTTCTGGGCAATTTAATGCAGTTTAGACTATATAACTGCATTTGGAAATCCAATTTCTGCTGCTTGCAAATATATATTTTAATATTTTTACTGCAGTAGATAAATAGTGCAAAATATTTTTTGTGCCGTGGGAAGACTTACTGCAATTTCTAGCATCCCATTTACAATTTGGTAATTCCACTATAAACTCTTTTTAGGTTCCTATAATGTGGAATTTGATAAAATAGAACTTTTTATAGAAACTTCTGCTTCCTTTGAAAACTCTTGTTAATTTCAGTTGCATGGGATTGGGCTCATAAACTGCATCAAACTGATACTTAACATAGTACTCTCCCCTTCTTAAAGTCAACCTTATTCTGTTTATCTCATAGGGCTTGATCATGTGCGGTACTGAGCACCCTCAACTTCCTTGTGAAATCAATAGGAGTTTAGAGAGTTCAGCACCTTTTGGGATTGGTTCTGTTGTTTCTATGGTTCAAATGAAGCTGTGGAACTGACTAATTAAACAGCATTTAACTGCTCAATTGCTATCAAATGTACCAAATACAGGTTCGCAAGAACATGCTATGCTTTTGAAATAATATCTGGTATAGCCTAACATTTCATTAACTTTAGTGGAATGTTAATGGGATGACAACAGCATGGTATTATCAGGAGAGGTCCGCAGGGATTTCATACACTTTCTTTAAATTCATCTACAGCAACATAGATTAACAGTTGCATTGTATGAGAGCTGTACCACATGAGGCTCTTGTATTACAATATCATTCTCTTGGTGTTAGTTTAATTGCCCTTTAAAATACAAAGAATAGTAAATCTAAAAAAAAAAAAAAATGTAATTTACAGTAACAGTCTTTTTGGGGAGGTTAATCCCACCAGAAATTTTTTCCGTTTTATAATTAATGTTTGAACAAGTTTTAGGCATATTTAAAACTCAGTTGAACATCTCAGAACATTTCAGTAATAGAGGACCCATTACATTTTGTCTTGTGTTAACAATGAAAAAGCTGAGAGAATTCTTTGCCCAAACACTGTAATGTGGACTAGGAAAAATAGGCACTGTCTGTTGATTTTTGCATCTTTGCCTGGTGAATCAGAGACGTAATGGCTAGATATTTTTGTCCATATTAGACTGTAGGGGGGAGACTTAGGTGTCCGGCTCTCATTGATTTTTCACTTGGAGTTTGGTGCCTAACTTCCCTTTGTGCCTTTGAAAATCTTCCACTTCTTGATGAATGTTGCTAGTGATTTTGAAATTTCTATGTTTTTATAGAAATATAGAACACGAATAAAAAATGAATTTAAACGTGTACTGGCTCAGTGATTTACAATTTGCTAACTTTATTAAAATTGTCATTTTAACAGATTAGAAATGTCATTTATTAATATTGTACAACTGGGAACTTTCTACTTTGAGTCTAGTTTCATCACATTGTTTTCATTTCTTTGTGTATCTGCAGTTGCATCAGCTATCCTGTTCTTGACCTAATTGCAAATTTCAATGCATTTTTCTCCATTTGGATTTTGTAGAATTATGTATCTCCATGTTGGTTCGCAGGCATATTAACCACTTAGTCTAGGCAGTCCTCCTGCTTAACCTCTCTCAGTGCAAAGCCTGATCTCCCAGGTGGGGAAGGAGTCTCTGTTCCCCTGGCTGTGACATTGGTAATAGGGAACTGGATAGTCAGACCCTCTCAGCTCCCAGAACACTTGCTGACCCATCAATAGTCTGTGTGTGTGTGCCAGGGGAGGATTTGTCTCTGAATAGGAGAAGCATAGAAACTCTCTAATGGTGCCTAGGGCCCTGTGGAGATGGAAAGGCCAAGGCTGTTTGAGTAGTTGCTGGAAGACAGGGGAGGGGAATGTAATGTGTTTTAACGGAGAGAGGAAGTAAGAGGAGGAAAGGAATTAACAGTTAAAGAGGAAAATAAAACTGCTGTAAATTTATTAAAATGGAACATATGCTATAAAGCAAAGGGAGGATGGGCAGGAATTCAGTTTCAGAGAGCTTTAGGGGAGAAACAAAAGTGGTAAAACTAATAAAAGAATATCTGTATTTAGAGATACAGTACTGTTAAATGTAAACTAGATAAAACAGAGTCTTTAAAAAAAAGATTTGACATGGCAAAGAAACTGTTCCTGTGCTTGTTTCATTTAAATTAATAGGGTTAAAAGCAGCATTTTTCTTCTGCATAAAGTTTCAAAGCTGTATTAAGTCAATGTTCAGTTGTAAACTTTTGAAAGAACAACCATAACGTTTTGTTCAGAGTTACGAACATTTCATAGTTATGAACAACCTCTATACCTGAGGTGTTCGTAACTCTGAGATTCTGCTGTATTCAAGATGTCCTTTGGAGCTCACTGTGCATCTGAAATAACCTGTGCTTTAATGGATAAATCTGTAGTTTTTAAATTTTGTTGGACACAGCCTGAGGATGTGGTGTAGTATCAATGGATGATAGCTATTTTTTTAAAAAGTTGTCCAAGTGACAAGCAGGAACCTTGCATTTGTTAAAACAATGTGACAGCAAGATGTTATGAAGAGCTAGTTTTCTGTGGGATTCAAATATACACGAGTTAAGAACTCCACTTACTTCAAAGACTCTTCAGGAGACAGACTAAGATCATGATGAAAGAAAATATTTCTCAGCAGTAACATAGAAAAAAAAAAAGTGAATAGAATAGTATCCAAAACAAGAATGTAGCTAACCACAAAACATATGACTAGGAAAAATCCTTTCTTTTAGCTATGGTAATGAAGCAACATTTAGCAGTGACCATTTGAATTAGCATGAAAGACTGGAACACTTGTACTCAGTTGACTGAAATCTAGTTTTGTTAAAAGCTTTTCATTTAGCTTTGAAGCAGGGAAAAAACAGGAAATATAATTGGAGATGTTTAAGATCTAAAAGGAGGAAAAAATGTCTGACAGGAATGATGACTGTAAGATTTTTCTGAATGTTACCCATGTTAGTCAAGTGGTTACTGCTGTTCAGACAGCCATGGAGATTTGGTTAATCCAGCCTTATTGATTAAGTAGGCAGCTGTTTCTGTTGTCCGAGACAAGTTAATTGTGATCTTCCGAGGAAAGAACTAATCTGGGTAAAACGAATGGCATGGTTAATGATGCCAGTGTACATCTCCAGTTGCCATGTTTGTTGTGGTTGCCAACTTTGATCACAGTTTGACCTTATTCTTATTTCTTATGACTTTAAAAGATAGTGCTGCAAATTTCTAAACTGCAAAGGATATATATAAAGCCAGTTAATAGAGCAGATTAAACAAAATGAGGAAACCCTACCAAATCTGCCCGACATTTTTCTCGATGAAGGAAATATTGCATCAGGGATGTTTAAATGTTGAATAAATTTGAATGTTATGGTGTGGAATACACTACTGCTATTTTAAGGCAACTATAGTTATTTGAAGAAAATACATTTTTAAAAAGGGAAATTACACTTTTCTATTTGGAGCAGAGTGTCTTGTCACCATAGACTTTGAGAGATCCTTATTGGTGTAATGCAGTCTTCTCATTAAGAACAAATTATATGTATTTCATTATCAAATGTTTCCTAAAAATTTCTTTTGAACTGCATCCACTGCCGTATCTATTGCGACTTTTTTTCTCCCATTTCACATATTAGTAATGATGGAACAAAAAAGAAAATGGATTATTAAAAGTTCCACTCTGCTGGAGTTAGTGACCTCCCTTACATCCCAAGCTTCCCATTGATTCTCCATTTTTCCCCCTGGAGAGAGGACCTTCGTGTTGACCTTTTTTCCACAGAGCTAGCACGCCTACTAAAATAATAGGCTCAGCACAGTGGCTGTGACTGTATGCATCAAGATTGAGAAGGATTCGTATCAGCAGTGGAAAAAGTGAGGGGTGTTAAAAAAAAAAAATTAATACATGCTTTTTGGGAGGAGGAAGCATGAATTGAAAGTACATTGATAGTCTAGCAAAACTGAGTTCAAATCTCACACATTGAGTATTTAAATTTTTTAAATGTTTCCAATTACCAGCTCACAACAGTGTGCTTTTCCTCGAATGAAAGTATGTGAAATGCGCACAGGCATCTTAATTACATGAACAGGTCAAAATGGGATTTAACATAATTGCCCAGTGAGCTAATAAATTCAAGATCCAGCTGAGTGTAAAAGATTTATTTGATTTCTAGCATTATTAGGTAAGTTCAAAACTATCCATCATGTTTGGCTTTTAATATATAATCAGCTCAATTTGTCACATTTTGAAGCAATTAAACTAGAAGCCTCTAAATTGTTGACTTAGATTAAATTACCTAGATTGTAACAATAGTGCTGTCAAAGAGTATACAGGATTATTTCTGTTTGTACTACAAGCAGTAGGTTTGACTGTGCTGTGCTCTCAAGATGATGTCTAAGCATATTTGGCTTCAGTGTTGTTTATTTACTCTCATACTGCAGTAGAGCAGCAGATGTGAGGAGCTGGCTGTGCTTTTATCTTTTGAGTGTATGTATAAATTCAGAACTCTTCTTAACATGCCTACAGGTTTTAGGTCCTGCCCCAAGATGGTGCTCATTCTTGGACAACTTGACAGAAGAACTGGAGGAGAATCCGGAGAGCACAGTTTATGATGATTACAAATTTGTTACCAGAAAAGACCTTGAAAATTTAGGTAAAATTTAAGAGACCCCCCCCCCACCCTTTCTTTGTGTATGTGTGTGTTTCTTGTCCTCTTTTCCTTGTTCAGTTTTAAAGCACTCACATTGCTGCATGTTGCAGGTCTGAAGTTTGGATGTGCTGTATAGCAATAAAAGGACTGTTAGAAAGTTAGTCAAAGTAGTTCTTCCTAACTCTTGCCACAGTTTCTAACATGCCAGTCCTGATTGCCCTAATTGGTGGTAATCTTTGTCAATTTAATGAGAACCTTTGCTCACAGCTTGTCTCCTAAGGAGAAGGTTGATGTACAGTGATTTAATGTGTCTGTGGAAGTGCTTTGAGGTTCTTTTAGCCCAGTGTTTCTCAAATGGCGGCATGCAGCCACCCCTGTGGCCAGGAAGAGCGGTGATGCGGGGGAGAGGCAAAGCATCGTCCCTTCCCAGCTCCTTCCCTGTTCTTCCTGGATGCGCAGCCCTGCCCAGGTGGTGCACAATGTTGCAGGAGCACGATGAGTTCTCTACTTGGGGGGGCACAATGAGACTTAGGGCATGTCTACACTTACCTCAGGAGTGATCGATCCAGTGGGGGTCGATTTATCGCATCTAGTGAAGATGCAATAAATCGACTGCCAAGCACTCTCCCGTCAACTCCAGTACTCCACCGAAGCGAGACTCGAAGGCGGAGTCAACGGGAGAGCGTCAGCAGTAGACTTACCGCAGTGAAGACACCATGGTAAGTAGCTCTAAGTACGTCAACTTCAGCTACGCTATTTTCGTAGCAGAAGTTGCGTAATTTAGACAAACTTAGCTACCCTCCTTCCCTCTTCCACAGCATAGACCACGGCTCAGGCTTCAGCCCTGAGGTGCTTGGGAGGCAGGTTCCAGTGGCGGGACTTAGGGAGCCTCGCTGCGTGGACCAGGGCTCCAGGCATGGGGCTTCAGGTGCCAATACCTGTCTCCAGCTGCAGGGTTTCAGGTGCTGACTGCCAACTCTGGCCATGCATCCCCAGCCTTCGGCCATGGGGCTTCAGTCCAGGCTTCAACCCCTGGCCACGCGACGGCAGGCTCCGATCCCCATCTCCGGCCATGCTGCGTCGGCCCAGTGCCCCGACCCCTGATCCTGGCAGCAGCTGCTGGCCCTGGGCACCAGTCCCCGGCCATGTGCTCCGACCCCCAGTCCTGGCCGCTGACCCTGGGTGCTGATCTGTAGTGCCAGCTGCGTGGCAGCAGGCATCGCTCTGGGCACCAATCCCCGGCCCTGGGTGTGCGACGATCCCCGGTCCCAGGTGCGCAGCAATGGGTGCTGGCTTTCGCCTTGTGGTGGTGGGCACTGACCCCCACATCCGACCACGCGGCCTCAGGCTCTGGCCACGTGGTGGCGGGTCCTGGCACTTTGCTCCAATGCCCTGCCTCTGCCATGCAGCTCCTGCTCTGGCCACGGTCACTGACTCCCAGCTGCACAGCAGCAGGTGCCTATCCCCGGTTCCACCCACCCTCCTCTCTCTCATCCATGCCCTCTCCCCATCGCCCCTGGACCCCACTGTCTTCCTGGCCCTGCATCCACCCCTCCATCACCCCAGACCCCCGCTGCCTTCCCCAGCCCACATCCATCCCACCTTGTCCCCCACTGCCTCTGTCTCTGACTCTCAACCCACCCCCAATCCAGGGTTTAATTTGTCCTGAGACTTGCTGAGAAAAGTGATATTAACGAACATACAAATATCACTTTTCACTGTAATATTTTTATTATTGAGTCTGCAAAAAATCCCCTACATAAATAAATTACAGTGGTGTGGATGTGTATATGTGCTATGGATTTGTTTTTCCTGAAGTTAATCAAGTATTTTAGGAAAAAGCGTCAGTGCTGCCACCAGCAAGAGTTGGGTGGCCACTCTGTGAGGCCGCCAAAAAATTTGTTGCGAGAACCCCTTAGCCACACAATGAGAAACACAGGAAAGGAAGAGAAGTTGTTTCTACTTTTAAATACTTATGAGATGCTCAGATACTGTGGTGCTGAGGCCATAGTAAGTACCTTGATAAAGGAATCCACTTGCAAATGGTATCCTCAGTAAGGAGTATATTTTGGACTTTTATACAATGAAATTCATACAGATGTCAATGGAAACTTATTTTTATGGGCTTTTTTATGTATACACCACCCATAACGCTTTACCTTCATAACATCACTGGGAGATAGGCAGGTATTATCTCCCCCCCCCCCCCTTTTTTTTTTTTTTTTTTTTAACAGATGGGGAACTGAGGCACAAACTAATGTCTGGTCTACACTGGAAACTTAGGTTGACATAGCTACAATGCTCAGGGTTGTGAAAAATCCCCAGTCCTGAGTCCTGTAGCTTTGCCAACCTAATCCCTGGAGCACACGCAGCTAGGGTATAGAAGAATGCTTCCAGTGACATACCTGCTATTGCTAGAGTTCCTACAGCTATGGTAAAAACCCCTTCTATCACTGTAGTCTCTGTCTACACTACAGGGTTACAGTCTCATAGCCACAGTGCCATAGCTACGCTGCTATAGCGCTTGTAGTGTAGACATGATCTTAGCAACTTGACCAGCATAATACAAAAAGTTTGTGGTAGGCCCAGGAATAGAATCAGATCTCTAAGACTGTGTCTACACTACAGAGCTTACAGTGGCACAGCTGTACCCATGCAGCTGCGCCACTGTCAGATCTCCCACTTAGCCGTTCTATGCCGATGAGAGAGAGCTGTCCTGTCGACATAATTAAACCACCCCCAGTGAGCAGTGACAGCTATGTTGCGCTGTGCACGCTTCCACTTATGCTGGCAAAATGTATGTCACTGAGGGTTGTTGTTTTTTCCACACCCCTGAGCAACATAAGTGGTAGTGTAGACATGGTCTAAGACCTAGTCCAGTGTCTTAACCAAAAGACCATTCTTCTGTGAACTTGGAGAGGGTTCAGAATGTCCCTTTTGAGCAACTAAGCTGCAGTTTGGGATTTTCATTAACCTGCAGAAGCTAAACCAAATTCACCTAGGATTGACAAATCAGGTTTATTGGGGCATCTTGCACCTAGAACTTACAGGTATTACTGTTTTGTATCAATTGATGTAGCGTCTTTCGGAGCTATACATCTGTATAAGTTTAAGTCCCTTCTATGACTAGTAGCAATCAAGTTTATAAAATTTAGTTTCATGTTTTACAATGATAGCATTATTTTTTGAACTCAGTCACGTTTTCCTCTCAAAGATGATGCCTGTGTCTTGTTTTTAAAAACAAAATTAGTTTGGGAGATAAGAGAGAAACTCAGTGTAAATCTCTTATTTTTGAAATTGTCTTTTAGCCAAGATTTATTAATTTCTGGAACTACTGGATCTGTAGGTAATGTTTGCTTTAAAGAAAAGTTCTCCTTTTTCTCAACTATACAGAGCTGCCTGAGATAAATACTCTCACAATCTTCTCCCATTTGGAGATTTTCATTCTTTCTTTAGGTTAGGGCCTAGGGTAACAGTTTTATGAACTGCTGTGGTATCTATATCCGTGCTGTATTTATATCTTTCAGCATACCTCTTCTTCAAAGGTAGTGACCCAGGGCAAAAACTCTTAATTAAAACATCAGTATGCCACACCAAAACCTGTAATTCAAATGTGTATATCAAACACGTACATACCTTCAGAAAGCTCTCTCCTCACAAATAATGCTTCTTGGTAAACTATCCATAGATTGTGGGCTAGTGGGCATCTTTAAAAAGTGTGCAGTAAACATTTACTGCAGCGAAAAGAAAAGACTATTTCTGTTGTGGAGCTGCTCACATTCTTTGCTAGCTTAACATAATGGTTTGTGGTGCTACCGTCTCGATAGAATGGACATGAATATGGGTAATTTTGATACTTTCAAATCAGTACCGTTGTTTTGCTTTAGTCAAGTATTCAGTCAGCTTAATTGGGAGAATTTCCTATATCCTACTCTCCTTTGAAGTCCTCTGATAACATTATGCTGTTTTGTTTTTGTTTTGTTCCACCTCTTCCCCCACCCCCCCAAACACCCCCAGGCCTTGCCCATCTCATTGGATCACCACTACTCAGAGCATATATGCATGGCTTTTTCATGGACATACGACTGTATCACAAGGTAAATAAGGTTAATTCATTAAGGCTGATCCTTATTTTGGTACATTTTTGCCATTATGTATACTGTATATTTACTAATTTATATATTTACTCCTTCATTATTTGTTTCCTTTCTTTAATGCCTTCTATTTGTGTTTAAAAGGTGAAAATGATGGTCAATCCATTTGCCTACGAAGAATATAGAAAAGAGAAAATTAGACAGAAGATAGAAGAAACACGTGCACAAAGAGTTCAACTAAAGGTAGAATCCTATTTATGATGATTAAACTTTTAGAAAAAATTGTTCATATGGAATAATGTAAAATAACTACACCACAGAGCTGTAACTGGATTAGGAGTTTATGGTGTTTTGCCTCATACATAAGTTTGTTGATGTTACCATGTATATGGAACCCAATTTGATTAAAAGAAACCTGAGATGAAGCAGTAGAAGAAAATGGACACTTTAGTCTTGTCATGCTTCAAAACTTCCCCAGACTACTCAAGGCATAAAGCTTGCACTTTTTTTCTACTTCTACATGTAAAACTGGAGGTTTACCAAATGACTCAGATCCTTAAAATGCAGTTATGCCCTGAAAAGTGACTGTTGAAAATGGTATCATGGGCTTCCATGTTTGTTTATCAAGGCTTTACAGATCAAATCTGCTTAGCATACAAAAAAAAAAAAAAAAACTCCCCCCCTAACTATCTGTCCTGATATCTTATCCCTGCCAAGGCCAAAGATGCTTCAGCATTTCAGTACAACCCTACCAATTCCTTTGGACTAGTGATCAGAGAGAATATACAGCTTCTGCAGCTTTCTAGGTGCTGTGTTAACACTGCTTTTGCCCTGTGGTTATGGCAGATGAATGACCTCTTCTGAAACCATGATATGGCTTCGCAGTCAACAATTAGAAGGTGAATACATGGTATGCCATTTGCCAGAAGACTCAGTACTGCTTTGGGGACCTTGACCTTTCTTATTAACTTGACAGGGAATAGTCCCGTGATTTAAACCGTGACTGTTTCTGTGCTTAGGTCTTAGGAAGCTGTTAGGTTAAACATTTTTTATAATAATGCCTGTAACTGTATTGGATGGGTAAATCCAGTTTTTCATTAATTTGGGTTGAACTTTGTGATCACAGTGAGGAAAAAAGTAGAGATGGTAGAGATTATTTTTGTCCTTGGAACTAAATTCATGATTGTCAAATGTGTAGTGTAGCCAAAATTTCTTGGGCACGAAAGAATAATATACTGATGAGTTCTACATTTCCTTTTTTTCATTAGAAACTTCCAAAGGTTAATAAAGACTTGGCACTCAAGCTGATTGAAGAGGAAGAGGAACAGCAGCCTACTAGAAAAAAGAAACAAAAGGTAAGACTTTATGTAGGAGGTGTCCAAAACTCTACAGAAGCACCAGGATAATAAATTGTTCTTGTGTTCATTATTATAAATGGTTAGGCAGATTCGTAGGTCAGTGTTCCTTTGTTTTTTAGATGATCATACACTGAGTCGTCTAAATAGGTGGCTTTCCAGTGGAATTCATCAGTGCTAGGGAATCAGGAATACAGTGCGATAACATCTGGCCAATTGTATAACAAACCTATAATGGGGAAGCACTTGCTGTGGAGATGAGGTGGGATGGAGAGTCCAAAAACACTAACACCTTTTGATGGCTCTTTCCAACATGGGCCATATAAAATCTGCCTTGACACCCTCCTGGTATGCAGCAGAGACTCCCTTTACTTTATATAGATGAGAAGGGTGACTGAGCTACAACAGAAGAGCACTGGAATTCATATAGTTAGCAGAAAAAACATACGGTTCATGTGGTGTCTGATCAGGTGAGAGTTTCTGGCTGGCAAGTGGGATGGTAGGAAGAGAGAAAGGGGTGAAGAGGTAGATGATGGTGGTGGAGTCTTCACTGCAAACTTTCTGAGCCTCTATCAAAAGTCTCAGCTTTTACTTTCATAGTATATTTGTTTGGAGATATATATTATATACTGTGCATTAAAGTAGAAATAAAATGCCATATAAAAATACAGGTTCTGAATATTTCCCTGAAACAATATTAAGGATTTTACCAAGGACAGGTGATTTAGTTTTTGTTTGTTCTGCTGTTTATTTTTAGATTAGACCATTAGCCAGACATTTGTAGATACTAAGCTTCTCTAATTTAAACCTATCCCCTTTTATGTTTTTTCCTTTCTAAGCAGCTGTGAAAACAAATAGTTGGACCAGAGAGAGCCCTCCTGGTAGAAATTTTGCAGCTGCATCAGACAAAAGGGTGTTTTTTTTTTATTAAAGGAAAAAAGTCTTGAGGAAATCTTTAATATGAAGCATATTAATACTAGTTGAAATTATAAATTCCTTATGCCTGATCCTGGGTCCAGTAAAGTCAGTGGCAAAACTACCATTGGCTCCAGTGTTGCAGCATTAGGCCCTTTAATGAGACAGACAAAATTGTCTCTTTCCTTGCTATGTTTGGGATTGGTTGGTGGGGGGGAGGGAGAAAGTATGCAGGATGCATAGAACCATTGTGGGGGGAGAGTTGTAAATATTTTTGATACTAAAGCAGTCTTATAAAATATGAATGGAAATGCATCTCTGAGGAATAGTGTTTCATATGTGATGGAACCATCCTGGTCAAGCAGTTTTCTCCACCTGTAAACATGGCTGATTAGCTAACGGATGCAGAGGAATGTCCAAGTTCACATATATTCAACACGTTATCGATGCTAGAGTTGGTTTCATGGAAACGTTTTTTTTGTGTAAAACGGTTTCATTAGGACACAGAGGACTCTTAGATCTAGAAAAGGAGATATCCTGTCTCAGTACTAAGCACCTGTCCTTAATGATTTCAAAAATAAAAATAGACTATTTTTTTAACTATTTTGTCATCTCAGCAGTAGTAGTGCATAATGACATGTCATAACATAATGTAAAAATGAAGAAAAAAACATAAAATAAATTCTAAAATAAATATTTGAAATTCCCAAATGAAATTATTGTGCCAAAAAGAAATTTCAAATTTTAAAAGTCAGAATTTTCAATGAACTGGAAAGTTGGAGTTTTGACCAGCTCTAATAGACACTTACCTTGAAATATAAAACACTGGACCTGAGGTTCCTATAGTTTGAATAGCAGAATATGTATTGTTAACAGATGTGTCAGAATAGTTTTTGTGATTTATATGAAAATAGTAAAACCATACTTTAGATAAATTGAATAGATCTTGATGTAAATGGTCTGGGAGAACCAAGCAATCAATACCTATATCCAGTTGTCTTTTCTTGCTTAATTAAACCTGAGTAGTAATTGAATGAGCTTTACATTTTAAATCATTGTACCGGCATTTGTTTCAAAATTTTGTAACTATTGTTTTTCTTCTCCATTGTAGAATCTGCCTAACATTCTCACTGATGACCGGTTCAAAGTCATGTTTGAGAACCCAGATTTCCAGGTGGATGAGAAGAGTGAAGAATTTAGGCTGCTTAATCCACTCGTTTCTAAAATAAGTGAGAAAAGAAAGAAGAAACTAAAGATTTTAGAACAGCAAGAAGCACAAGAGCAGGTAAAACTTTTTCCTTCTAGGTTAGGATTACTTCTAGTTCTTTGTTTTTTATTACAAGCATTCAGGCTTTTCTTTTATGGACTTTAGAAAGGTGAAGAAAACAATGGAAAATTATCAATCTGTCTATAAATGAGTGTGATTAAGATTTATACACATAACTTAATATTAAATTAATATTAATGTCTAAATATACTAATTTATTGTTATATCTATCACATAGTGTGTCTGTGGATGTAATTAGCATTTACTCTGCATGCTGTATTTGGTTAATGTATTAGAATTCTAGTTTTCTTCAAATTGGACATATGTAGAGATTGTCACGTACTCTAATTGGGCAAATAGTTTTTAAAAGAATCAGTTAATGGTTCCTTAGAGTAACTATTTTTGTCTGCAGGAAGAGGAGGAAGAGCCAGAAGGGAAACCAAGTGATGCAGAAAGTTCTGAGACTTCAGATGATGAGAGAGGCTGGGTTGAAGAGGTCAGGAAACAGCGCAAACTTCTACGCCAAGAGGAAAAAGTAAAACGGCAGGAAAGGTTCAAGGAGGGTCAGCAAACAACGTTGAAACCCCAATTCCTTGAGCTTAAAACAGGGGAGGAATTCAGAAGCTTCAAGGACTCTGCCAAAAAGCAAAAGTTAATGAAGTAAGACTAACACTTCAGTTTAATGACGTTTGGTTGGCTTGTTCGCGACTGTCTTTTTGTTATGGGGACCCAGGTTATTTTATTTAGCAGGCACAATGGTCCTGGAAGCAGTTTCTACAGCTAGACTTTTGTAATGAGGGGGCATAATTTGAAGTGACACTCATTTCATCTCTTATTCCCTTGTTATGTGAATGTGGTATGTGTATTCCCTGTGCCTTACTTTAAGGGAAAAGAGTAAGGGTTGGATACTTTGAACTAGATTGGGAGGCCCTTACCCCACACTGGTGATAAGTTTCTCATATAGATAGTCCCATTGATGTTAGTGGGACTACTCCATGTGAGTATCAGTTCACCAGTGTGAATAAAGGGGCTTACAATTTCACCCTGTGTGATCTCTCCCCGTTAGAAAACATAGAGTACCCCATGATTTCTCCATGCTTACAAAGTAAACCTCTCTTTGCTGGGCAGGGACAGTAAAAACATGTTTTGACCTAGATAGGTCCAAAATGTCTGGATTCTATAAAAAATAATCTATTTTAGTTGTCAGAGTTCTAGTCTCCAGGCTTTCTCCTTGCAGTGCTAAAAGCCATGGTTAAATATTTTGTCTGAGTTTCATATTTTGTTTATATATAGTGTTGTTCTAGCCTTGTTGGTTCCAGAATATTAGAGAGACCAGGTGGGAGAGGCAGTATCTTTTATTGGAACAACCTCTGTTAGTGAGACAAGCTTTTGAGCTGATACAGAGCTCTTCTTCAGGCCTGGGGAAAGGACTGAGAGTGTCACAGCTAAACACAAGTTGGAACAGGTTGTTTAGCATAGTGGGTTGCACTCCCCTAGGGGACTCGGAGGAATATTTGGTGGGGGAGGCGGGCGGGGCCCAGGGCAGCCCCCAGTTGGGGGCAGGTAAGCACACATTTTAAGGGAGCATTCAAGGCGAAGTGGCCAGTTGACACTTTTCTAGTCATAGGGGTGAAAGGAGACATTAAAAGTCATGGACTGAATAGAGGCACTGGATTTATGGCTTATTGCAACTATCTATAACCCACTAAGCTGCCTCCTTGTTTTTTTTTCCTCCTTCCTTGCCTCATGACAGGAGACGTGTTAAATACAATTTTGTTTGTATCCTTTAACTCAGCTGTTAGCTAAAGCAGTAGGATTCTGTATCTAGAGCATTTATGTCCTTTAGAGGTGACAGAAAGTGTCCTGATTTTCCAGGTGTTTAGTGCCACACATTCTCATTGACCTCACTTAGATATCCGCAGCATTTCAAAAAATCAGACTTTTATTACAGTTTTATTAATTGGAGAGCTGTGCTGAAACTAATTAAAAAGCCTTGAAAGACAGCAGCTGCTGAGATAGATATGTCACAGCATGCCAAGTGCTCAGCATAGCTCTGACTAGAATGAATGCTATAACAAGAGGGCGATTATACATGCCAAAACATTTCCTGCACAAATAGTGAACAAATGCATCCATCCTAATGTCTGATGATCATTTTGCTACTGTTCAGATTGGGCAGATTTGTCAAGGTACCATTTTGTCACTCAGCTGCATGTTGATGGGCATTTTAGAAATAGTTAAGTAACACAGTGATGTGCATTGAAAGGAAACACTGAACCCAAAACCTCTAGGACCTGTTTTTTTGTTTTTGTTTTTTTTTAAACTATAAAATTGGTTCTGTAATATCAACCTTTGGGTTCTACTATAAGCACTATAGAAATCCCTAAGATAGAAAACAATACAAGAAACAATTTTCTTATGGAGTGCTATCTAAAACAAACACACAGCATCATAAAAACTCTGCAGTTCATATGCATATGGGGGGGGTTCTTTGCTCGTAAATGTTATCAACATGTGTGAAGAGGCCAGTGCTCAAAAATCTATGCACTTGGAGGCCAGGTTAAAGAACCTTGGGAAGAGACCAACAATCTACATGTTCTGTCTGTAAAGTGACATACACATCTTGGGCACCATATTATAAATCCTAATTGAGATTAGTACTTTAACCTTTGTCTGTTCTGCAGGTTTGCTCGCATTTTCCCTGCTCACTTTTTATTAGCAAATTTTACACACAGCAGGTTTGTGTTCATATCTTTATTCAGCGTACATGTTCTGGATGCTTCAACTCCTTATCTAGAATCTTCTTCATCTTACGTATTAAGTTTTCAGTTTACTTGCTCCTGGCTGTTTTCCTTCTTTTCATTCCAGGGGATGGGGCTGCTTTTGTGCCCTTTTGAGTTTTTCAGAGGCATACAGATTGTAGTGTAAGGTCACCGGGTGCTCTGTCAGAGGGAAGTGGATTGTGTGCATCTTTGTTTTGCTACTTCAGCCAATGATCTGAAAAGGAGAACAAATTGTGATCAGGTGGCATGTGCTCTGATTTCCATTGCAACAGGGGCAGAAATGGAAGCACGTTTCACTATTGCCAACCTACTGTTTTGTAAGTGCACGCAATGACCTCTGATTAAGGTGTTCTGTCCCACTGAAAGAAACTTTCAGATGCTTCCTTGATCTTAAATGAAATGACTGAGGAGCAATCACAAACAGATGGGAACCTTAACTGTAAGCAAGCAGACTGAAAGATTCAGTTAACAAGCTAAAGTCAGCTCTAGATAAGACTTAAAAGTTCAGAAGAAATTAGTACAGTGCAACACAGCAGGAAAGAAATTACTGTGGAAATTAAGCAGAGTAAAGAATCTTCTGTGTGGATGGGTGGTTAGGTGCGTGTCTGTGTGCATGTGGGTATATTTGTTTTCTGTTGTAGAGGAGAAAATTGACGGCAAATACTGTAGATCTCTTCATGGGATAAAGGAGTACCAGTGATGACAAACTGAGTAGACTTTAAAAACGCTGCCGTTTGGAAAAGTGCCTATTGTACTACCAGTGGGCATGACGTTTTACAAATGTAAAACAAGACACGATTCCACCATGTGGGGCTTAGGCAAAACACAAATAAGACATAGTGACGTGATAGCAAATGAAATGAAGAAGAAATAGGATAATTAAACAAGTGAAGTGGACTAGAGTGCACATCGCATCCTTTTCCTTTTTCAGTGAACTGCTGTTGTCATGTCACGTGAAATTCTTTCTCCGCGGAAAAAAATGTTTAAATTACGAGTTCTGTGAAGAGTGATCCCATTTACACTCAGTCAAGAAGCATTCAGATTGCACATGGGGTACTCCCCAAACTCTTCCAAAACCTTAAATTATCAGCTGCTGTCAGTTTATAATACCATATAGCTGATCTGATGCAAAGCACGATTTGTCCTGGTCTGTGCTTATCGTAAAGGCACAATCGTCATAGTGTCAGCTAGCTTTATTATTTAGAACCATGTTTGAACATGGTAGAATTTTGTAAAGAAGACTAGCCCTAAAGAGAAGTCTACTGGCCCTATGGCATGATAAATGCTCAGCACTTTTATCCTGACTCCTTGAGCAATGTACTGAAAATTGGAAAGATTGTAGTGGCATGTACCATCTGGTGATTCTGGCATGTTTGTCTTTGATTTGATTTAACCAATTTAAAGAATGATGGTCTGTGACCAACATAATTAAGTACCTTAATGCCTCCACTACCCACTTAATGGCAAAGCGTTCTTTTTTCTATAGTTGTATAATGTTCCTGGGGAAACAGTTTATGACTTATATAAAACTGGGTGTTTCTTTGTCAAGTTCCTGACTCAGCGCTGCTCCAAGCCCAGCTTCTGAAGAATTGGTGTATACTTAAAAATTTCTTCATAAATTCAAGGATTCTCAGGACAGGAGCATTCTGAAGCATATTCTTAAATGCAGCAAAGTCCTTAAGAGTAGTCTCTAATGACATTTATGTAGCGAGCAGACTGAGCTCAGAACCAGTACTCCATCCTCATTCTACTTTGACTTGTCAGCCATGTTTGACACTGTTGACCATGTTCTTCTTGAAATTCTTCTTTGGTTCCATGACACACTCTCCTGCTTCACATCCTACCGCTCATCACTCCTTCAGAGGATTCTCCTTATCCCCACTCCAACTTTTTGTGGGGATTTCACAGGACTCTGTCTGTGTTCCCCTTCTCTTCTCCCTCTATACCTTATCTCTGGGTACTTTATTTGCAAACAAATTCAAATACCATCTCTGTGCTGACAACTTCACAGATCTATCTATCTACTCCAGGCATGTCTCCTGTCCAAATTAAAATCTTGGCCAGTCTTTCTGACATCTCCTCATAGATGTCCAGCCATTAGCTCAATTTCAACATGGCTAAAACAGTTCTTAATTTTCCCCTTTCCTTTCCCTCCAAAACTAATCAAAGCAAAACAACCAAAACCCTCCCTGCTACTGCCTTTATTGGTCACACTGGACAACGCCAACGTCCTGCCTGTCGCTCAGACCCACAACCTGGGTGTCATCTTCAATTCAGCCTGCGCGTGAAGACATAGACCTCTCTCTATGTCCAAATCTTTCAGACTCTTTCTGTGTAATAGATTCAACTTTTCATATCCGTCTCCTATAGCTAAGACTCTCGTCCAGACTATCATCATATCATGTCTTGATTACAGCGACATCCTTTTCTCTGGTCTTGACAAATGCAGTCGTGCCCTGCTCATATCCATTGAGAATGCTGCTGCAAAGACCATTTTCCTACCACAGTGCTTTGACCATGTTTTCCAATCTCTCTGCATCAAATATAAGTTGCTTGTCTTCACTTTCAAGCCCTTCCCAATCTATTACAACCCTATCTTTCATTCTCTGTCAACATGTCAGCCTCCATCATCCACTTATTAAAATTTCAGATAAACCCCTTTGTGTCTTCTCACATGTTGCACCTCCTTAAAACTCCTCTGCTCTGATGCCTGCAAAAACTCCACAACTATTAAGCCGCTGGTGTGCTGAGATCAGCCTATTATGCTGACCATTGTTTCCTTGTGCTCCCCTGGCTGTCTGTATCCATCTGTTGACTCCTGTCTTACACTTTGTTTCTGCCCCAAAGAGCTTACGATCTGTCATCTTTTTCTGTCTTTGTACAAAGCCTAGCAGGAGTCCTTGGCTGGGACTCCTACGTGCTATGGTAATACAAATAATAAATAATAATTGAACAGCACTCTTAGTGTACCCGTTGGGCCATGTTTTTGGAGGAGATAAAAAGTATGTTTCCTTCCCCTTCGCTATGTATGGAGTAGTTGTATGTCACAACATAGATGTTTAAGCAATATTTTTGTGAGTGCATACCACACAGTACATATATGCACCACCTTATTTATAGAATAAAGCTGTTATCCCATAGCATTTTCCTACTATCTCCCGCACATTAATTTTCCTCTGACTGAAGCACCATCCAAGCAGTCATGCTAAAGAATTGCTGGGTAGTAGCCACATTTCTCTCATTCACTTTCAAAGGGGAGAAAAGTGAACTTCAGTTTAAAGTAGAAATCCCGCTACACTGTCAGTGACTGATCTCCTGCCATAGTTAGCTCTGAGGCTTAGCTTGTCTTCTCAAATAGCACAGATGGAACAAGTTTTTACAAGTTCTCACTGAAAAATATACTGAAGAAAAACCAGAGTCAAAATAGCTAGTCATGGGGGGAAAGCAATTCTTGACAGTAATTTTGTATAGTTCATATGAAAAAGCCTTTCATATACATAAATTATTTTTTAACCAACATCCTGCAAACTCCCCTGGCTCCATACTGAGGGCCCAGTCTTTCAGCCATTTGTCTGTCTGTTTTTTCCCTTCATAAAAGTAATCTGTGAAATATATACATCAGTACCTTGCTGATAATTTGCACAAAAAAGGCAGTCTCTCTCCCCATCTCAACAAAGATCTAATAGTGAGATTGTGGATTTCTAAGACTTCATTACAGTTATGAATGAATGAAGTATACTTCATTTATAATGAATGCTATTTAAAAGTAAACTACAATTGTCAGACTAAATGATGTATATTGCATAATAAAGTTTAATCTTCCTTATTGATTGGTCATTTAGGCCCTGTCCTATTTGCAGTTAATATTACAGTACTGTACTACATAGGGCCCCAATCATGGATCAAGGCCGCATTGTGCTAGGGACTGTGCAAACACATAACAGACACAGTCCCTCTCCCAAAGAGTTTAGACTCTGTTTCAGTGGGAGAAGGGGTCTGTCCACATAGAGCTCCTTATGGAATCAGGGTCTGTCTTGCTAATTCAGAAAAATTCAGTCATTCACAAAGGTCTTCCATTCATTAGTGCAGAATCATGAGGTTTGACTCTATTTTTAAATTTTTAAATCTAAACCTATGATAGGTATAGAATATTTTCTCCTGATATAGAAGTAGGATGAAACTTTTAGAATCACTTACATTGAGCTGCCATATCGCCAGTGTTATTTTAATCAGCTCAGGTAGCTGCTACAAATAAGGGAGTCAGAAATGCCTATTATAATGGGGGGAAAAATCAAAATAAATGTTAGTAGAAGTAGAAGGTAGAAAGTATTTTTGGCTTTAGAAACTAAGGTTGCTAAGCAAAATGGGTGCATTTTGCTTTGAAATGCCTGTCTTACATTTTATTTAAGATCAATACACTAGAATATCTACTGCAACTGAATTACTTGGCACCTGCAGATATTCCATAGAAAACTGTTGTCATAGCACATGTTGGTTCAGTGGGAATGACATGGACTAATTGGGTCTGGTTTGTGTCTGAACTAAGGCCTGAATTTAAAAATAAAAAAAATCTGTCAGAAGTTGAAAAACGGCTGTACAATGAGCAATGCTTGAAGGGAATAACTGAAACTTGCTTTTCATTTGTGTTGGCTGCATGTATGTTGCTTAATAATGGGGTGCAGAATGACAGAAGTACAACCCAATTGCAATTTTTTTGCACGTTATAGGATTTGACTGTTTCGTAGAGTTTGTGATTTCTTCTGTTTGCTATTGTAAAGACTGATAATACAATGTGATGGTGACAAGAATAGAAACAGGCTTTTCTTTAATTGTTCTCTGCAGAAAAACTCTTGGAGATCGTTTGAAGCTTGAAGAAAAGCTTGGCACACTCAGTGTATCTGATACCACAGTAGGCAGCAAACAGATGACATTCAAATTAAAAAAGGTGAGTTAAAAAATATCTTCTGTAAATAAGATAATGCACAGGATGATAAATTTGTCATCTGAAAAAACAGGGAGCCCAAATCCATCCAAAACAGATGTGCTTCTTGATTTCTTAATAAATTGACTGCACCTTTACTTTTTTGCACACCCGTGTGTGTGTGTGGGCAGCCCCACCAGACTCATATCGTGGTGGGAAACACTAGTTCCCTCTCTTAGTAGATCATCTGTAGCTATATCATCCAATGCTAGCACCTTGTCAATTCTCACAGTATTGGGTTTGATCAGTACTTGATTCATAGGCAAAAAATACCCAGGATGCTGAAAGAAGTGGTGATGATGTCCTGTAGGTGAGAGTCTTCCCCCTGAGTCGTTAGTGATGGGAGTGTCTCATATTGATAAAACAGAACTCCCGACAACTTTGATCACTGAAGTTCCATGGCACTATTGATAAGAATAAGAAATGTAGTTCCAATGTACTTGCCAAATTACAATTTGAGTGAGTAACTGCATTCTTCCTACCTAACTTTCCCAAGCAATTTCAACTGGATGGTGTTTTCATAATTTCTTTCCGGAAACAGTTGTGTAGTTTCTAAAAAGCTGTTTCACCCTCCAGGTGATTGCATTTGAGGGGATGGGGAGGAGGCAAGGAGGAGGGAAATTGATTGCGTATGTGTTTACATATTCTGTAAACCACTTTGGGATCTCTGGGTGGAAAAGTGATGCACATGTAAAACATGGTCGGAGATGGTGAAAGATAAAGATTCATATTAGTTGATTCTTCAGCTGGTGAAATCTGTTTCAGTTAAAACTGGTCTTCCTCTGGGCAAGTTGTTCATCATCATCCATTTGTGTTCAGCACCTGTCAATTAACTCTCATCATGGAAGTAAAACTACAATAGTGTGGTCAGAATGTCTGAAGTAGTTATTAGAATGTGCCACTTTGGATAATTGGGACACAAAAGGTTAAGTAAACCAAAGTCACTGGAATTTCTTATTGTACTTCCTATCACCAATTTTTCACACGCGTTTCTCATCAACATTTCTCTGTATCCACTTTGGAATTTAAAATGTGTGGACTTTGGAATAAGTCACAGATTCCAGTGAAGCTCTGGAAAGGATCACCATTTCAGGAGCATTACCAGCAGGTGTAATTGATACAGTAACTCCTTACAGCTAATTAAATGAGCGTGCAGGGCTTCCCATGTATACCCTCTTTATAGTAGCTTTATATTAGAAAATGATGAGACAGAATGCTTCCTACAGTTGATGATGGGGAACAAAAGAAAGATCAGCTTCCATAAAGATTTTTGGGGGAGGGGAAGATTTGGGAATAGTTGGAAATGCCATTCTGGATTTGATCCCAGCAGAATCAGTATATTACTTTGTTACAATTCTGTTGCAAGTGACTCCATTTAAAAGTTCTTCTCAGTGTGGGTGCTTTATTGAATATACAAATGTACACAATTTATAATGGTAAGAAGGCCTAGTTAAAAGTAAATATGACACATAGTTCAGTGAATGTGGGCCCCCAGTGTCCTCTCTGTGAAGTGGGGAGAAGAGAGATGAAGAAAAGTAAAATGGGATGGAAAATCCCCCCTTCCCTGAGCCAATCCCACTGTAGTCCATGGGAGCAGAAAAAAAGTAGGGCTGGAAAGGAGCCATGTCATATGATATGATCTTTTCAAAAGATGAAGAGAATGCAGTTGGCAAGCCTAGAGGGAGTTTAACACTGCTAGGACCATCATTAACTCCTGCCTTTCGTTGTCCCATCTCCAAGGTTTAGACACCGATATGATGCCCTTTTGGAAGAGGGCATAAAATTAATACATAGCCTTCATAAGAACAGCTGTACTGGGTCAGACCAATGATCCATGTGGCCCAGTATCTTGTCTTCCAACAGTGGCCAATGCCACATGCTTCAGGGGTAATGAAGAGAACAGGGAACTATTGAGTGATCATCCCCGTTGTCCACTTTCAGGTTCTGGCAATTAAAGGCTTAGGACACCCAGAGCATGGGGTTACATCCCTGACTATCTTGACTAATAGCCATTGATGGACCTATCCTCCATGAACTTCGTTAATTCTTTTTTGAACCCATTTATACTTTTGGCCTGCACAACACCCGTTGGCAATGAGTTCGACAGGTTGACTGTGCATTGCGTGAATTAGTACTTCCGTTTGTTTTTTGTTTTGTTTTCAATCTGCTGCCTATTAATTTTATTGGTTGACCCTTGGTCCTTGTGTTATGTGATGGGGTAAATAACACTTCCTTATTCACTTTCTCCACATCATTCATGATTTTATAACCTCTATCATAGCCCCACTTAGGTCATCTCTTTTCCAAGCTGAACACTCCCAATCCTTTTAATCTCTCCTCGGATGGAAGTTGTTCTGTCCCTCTAATAATTTTTGTTGCCCTTCTCTGTGCCTTTTCCAATTCTAATATATCTTTTTTGAGATGTGGCAACCAGAACTGCATGCAGTATTCAAGGTGTGGGCATACCATGGATTTATTGAATGTCATGATATTTTCTGTCTTCTTATCTATCCTCCATGGGTTGGTATTTTTAGTTCTTGTGGATCAATGTAGTTTGGAGGTTGAACAGGTTTTGGTACCTGAGTGGCTCTGTGGTATCTGCTTCCCTCCAAATCCCAACTTCCCCCCCACAGGAATTGATCATTGTTAACATTACAAAGTTTATCTCCTGGTATTTCCTAGATGGTCTGTCTTTTTCCATTGTTTTTACTGAGGGGTCCACAATATTGTCCAGTGCCTTTCAATTCCAATTGTTTGCAGTGCTGTTGTAGCTGTGTTGTCCCAGGATATTGGAGAGAGAGGGGAGACACACAGTAGTTGAGATAATATCTTTTACTGAATCAACTTACACAGGGTTTTCTTCAGCGCTGGCCTTCTAATGTCCTTCATAACAAGTGACATTTGACTTAATCAGTAAAGTAGCATTTCTAATGTGCTGGATAAAGATGTGAAAGGGACTGTGTGGAAGCAAAGTCTGGTCATCAAAAGAGAAAAGCATGATTAAAGTCAGTTCCATATTAACAAGCTAATGCTTAAATCAATGCAACTTTATTTTCTAAAGAGTACTGTAGAATGCATTCTGGACAATGGTAGGAAACCCCTTTTTATGCTATCACATAGCATGTTTGATATCTGCTTATAGCGTAAGAACAGCTGATAAATTTAAAAGTCCAAAAAGCAGTAACTTTTGGCACTATAGTAAGTGTTGCAAAGAGATACTGTGTGGAGATTTAAGGTACTTAAGAGAGTTTCTTGAACCAAGAAATGTATTAACAAGGGTTTTATGGGGTATTCAGATGCTCTCCAGGAAAAAATATTTAAAATGCAAGAACAGTCATTGCAAGTTATTTAAAAACAATTATAATTTGTTTTAGGAGAGCTAGCACATGTTATAAAGACGTCTATTAAATTAGTCAAAATGGAGGTAGCTGAACAGTTAAAGCGAGGGGAATCTCAGGGTATGTTGGCACTGCAGTTAAAAACCAGTGGCTGGCCCATGCCAGTTGACTTGGGCTCAGTTTAAGGGGCTGTTTAATTGCAGTGTGGATGTTTGGGCTCAGGCTGTTGCCCAAGCTCTGGGACCCTCCCACCTCGCAGGGTCCTAGAGCCCGGCTCCCGCCAAAGCCCGAATGTCTACACTGCAATTAAACAGCCCCTTAGCCTGATCCCCGTAGCCCGAATCAGCTGCCACGATCCAGCCACTGGTTTTTAACTGCAGTGTAGACATACCCTTAGTAACTTCTTTTTTTTTAAGGAAAATCTTTTTGGATTAAATTGATCAGTTAATAATACTCATCCCATGCTTTGTGTGCCTTTCAGCTATCAAATTGTATTACTTTTTTTTGCTTGTTAGTGTAAAATGTTGCTAATGTACCAAAATGCTGTAGTAATGTAGTGTAGTAAGTAAGTTCTTGATACACTCATAAAAATATCTATGAAACTAAAGATACATAACTGGAAGGAATAAACTTCTGAATTAACTGGTTCATATACATTCAAAAAAGTGCTAAAAAGCAAAATGGCATGTATTGATTTAATGAATATAGAAACTAGTTCTTTCTGCATCTCCAATAATTGGCTCTTCGCTGTAGCAGACAAAGGTCTACGGGCTAGAAACCAAATCTAGACAAATTCAGACTAGAAATAGGGCACACATATTTAACCATTGGAACCACTTACCAAGGGTCATGGTGGATTCTCCGTCACTGGCAATTTTAAAATCAAGATTAGATCTTTTTCTAAAAGATATGCTCGAGTTCAAAACAGGAATTATTTCGGGTAAAGCCTCTGGCCTGTGTTATAAAGGAGGTCAGACTAAATGATCACAGTGTGGTCCCTGCTGACGTTATCTATGAGTCTGAGTATGACACAGATTGATTAATACAATAATATTAATACAGTGGTTAGTATAGTGTCCCTCCTATATTGCATTGCATTCCTGACAGAATCTGAATAAAAATAATTCAAGCTTCTTGATTTATTTTCCATGTTATTTATGGTTTGACAGATATAAATAATCTTATCGCAGCTAAAGTATACTAGTCATTTTACAGCACACAGAAAAGATACTTCAGTGCTTTGAACAGCTTCCAGTCAAAGGCCCTGATTTTGCAGTGTGAGCCCAGTGGGCAGATTCCTGCTCTCAGGTGGATCATGAGAGTCCACTCATATTAATCAGATTGCAGAAGCAAGGCATAAATATTCTGTATGCATAACTATTAGGTTTGCTTTGGTTTTATTTCCCTATTAATGTGATTTCTCTCCCCCTCCCTTTTGTGTATTTCCATGACTTATTGGTGGTGATATGTATTTTGTGCTCTAAAGGGAAAACATTTCATTTAACACTGTGAATTCACACTCTAGTGAATTTCCAGGATTGCAGTTTATTGCTAAAATACAAAACAGGTGAGGTGGTGCTCGTGCCTCTGCCTCCTTCCAATGTGGGTGGAAGAGAAATTGTCACCACCGTATAACCCATCCCTGTTCTGGCTTGCGTGAGTCTTTGGGGCATGGGGTTATGCAGTGCTCCCCCACTGGCCCAGGGAGAATGTGCATGCTGGCCTCTCTGCCCATTACCACGTTTTCCAGTCAGTTCTTGGGCTGGCCCTACAAAAGTGCTGACTAGTGAAGCTCTACTATAGTTTCTTGTCTTATAAAGTAATACCTAGTTTTCTTTTCCTGAAGTTACAGATATGATTTGTAGAGAGGCAGTTTAATTTGCACTGGGTAACTACGTACCTGCCTTGTTCCTGTTTGTCCTGAAACGTACAGTGTGCTTTTAAGGTTTTGTTGAGCTAGTATTTGTAGTCAATGATAAATGAGAAGGAGGAATAACATTATCAACAAAGCACAGAAACATGCCATGTTGGTACAGAAATGTAATCATTTTTTTTGTAAAAACATGCCTAGTAATGTAATCAATAGCAGAGCTATTGTGTAACATGATACAAGTTTAAAAATACAAAACAAAACAAAAACCTTTGTTTCCTGGGAGTTTCTCTTATTGTCTTTTGAAATACTCGTGTGTAAAGTGTGTGATAGCCATCTTTAGCCAACAGAGGAACAAACTCTTCTGGGCTTGAACATGAGTAGGTGGAATAGAACACATGGAAGCCTGTAATGAACTGTAAACCGTGTGTCTCCATTCTGAAGTAGAGGTGACGTCAGGAAAGCACAAAGTAAAAATCTTATGTATGTTTGGAATGTAAATAATTTTGAGTTCAAACTAGAGAGGCAGAAGATTTGGAGAACAAAAGGACTGAAGATTTTTTTTTAACCATTACATTAAACTGTGTGCCTCTAAAATACACTGCATTTTAAAGCTGCAGTGCTAGAACCTAAAGCTATCGTGCTGAACAAACTGCTATAACATCACCTTAATGGTAATATTTTTACCATTAGAATTCTCTACTGGAAACATAGCTTTTTATGCTCAAATAACATGATGGATGCATGTATAAGAACCTTAGTTTTACACAAATTCATGCAATGTAGATAAAATAAAAAACATTATTTCTGTGGTACCTGAGTGCTTGACAGTTTAATGGGGAAAGTTTTTGTAAACTGTAAATATTACACATAAATTATCTTGTTCCTTTTCGTTTTTATGTCTAGAACTGTGCAGTTTTTACTACATGTAGCTCAGGAACTGCCCTGACTTTGTTAATGTTGTACCATTTTTGCGGGCCAGCTGGAATTCTAACTCAAGTCTGTTTTTTGTAAATATTCCAGTCAGGGCAGCAGAAGAAACAGCAGGAAGCTGAGAAGCAACATCATCAGGAGAGGAAAAATATCAGGCGTTCAGCAAGCCACCTCAAGAGTAAACGTGGTAGAAGAGGGCCATTTTAATTATGTTTTAAAGAAACTGGTTTACTTTCACTTGCTACCTGGAAGGTGGGACTTTACAGCGCAGACATACTCCTTTTTGTATCTAAAAGGTGGACACAAGAAAACTAGAACCTGTTAAACTGTATGCGAGCTAATGAGAAGTTCACAAAATGCTTGGAGTATTTGGAGAAGACACCATGAGGACAGTGTTACAAACTCAAAGTCTTGATTTTGACTTGTGCATGGAGCAGCAGTGACTGGTTATTGTGTAACCCTGGATGTGATTTATATGAAAGTCCTGTCTGTGCAAACAGGACATTATCTGTCTCTTTAATTTGAGAAACAATGATTTTTTTTTTATAGCATCATGAAATGTTCACTGTTTAAATGTGGATTGAAAAGTTTTAGGCTGCTAAGACCTGAGATCAAGGGTTAAGTCATTTTTCCCTATAATAGCTGACATTATAAACACACAAAATAGGAATCACCATAGCTTTGGGTATTGCTGTTGTCCTGATAGCAGATTAAATCAAACACAACCCTGAGCATTGGCTTTGGTATGTACTGGTAAGTAAGGCCATAATTCAGCAAAGTAGTTAAGTGCCTAAATGTCTGTAAGTTGAAGTCAATGAGACTAGTCGCATGTGTAAAGTTAGGCACGTGATTAGTACCTCGATGAATCAGGGCTTAAATTAGGAAGTGACCAGTATGTTCAGTGCTGTGTGAACATGGGGCCTGATCATGCAAACCCTTCATTTATGCAAGCAGTCCTCACCCACATGAATTAGTACCATTAACTTCAAATGTTGCAGGATTGGAATCATGTCAAGGAACATACTGTAAATGGGATGTCTATCAAATGCTTTAAAGAGAACTTAGTTGTAACTTTAAATCCTACACTTTTCAACGGGGGTGAAATTAATTTCAGTGCAGAGAGGGCAAATACAAGGCTCTAGGCAATCGAATGAATTCTGCCTTAAGTGTTTTGAATCTTAAAATAATTTATTCATCATTTAAAAAAAATCTGATACCTCTTTGGCTAGTCCAAATAAATTGTGAACTTTCTGGATAGAGCCAGTTTTCAAAATCTCCTTAATTCAAAGCACTGAGCAGTGATCTTCAAACTTGGGACAATGAGATCATCTAGCCTATTTCTAAATAACACAGACTATATAACTTCATCCAGTGACCCCTGTATTGATCCCAGTAATGTGTGTATGACTAAAGGATATAATCAAGAAAAACATCCAGTCTTGATTTGAAGATATCAAGAGATGGAGAAACCATAATTTCCCATTTTAGTTTTTTCCAGTGGTTAATCACCCTCCATTAAAAAGTTATGCTTTGTTTCTAATTTAATTTTATCTTTAACTTCCAACTCTTGGTTCTTTATATGCTTTTTTTTTTTTTTGGTGGGGGGGGACTGCAAGATTAAGTACCAGGTATTTTATGTCAAGTTGCCTTTCAGTCTTCTTTTTGATTGAGGTCCTTCAGTGTCTCTGTGACAGAGTGTATTAGGTCCAGAGGCCCTCGGCTGGAGGCCTCAGGGTCCTACCACACCCTGTCCCAGAAAGGAGCAGTAGAGAAGTCTTCCAGTCTGCCTAAAGGGGCTGTGGGGGATGCAGCTAATTGGAGAGAGGCTGCAGGTAAGCAGCCAATCAGGGCCCACCAAGGCCATATATAAAAGGAGCTGGCATACAAGAGACAGTCAGTTGCTGCCTGGAGCTGGAGGCATGAGGACTGTGTTCCTGGCTGATTGCAGGAACGGCAGGACCACAAACAGTTCAGTTGCTGGCAAGATCTGGGGGAGCAAGAGGGAGCTCCTGGCTGGCTGCTGGGACTGAGTAAAAGACTTCAGCCTTATGGAGTTACTTTCACCTGGTGGCATACACACCTGGTTTCCCACTGGCAGCTTGGAATAATCGCCCAGGTCTCCAGCGGTGATTTAAAGGACCTGAGGCAGCGGCAGCCGGAGCCTTGGGCTCTTTTAAATCGCTGGCCCCGGAGCAGCTGCTCCGTTTGCCCCACCATTGGCGGCCGGGGGGACAGGGGGAGGCAAAAGGGGCAACGATGTTAAAGTGTTGCCGTGGCAGTGCTTTAAGGATGGTCCTTTGCCGTGGCAGTGCTTTAACTATAGGGTTATTATGCCTATTAAGTAAGTCTTCGGATTTCAAGAACTGTTCCGTCCTCCAAAATGTGCAGTTCCTGAAATGACAGGAGTAGGCTTCTGTAGGCTACCAGCCTCCCCACAACTCCAGTTGCAGAGCCTGGGGGGGGGGGGGGGGGTTGTGATTTTTAACTTATGATTCTCTCAGCACTTCTTTCACTGTGATTAAACCAGCTGTGCCTAAGGAGTTTGTGCCGTCTGCCAATGTATTGAAGTTCAGTTTTCAAAAAGTAACATTTTCTGCCCTTGATATTCCAAAACGATTTTTTTCTGTGCTCTGGCACTGGGCTATTTGAGACAACCCTCTATGTCTTGTCCTATTCCAGGCCCTTCGCCCTCTACAAGCTATAATACCGCCAAAGCTTCCCCACACTGCAGAAGCCTGGCTCCCCATAGCTTCTTGCACTGTTACAAGAGGAAGCGTTTGTGTACTTACGTTGACATTCTGGCCCAGGCCAACAGGCAGGTTGAGTACCAAAGGCAAAGAAACTTGCAGCAAGAGGAAAGATATGGTGAGAGGCTGGCTTGGCAGCTTGAGCATAGGGTAGCAGAACAGGAGCAGACATTTGTTTGCAGTTCTTGGAACAGGAATGGCAGTGAAGGGAGGATGATAGAGTGCACGAGAGAGAACTGTGAGCAGCTGCTGTCTCTAATAGTCATAAGACATACCCCTCTGCATAACCTGGCCTGCATTCCAAGAACAGCTTGGACAATTGCATAGCTGTGTGGGCCATATGAACAGTGGGATAGGGCAAATGAACCCCATGCAGTCCTCAGTGCTGAACCCCTCCCTTGTGGATGCCTCCCCCCTTGCTCCAGCCTCAAGTGTGTGGCAAAAGTGGAAGGAATGGAAAGGAGAATGGGAGGATGGGACATTCAGTAGTAATGAGGGGCGGTGTCTTGTACATCATTCCACTGATTGTACTTGTTTATGCACTTTGTGCTTGGTTACTTTAAAGCTTTTTGTGTTGCTGGTGTAATGGCAGCTGGCTTGCCAGGCAGTGGTTTAATAGTTTACTTGTCCAATATATGTGGGAAAAAATTATAAAGAAATTTTATTGCCCTCATTGCAACACATCAGCTAATGTGTTTTTCAAGTAATAAAGGTCAACACATGATCAGGGACAATTTGGGGGCTGTATGCAAAATCCATGTCTCAGTACAGTTATATACATAAATTCATATGGTTTCCCTTCTGTCCCCCCCATTTCATAAGCAGTAATATCATTCAGAAATACAGTGCAATGCAGTCAACACCCCACCCAGACAAACAATCAATGCCTCCCTCTTCCATTGGGCCATGCAAACATCCCTGATTTCTGTTGCTGGACTGCATCCAGCCGCAGCTGCAGTAGGTGCACTTTCTGGCTCAGTACCAGTTCAGCTGTCCCTCGCTGTCATAGGTCCATTCAGCTTCACAAAGACTGTGCAGAGCACAGCAAGCTACAGTAATGCAGACAGCATTGATGACACTGAAATCCCATTGGCAATGTCTACAGACCTGTTTGGATTCCAATGTGCAAAACACACATTCCACCACCATTCCACACCCCCTGAGAGAGTAATTAAATCATCTTTTGTCAGGGCCTCTGAGATCAGGGTATGGTTTCATAAGCCATGGCAGAAGGAGGTCTGGGTGGGGGTGTCTCCCAGAGTAACAGTGGGGACAGTAACTCTGTTTATGACAATGTCATGTGGATGGAATAGTGTCCCAGCTTGTCCATGAAGGTAGTCGCCGAAACGTCAGAAAACTTTGGCATCATGAACTTTCCAGAGCAGCCAACACTGGCATTCATAAATCAGCTTCTGTGGCCCACCAGAGCCAGCATAACTACGGAGTTAGTACCCTTTGCAGTTTATGTACTCATGCTCCTTGAGGAGGACAAACTATGGGCACAGGAATCCCATCAATGGACATGGCGCAGCAAAGCCAGCAATTATTTCAGGCATGTCTTTTATGCCTACCACTTTGGGGTAAGCCACATGACTGGTTACCTCAGAAACCCTCTGCCACCATTTTCCTGCAGTCAACTTCCCAACACCAAACTGGTTAGTAACTGACCTGTAGCAGTCTGGGTAGCCACATTCTAGGTGGTTATAGCAACCTACTTGTGGACCAGCATGGCTGCCCTTATGCGCATCTTTGTACTGGGCAAGCTATTCACGGTGCTTCAGAACCTTTCTTCATGCAAATGTTTGGACCTATTGCTTGTCATCCCATCCAGTCTGTGCTTGTGACCCTGCCCCAGAAACACTGGCTGCATACGGGGCAGTGGCTATACTGAGTGTCATAAGCAGCATCAGCCAGTCTGAGTCTTCCATGACTGTCACCTTCCTTCTTCATCATTAAATCTGTCAAGTGCCTTTGGTGGGTCAGGAAACACCACTGAGCTTCCCACCAGTGTCTCATGGAAGCTCTGTTTACTTGCTGAAACAGGAGAAAAAGCCCAAGTTAGAAAAGTTCTTGAAATAGCAAGTCCCCCATGTTGCTGAATCTGGGAGCACTCAGACCAAAATGGTGACTCGGCAGGATGTGTTGACAGCCTGTTCAAACTTCCTGTAACATGTGGGGTGGACAGTCTAATTTTTCAGCACTGCACCACGAACAAAGGGCTAGAGCAGCCACATTTTGGGAGTTTGGGATACAGTTGGCGGGACATGGCAGTGTAGATGCCAGAGCCCTCGGTTCGGGCCTGGGTTAAAAAATTCTTAAGTCTTCCTTAAGTCAACCTTAAGCTAGGGTTGGCAATCAGTGTGCTTAAGCCCTGGCTTCTCAAACGTGGATCCGCTGACTCATATCCCACTAACCCTGGGATTACATTGCAGTGTGGACATACCTATGAGGATGAGCACTCACAGAAGAAATGTACCCGTACCTGGAGAGTCTTTGAGATGTGTGGTCCCTCTTTGCATTCCACTACCCACCCTCCTTCCCCTCTGCTTCAGATCATTATGATTTGTGGTAACAGCAGAGCTGGAAAGACGTCAGCCTGAACTGCTTCTTATACCCTCAGTTCGGAGCATGAGGAGAGCAACTGTGCAGATGCGGACAAATGGACACTACTTGCTAGAAATCTCTGATCTCAAGCACATTCTGCACATGTGTACCCAGGTCTGGAATTCAGATAGGGACCACACATCTCAAAGAACCTCTAGTTGAAGGTAAGTAACCTCAATTTAAGAGGTAGAACTCATTGCCACAGGAAGTCATTGAGGCCAAGATTTTAACAAGAGTTAGACTGGATATGGATACAGATATCAAGAATATCCAGAGTTGCTATAATTAATAACAAATTTTGGAAGGGATATTAAACCTCATGCTTTAGGATTTAAACCAAACTCTGATTAGGCTGAGACCTCTGTGTGGGCAGATTATCCCACATCAGCTAACTGTGGGTTTCTTACACCTGCCTCTGCTGCATGTGATGCTTGCCACTGTTGGGACAGGATACTGTCCAATGGACCTCTGCTCTGACCCAGTGTGGAAATTCCTAAGAGGTTTTTGACATTTATTGAAATTTGCTTTGGGCATCTTAGAGAAATTAATGATTCTAAATGATCTGTGAGGAGTGACCAGATAGTATGGCCTTTTAGAAACCAACTGCTCAGTATGTACTTGGAGTTAGCAATACTGCTCAAGTTTCAAAACTGACTGTAGAAAAAAGTTTAAAATTGCTGTTTAACAATCAGAGAGATGCATGAATGACATACTAGCTAGACAAAGAAAAAGCCTAGGGTCAGATACTGATACCTTTATTCATACTTAGTAGCTCCACTGACTTCAGGGGCACTATTTGTGGCATTAAATTACTATCCCACTTAGATAAAGTTCAGAATCTGTCTCTTAATGATTAAAGTTTAATACCCTTCCCAAAATACTTATGAAGATATTTTAATAAATGAAGAAACATGTTGAGCTCCTATGATGCAAAATTCACTCTGAAATCTAAAAACAACCATGGACTTACCCTAAATAATGAAATAACATTGCCCTCCATTGAGACAAGTCCTTTGCCAATATGCCCCCTTGCTTGAATAATCTTAGTGAAATAGGATCCAAAATATTTCACTCTTTTAAATGTTTGTTTGTAGATGTATTTTATCATAAGATTTTACAGATGAGTAATCCACCAGCATACAGATCTTTAATGTATTGGTTGTAGAATGTAAGGGAGCTACATTAATTGAAATATGGGTCTCCATAATATATTCCTCCTCCCCCGCTTCCCCCACAGACGGTCCCTCCGAATTGCAAAGCAAACCACTTGCTACTTTTGCCTTCTTACTTTTCTTCATAATAACACTTTTCTTAGCTTTGTTACATAGACAACGTGCTTTGTGTCTGATCTCACTAAGCCTAGCTTTTATATGCTGAATGGAAGCACTGCAAACTTCTATTATTAGCTTGTAGTCCTTGATCATATTGTTTTCCCTCTAAGCCTTTGTGTTAAATAACTGACTCTGTGATGAGCCTTAAGCAGTCCTGTTGTATCAACAGAGGAGACAATCTGCATTACAGTCTCCAAAATATATATATATATTAGAATCTAAGGCTTTTGCAGTAAATACATATTTAAAGACCATTTACTGGAGTACACGGAATCCAAGTTGTTTAAGTATTAATGCAAGAGGTTGAATAAACATAAAGCTCTTAATACAAAGTGCTTCTTCAGTTATTTTGGCTCTGAAACTGCACAGCAGACTCTCTGGTTTAGCTGATTTTTCTCCCCGCTCCTCCCTAAATCCACATCTGACACTCGTCCTTATTGTTTTCTTTTAATGTTTACTTCCTTCTTCAGTCTCCCTTTTAACTTTTCCTGTATTTTCATCTAATTTTAGGTATAGCTTCCCCTCTGCTCCCTTTTTAAAATTTTGTTTGGGACATATCCTGGTCCCAATTCAGTCCCAGTGGCAAAATTCCTACGGACCTTAATATGACAGGGTTTGGCCTCATGTGTATGTGTAGGCTTAGAACCCTTTTATTTTCACTTTCCTCTCCTATTCATTCTTCTTTCATTTTGTGTGTGATTTCTTCTCTGCTCACACAGTGCTCTTTGTTTGTAACAGATATAGCCTACGCTTATGGAATACTTGTGCACAACCTCAGGTACCTCTAGATAGCTTATTAATACAACCCTGATTGGGGGAAAGAGGTGAATTGTATAAACCAGAGTAAAAACTACATTGGTTGAGAATACTCATATTTTAACGTAAACTCCTGCATATTTTTATTTCTCTCCTACAACATCCAAGAAGAAGAAATATTTGTCACGGAATGTTAATTAATCAATTAGACAATCAGGTGTGCATGTGCAGCATATTATTACAATTCAGTATAAATGAAGGAGAGAATCTTACCAAGAAAAACTTAGTGAAATCTAGCATGAGCCCTCTGTACACAAGGCTCCCATGCCTGGACCAGTGTCTACCACTATAGAAGGTTTGGATGAGACTATAGTGTTAAATAAGCATTTATTATAATCATTTATTATTAATAAATGATTTAACACTACCGTCTCGTTTAAACCTTCTCTAGTGGAGGGCTCACGCTAATGGTCCCACAGGTTTAGCTGGACCAGTGGGAATGTGTATAACACTGTTTATTTTTCCCAACTGTTATATGGAGGCTATAGTACTTACCTATGGTACGGATGTGTGGCATAAACTTGAGGTTAACGCATTTTTAATACTTTAAAAAGTAAAGATGTGTGTTTTCTGTCCAAAAAGAGCCTCCAATTTGAAACAGAACAGCTCTTTATTTCTAGAACACTGTATTTGGTGGTTGTTATTGTTATATTGCAATAATCTGCCCAATATGTGCCAGGCACTTTCCAAACAAAGGAGGGGCACAATCTCTGCCCTGCAAATTGTACACTAGAATGTGTGCTTTACACACATTTAAATAATTTGCAGTCTAAAATAGTGTACAAGCAAAGGAGGAGGAGAGGAGATATCACAAGGCTATTCATCACAGAATGTCCCCAGAAGTGGGTGAGTGTGTGTGAGAGAGAGAGAGAGAGTCTAATCCACTAAACTAGTTTGAATTTAAGGGAGGAAATGAAAATTATTAATAAGCTAGAACTGATTTCTGGGAGACTGGGTTGTAAGGAGATGGAGAGGAACCAGGTGTAATGTGGTAAAAGGCTCAAATCAAAATTGTGAGGAAACACCAAGGGCAGGGGGAAATGAGAGCTCAGATGGAGGAAGAAGGAGGCAGCAAGATTATCCAGGACTTTGTAGAGGGGGAAGAAAAGCTCAAATGTGATGCAGTAGGAGACAGCAAGTTAATTCAGAGATTCAGTGAACAACTGACCTGGCAAGATTGGTGGGAATGAAAGAAAGCTGACTCCAGCGGTAACTTTTTGGATAGACATGAGGGGGAAAGAGTCAGGATGACTACACTGGAAATTGAGATTAATCAAGACAAAGGAATGAGCACTGCAGGGAAAATAATTTCACCAGTGGGAACAATGAGAAGAGGGCAGATTTTGGTGATGCTAAAGAGGAAGGAATCAGACTTCATGAGAGGCTAGACATGTAACTCAGTCACCACTGAGTGATTGGAGGTGCAATCTTCCTTAAGAATCTATCCTGTCTCCCATGTTTGAACAACATGTGTGTGAGGCCTCTTGAAATCCTTTCTAAACATTATGAATACAGTATAATAAACACACTGATGATACACAATTGTGGGTATCCTGGCACTCATGGGTCCTGCAAGTTCCCTTTCTATCCTGGCAAAGTGATTAAACTGTATTGTCCTCTAGATGTGTGAAGGAGAATGGGGAGGAAGAATACCTTACCCTAAACTCTGGGAAAACAGAACTCTCACTACTCTGCAGAGATTGCCCATCTTGCTCACTCCTTTGTGGGATTCCAAGTAGAGAGAATTAGTTTGACGCTGTGAGTCACTTTCAGCTATGATGGTGAAACAGCTGAAGGGGAAAAAAAGTCATTTGTAAAGCTGGTTAAAATGTTTCCATCAAAACCTTTTTTTAGTTGGAAAATGGCTTTTTGATGAAAATGGAAATCTTTGCAAAAAATTCAAGTTTCATCAAACTGAAACAATTTTTTCACTGTTCAGAGAAAATAATTTTCTGACTTGATCTAGTCACTTGTACAAACTGTTCTCAGTCTTCAAGATAGAATTTTGGATTTTTCCAGCCAGCATGCAATGTAATTAGAGCTGATAAGAATCACAGAAACATGCTCAAACTTCTTGTTTCAATTTTCATTGAAATTTGGACTCATTAGGAATTTTCCATTCAGCTCTATGGAATCACAAGATTTGTCAGTCATTCCAATTGGCCACTAAGCTTCCTTAAGCTCCCAGAACTGTCTTCCGATGCACTTCCTTCTGGGTTTATGAATCCACCTTCTTGCACTGTCTGCAGTAGAAAAATGACCAGTTGTTGATAGTGGTTGTTATCAACAGGTCCCCGGTCTCCCCTCAGCTGGTTGAAAAACGTTTGTGTTAATAGCACAGTAGTCCAAAGCAGTTACAGGAAGTTTGATAGGAAACCTCTTCTGTATTTCATGCTGTCTGTATTTGTTTTGTCCTAGCACCTAAGTGGGATGTAGTGGGAATGAGTTGGTGACAACCACTATCAGCACTGAGGTTTTTTGCTTTTTTAGTATAGGCAGAAATTGATGACAACTAGCCCTGATAATCTAGAAGCGGGGATGATTTCATTTTTAAATCACAGGAAGTTGTGGCACCTCTGACAATTACTTGTGGCAGTATTTTTACCTCCAGCTTGCCAAGCATTATCCAAGGTCCATCTGCCCTGTGAAATTGACAAATCCGTATTTATAAAATTCAGTAATTTCAGGGCATCTTGATTCACGCACCAAAATAGAAAAACCACTTAAAAAGAAATGGTTAGAGAATCCAGTGTTGTGCAACATGCTTATACAATCAACAAGCTTCCACTACACTTAAGTTACACGGTCTCTACAGATCTAAATGCTTGTCTGTTAATTAGAAGTGGGTCCAAGCCTTGCCACAAAAATACAGATCATGATCCCAAACTTCTCCAAAGTTCAAAGGTGTTTTGAATCCAGAGCATGGGCCCATCTCTACTATTAATAATAGAAATAAAAGGACACTGTCCAGTACTCTTACAAATCTTTAGTGTAACACCCTCCTAAAAGCTTGAAAATAACATTTATCCATTTGCTTTATCCTGTTCCATTTAACCAGTCGTCATTTCTGAATGGATCAGAAGCCAATATTATGTTGTACCTTCTCAGATGGCTCCAAAAAAATTCCTTTGTCAGTTCCAATCTCTTTTTAGGCCTTGTCTACATACACATGTTGTACCACTTTAATTATAGTGGTATAAAGTGCTACAACCCACACACCCACCCCAGTGTGGATGCAATTATAGTGGTCTAAATGTGCTAGACTAGTATGGCAATTCTGACACAGGAAGGGGTATAACTGTATCCAGGCAAGATGTGGTTACCGATAGGACTGGGGCCTCATCTATACTCAAACCAGGATGATTTTATCACTCCAAAGAGAAGAACTGGCTACAGTTTCCATAACTTTCTAACAAAAGAAAGCTATTGCGAGAACTGTATTATAACCATATTATAAATCCATGCAATAAGGTTACCTCACTGGCTGATCTGTATCATGGATTGAATAGCTTGTTTTAGCTGTGCTACTTAGACATGCTTTTCTTTAAATTAAAAATACACATTTGTTGGGTGCATAAGAAAGCCTGCCCAAAGGCAGAGAAGTAATTTGAGCGACCAGTACTTCAAATTATATTGGTTCTTATGGACGTTGGTTGCATTAATTACAGGGTTCCTCCCTGCAAAGTATGAACTATTACTGAATCACTTCTCAGATTTATTGCACACAAGAAAGCTTTCATCCTACGTGCGCAGGGCTTTGAACTGTTACTGAATAATTTTTCAATTTTTTTCAGGCTTTCATTCCCGCCAATTCTCCCCTCCCCCACCCCCGATCTTTTCCTTCCCATCTGCATTTTCTCCAAAAAGGGCTTGATCCTGCAGTCCTGACACAGGCAAAACTCCCACTGATGTCAAAGGGTCAGGATTGGGCCCAGCGTGTAGGTATGTTGTGAGGCAAATCACACACTCCGGTTTTCCTATTGCCTTTCTTTCTTGCAGGGTAGAGATGGAAGTAGGAGATATTGTTCCACTGAGGCATTGCACCTATTGGCTGGAGCCGAGGACTGGGAGTTAGGAGTCCTGAGTGTTATTCCTAGCTGATTTGCCCTGTTGGTACCTCAGTTTCCCCTAGGATAAAACCCTTCCCTACTTCAGGAGGGTGATGAGCTTTCCAAACACAAACTGAGCCACACTTTCAGATCTTTAGCAGAAAAGTGCTACTGTATCAGAGTGCAAAGGATTACAAATATGCTCTGTCATCTCTGCAATCATCTACAGTGTAACCTTCTAAGCATGTTACACAGATGTGGGTTATTGCTGATGCAGTAGGGCAGGTTTTTTCCCCCATGCTGCTGTTCGCACTGCTTAGCTGACATCTTTGAGAATTATTTATAAGACCTTTAATGCCAAGGTGGTGTCCTTTGTAGAGAACATAGGAAAAATGCAGTCCCTCCCCTCAGGAGTTAACAATCCAATAGAACCAGTACTTCCCAAAACATCTGGGTGCCTCCATGACTGTTTCTGAGTATTTATAATATGTACACCTTCCTCCTTGGAGAAGTTCAGCTGTTTGGAGCAGCTCGCTTTTCTTATAAAAGAAAAAAAAAACTTTTAAAACCAGCAAGGGGCAATTAATTTACCAACTAGTGTCACTTGCAACATTAGAGATGGTTAGAGCTGAGATAGATGGAAGACGTCTGTATTTTTCGGCTGGTTTGCTCTGTACACTTACCAGCTCTGTGTATAGTCCGTTTCACCGTTTCCCTTGGAGAGTAGGTTCCATTTCCCTGGTTGGATGTGTGGGTCTTTCATACGGCAACAGAGGAGAGAAAAGCAAGCTGGGTTTTTGTTTTGTTTTTAAAAAGGCTCGTGGGCTTGCAATGTGGAAAAATAGCAGAGGGCTTGTCAAGGTTCCTTCCCCACTCTGAACTCTAGGGTACAGATGTGGGGACCTGCATGAAAACCTCCTAAGCTTACTTTTACCAGCTTAGGTTAAAACTTCCCCAAGGTACAAACTATTTTACCCTTTGCCCTTGGACTTCCACTGCCACCACCAAACATTTATCTGGGTTTATTTATTAGGAAAGCGTTGTTTGGAAACGTCTTTCCCCCCAAAATCCTCCCAACCCTTGCACCCCACTTCCTGGGGAAGGTTTGGTAAAAATCCTCACCAATTTGCATAGGTGACCACAGACCCAAATCCTTGGATCTTAAGAACAATGAAAAAGCATTCAGTTTCTAAAAAGAAGGATTTTAATAGAAGTAAAAAGTAAAAAAGAATCACCTCTGTAAAATCAGGATGGTAAATACCTTACAGGGTAATTAGATTCAAAACCTAGAGAATCCCTCTAGGCAAAACCTTAAGTTACAAAAAGACACACAGACAGGAATATCCTTTCTATTCAGCACAGCTTAATTTTTCAGCCATTTAAAGAAATCAGAATCTAACGCATATCTAGCTAGATTACTTACTAAGTTCTAAGACTCCATTCCTGTTCTGTCCACAGCAAAAGCATCACACAGACAGACTCTTTGTTTTTTCCCTCCCCCCAGCTTTTGAAAGCATCTTGTCTCCTCATTGGTCATTTTGGTCAGCTGCCAGCGAGGTTATCCTAGCTTCTTAACCCTTTACAGGTGAGAGGATTTTTCCTCTGGCCAGGAGGAGTTTTAAAGGGGTTTACCCTTCCCTTTATATTTATGACAGGGCTCCAGGGCAGGATTAGCCCTGTAATGATTTTCATTTCGTTCTTGGAAATTCACTACATGTTGAGTTTATGGTGACCCTTTAAAGTGCTCTAGGAACACTTATTTTGGATGGATGTGCGATAGCTTAAGTGGCCTGCTGGAGAAGTGCCCAGAGGGCTGTTGCTTTGGGACTGTACCATATTTTGCAGAGATGCTTCAGTCTGTTTCATGGACAAAGCAGCAGTGTGCCAGGGGAGCTCAAAAGAGGCCAACACCTTTTGTTCAGTCATTTAGAAGAGCCCTTCCAGTGATACTGGGCTTTAGGACCGGTATACAGTGGGAGCTTAGATCTGCCCAATCTAGGCTCAGAGCAGGCAGAGCAAGTGAGAAGATCAGGCCTACAGTGCTAGAGGTGGTTCAGTCACGGCTGGGCAGAACCTCTCTCATTGCCTTTGCCTTCTGGCCACAGATGAGAGGGAGAAGAACCACTTTCCAAGAACTAGAGCTCCCCCTTCTATGGCCTCCAGCATTGGGAAGGGGAAAGAAACACCCAAGAGTGAAGATGTCTGCTTTTCTTATGTTCCACACCCCTATTCTGTAGTCACTAAACAGGAGTAGTGCTGCTAAGAGGGATCTGGAAGTTGTGTGGATCACAACCTCAACATGAGTCAACCATGCAATGCTGTTCCCCCCCCCCCCCCAAAAGCAGCAAATGCAAGTGTAGGTTGCATTAACAGAGCATATAGCATGCAAGTCATGGAAGGTGATAGTACTGCTTTATTCGGCACCAGTTAGGCCTCGCTGGAGTAGTGTGTCCTATTTTGGTCACCAGTGTATAGAAAGGATGTAGAGAAACTGGAAAGAATCCAGAGGCAAGTGACAAAGATGATCAAAAGGATGATATGCAAGCTATATTAGCAAAGGCTGAAGGAACTGGGTATGTGTAGTTTGGAAAAGAGGAGATTCAGGAGGTATATGGTAGTGGTCTTCAAATACTTGAAAAGCTGCCATAAAAAGATGGAGAAAAATTTGTTCTCTTTCGCCACAGAGGGCCGGACGAGAGGCAATGGGTTCAAACTACAGCATAGCAGACTTGAATTAAATCTCAGGAAAAACGTCCTAACTGTAAGAGCAGCAGGACAATGGAACAGATGCCTCGGGACGTTGTGGAAGCTCCTTCACTGGAGATTTTCAAAAGGAGGCTTGATAGCTTTAATGCAACAAATCCTGCATCTTGGGAGGGGGTTAGACTGGCAGTCCCTTCTAACCCTGTGATTCTGTGAGAGAAGAACCTCTGGATGTTACAGGGGAAAAAAGTAGGATAGCTGGGGCTAGGGAAGAAACTGTGGCAGCTTGTCTGAAGAATGCAAGTAATGGAACTGGCTTGCTCAAAGCCCTGTGAGAAAGGAATTACAATACAATAATCAAGACTGCTGGTCCCATGGACATGTGGTGATGCTGCAAGTTCCTATTGGATAGACAGAGTCACAGATTAAGCAGTTTCATAACATGTCTGACACTCAAACTTTCCGCAGTTGAAACTGAAGCAGTCCATTGACTGGGTGTTCTTAAGTGACACGTAGGCAACCTTATTTCTAGCAAATCTTCACTCTGCACCTTTAATAATGTTCTTTCAGTGCTGTTTTTTGTGTTGTATTTATTATTTAGACTGCATGGCTAACCAGCAGACACTTTCCAAAGGGAAAGGCCCTGCCCTAAACAATGTACAACGTAAAGGGGAAAAAAGATTAACATTGAGAACTATGTATTTACAGTCAAAGATTAATCAAGCGCTAACGTAATTGGCATAAACATAAGAAACATTAACAATTACAAAAAGAAGGGTAGACAACATCTGTGAATGTGTACATATTTGTCTAATTAAAGTCCTATCCAGAAAGAGGCTGTGGTTTCTGCTACCTTGTATTTTACCAGTCACGCGGTGCTTGTCTCTTACCTTGCCATGCTAGGATAACTGTGCCTTTAACACCCAGATCCAGCTAATCAGCCCTATAAGCATGAATATCCACTTCCTTTGGAGACTGTTTGACCACAGACTCCCAAGCCTGGACAACCTATCTCCAGGCACAGTAAAACTCCAGACCCAGACTGTCTATACCAGTTCAGAAACCAGAAGATGCACTCTATGCCTGCTTCATTGCATATTATGAGCCAACTACACAGCGTTCCAAGTCTACCACAGTGTTCACCACATATAAAATATTAACATCCCAGCTTTGAACTACAAATAAACCACTTCGGTGCAGTTCCAGAGATATAAATCCTGTTCCTATAGCGACTGCCAGCAGCTACTCAAAGGCTATTCATGCTGCCCATGCTCTGCAAAATCTTGATTTATCTTTCCCTATTGGATAAGGCCTTTCCTTATAGGCGACAATCCAGTGGAGTACAATGGAACTCATTCACAGCACCCTTCATGTGAAAATATCCCTAAATGCTGCTCCACTGATCACAGCCTCTGAAACAAGTAGCAAGGAGGCCTAGCAGAGGAACACTGGGAGGTGAAAGGTTGTGCTTATGAAACAAAAGCTAGCTGGAATAATAATCCTCCTTGTATTGTCCTTTATGACAGTGTTCCTGCAACTACTGGAAAATTCAGCAGAATATTGGCATAATATGTTCAAACAGACCTGTGTGAGTTTTTTGATATTTTTTTGGCTGAAAAGATTGATTTGACAAAACCAAAACTTCTCCTGGGGAACGTACAAAAACTTTTGTTGGCAAAGGTTTCTCAAGTCCAGGAAAGGGAGAAAGAAAGGACTTGAATCAGGGTCTTCTGCATTGCAAGTGAGTGCTTTAGCCACTAGGCGCTTAGAGTGTTATCTCTGTTAAGCTCTGCTGTTCAGCTTGTTCACCTTCATATGGTGCAAGTGTATGCAGAAAGAGTGCAACTCTGTAACCCAGTAGTGAGGGTTCTCAGCTGGGATACAACAGACTTGGGTTCAAGTCCCAGGTCTTTGTGATTCAGAGAATTTTGCAAATTTTTGAAATCTTGAAAATTTTTGCTAAATGGGACAATTGTTTCCTGCCTAGCTCTATAAATAAGCCAGCCTAATAACAAATCTCTATCTTGTTCTCTTGGAGAGGAATTGTATCTAAATGTTTGGTTTGGGGTCTGGGTCATTGCATCATGGTTGCAACATGGCAGTGAAGTACTATTATTCTATTATTAGGGTTGTATTTCTGTTGCAGCTCACAGAACTAGTGAAGTCAGAAGATTAGATTTAAACTTGCTGGGTTTGCTTAAAGGATTATTTACGATTCTTGAAATGGCTTCTGTTGCAGCTGGATTGTGAGATGATTATTGGGTTGTCACACTTCTCACACACATTCTTGGAATGAAAAAGCAGATCTCAAAAGATTAGCTAACATGCAATTTTATAAAGTTTAAATATTGGACCCACACCAGGTAATTTTTTTTAGTGTAAGCCGTAACTTTTTCATTTGATGTGAAGGTTTTTCCCCTTCAATTTCGATTTCATCATAGATGGAAGAATGTGTATTGTTTCTTTAAATTTATAGAACGAGGAGTATGGGTATATTTCTAGGAAGAAGTTCTACAGTGAAGCCCAGAGAGAGACAGAATAGTCTTAGGGATAATTCCATAGGTGCTGGAACTAAGGGTGCTGCGGCACCCCCTGGCTTGAAGTGGTGTCCAGCATATACAGGGTTTAAAGTTTGTTACAATAAAGAAAGCAGAATTATCCAGGGGTGCAGGAACAATTTGTATAGTGGGGGTGCTGAGAGCCATTGAACCAAAGTTCTTTGGTGAATGGTAGAAGAAAGATTCTTCTGTGAGTCTTTACTATTATCACATAGAATCACAGAAGATTAAGGTTGGACGAGACCTCAGGAGGTCATCTTGTCCAACTCCCTGCTCAAAGCAGGACCAACCCCAACAACATCATCCCAGCCAGGGCTTTGTCAAGCCAGGCCTTAAAAACCTCTAAGGATGGAAGATTCCACCACCTTCCTAGGTAACCCATTCCAGTGCTTCACCACCCTCCTAGCAAAATAGTTTTTCCTAATATCCAACCTAGACCTCCCCCACTGCAACTTGAGACCATTGCTCCTTGTTCTGTCATCTGCCACCACGGAGAACAGTCTAGCTCCACCCCACCTCAGGTAGTTGAAGGCTGCTATCAATTCTCCACTCACTATTCTTTTCTGAAGACTAAATAAGCCCAGTTCTCTCAGCCTCTCCTCATAAATAATGTGCCCCAGCCTCCTAATAATTTTCGTTGCCCTCGGCTGGACTCTCTCCAATTTGCCCACATCCTTTCTGTAGTGGAGAGGCCAAAACTGGATGCAGTACTCCAGATGTAGCCTCACCAGTGCCAAATAGAGGGGAATAATCACTTCCCTCAATCTGCTGGCAATGCTCCTACTAATGCAGCCCAATATGCCATTAGCCTTCTTGGCAACAAAGGGCACACTGCTGACTCATATCCAGCTTCTAGTCCACTGTAATCCCCAGGTCCTTTTCTCCAGAACTTCTGCTTAGCCAGTCGGTCCCCAGCCTGTAGAGATGCATGGGATTCTTCCGTCCTAAGTGCAGGACTCTTAGTGTCACCCGCGAACTTGCTGAGGGTGCAATCCATCCCATCATCCAGATCATTAATTAATGCCCCCAGGCCACTGCTAGTAACAGCTCCCTGCATGGCTGGTCTTAGAGCAGTATGGGGATGGGGGGAGAGAGTTACAGGGCTCCCACAGCTCATTCCCCTCCCTGCTACTCCACTCAGTCTCCTTAGCTAGGGTCTCTGTGACTGTCTCCTGTTTCTTTACAGCATCTGATTCCACAGGCCACTTTTGCAGGATATGGTCCCACAGTCCCCTTCTTACCCCAATGCCCCCTGCAGGCTGCCAGCTGACCTTGGTGGTCTTCAGTGGCTTGGGGCTGCAGCCAAGTCTCCAAGTCCAAATGAATCCCTTCTGAGGTATTAAGAAAATCCAATAAACAAACAGTCTATTTTTCCTCACTTCGGTCTTTAGCCCTGGCTCTGGACCCTTTAAATTCAGCCCCTTTGTTCAGGCTCCCAAATGAGCCCTACCCTCTTCCTGGGCTTTATGCCGCTTTACCTGTGCCTGGTAGGGGATCCCAGGCCCACCCGCTACTTCAGGTTCCAACTCAGGGATCCTATGCCCAGCAGCCGCATACCACTCACCTCAATCCATCGTGGCTATTTCCCTGGGCCTCTTCCTACAACATCCTCAAGTTCTTCTCTCAGCATTTCCTGCTATGTAAGGTCAGCCTGCCATACTTCTGTCTGGTTGCCAGGCCCCCTTAGAGAGAGAACGGCCCCCTCTGAGTCCAACCAGGACATCTCTTTTCATCTGGGCCAGCAGGGCCCTGATTGGCTGTTGCTAGCCCCTCTAGCCCGTGGAGGACCAGGCCTCTTTAGTCTCCAAAATGGCTGCCCTGGAGAGGGCTCTCTACACAAGCTTGGAGGACCTACTTCTGCGGCTCTTTCCCTCTCAGCTTGCTGCTTCTTGCAGGGGGACTGTAATAGCACCACAGAGGCCCCAGCTGCAAAGCCTGAATACGCCCTGTCACACACATACAATGGGGACTGAAGATGAAATCATTTTGCTTTCACTGAGTGAGGAAATAAGAGTAAGTATATTCTTTAAAAAAGTGTTGTGCATTCAATGTTCAAACATAATAAGCCAATGGGTGTCCTTTAGCTGGAGGATACAGAGGCCTTGACAAATCATGGCCATCATTAGAAGCGTTGTGGTATTGGTAATGAAGACCACATAAAAATCATTTAGTGGTTTGGATTTTAAATAAGGAATTTTCAGGAAAAAACAGTTCATATGTGAGGTAACTCTGGAACAGGCAGTTCCTGGTAAAGTAGGTACCTTTGCAACTGGTAAAGCAGTCTGAGCTAATGAAAATGCAAGTGACCCAGCAAGGAGAAAGTGGATGCAGCTATCTGGTAGCCATTTTTTTCTAGCTTTGTAGACATTTTTATCTTTACTAGACTCAAACTAGCAAGATTGTCAAAAAGCTGAAAGATACCTTTTCTCACATTGGCGTTCCAAAAGAAATAGTCACAAAACATCTGGCCTAGTTTATCAGCTCTGAATTCCAAACTTTTGTGATAGTCTGATTTAAGTGTTGCTTCCAGCCCCCATTGCTTGCAAGGCAGTGGACTAATGGACAGGAGAGCACTGATTTCTAGGAGAGCTCTCCAATAAAATGGCTCCATATTTGTTCTACTGAGCTACAAAATTAATCCATGTACGGCACTAGAGGAAACCCTGCTTAGCTGCTCATGGGTTCACAGATCAGAACAGCAGCCCCTAGCATTAAAGACTTCTCTAATTTTTTTAATGAAATAAAAACTACTGGGAATTGTGTGATTATGGGACACGTTAACTTCCCAAATATAGATTGGAAGACAAATGCTACTACTAATAGAAGGGCCCAGATTTTCTTGGATGTGATACCTGACAGATTTCTTGAGCAAATCTATAAGAGGTGATGCCATTTTAGATTTGCTATTGGTGAGTAGCGAGAACTTCATAGAAGTACTGGTTGTAGGGGACAACTTTGGTTGGAGTGATCATGAGCTTATTCAGCCTAAACTAAATGGAAAGACAAACAAAAATAGATCTGCAACTGAGGTCCTTGATTTCAAAAGGGCAAACTTTAAAATTTTAAGGAAATTAGTGGATTGGATTAAAAAAATCAAGGATCTGAATGTGGAGGAGGCTTGTAATTACTTTAAGTCAAAGTTGAAGAAACTTTCTGAAGCCTGCATCCCAAGCAAGGGGTAAAAATTCATAGGTAAGGGTTGCAGACCAAGCTGGATGAGCAAGCATCTCAAACAGGTGATAAAGTAGAAGGCCTACAAGGAATGGAAGATGGATAGATCAGCAAGGAAAGCTACCTCTTGGAGTTTAGAAAGTGTAGGGGAAAAGTGAGAAGTGCCAAAACCTAAGCAGAGACAGACCTTGCAAGGGAAATTAAAACAAATAGGAAGCGGTTCTATAGCCATATAAATAAAAAGGAAACAAGGAAAGAAGAAGTGGGACTGCTACACATTAAGGATGGGGTAGAGATGAAAGATAATCTAGGCATGGCCCAACACCTAATACCTTGACTCCGGTTTTAATAAGGGTAATGAGGAGCTTAGGGTTAGTGGCAGGGTGGCTAATGGGAATGAGGATATGGAAGTTGAAATTACCACATCTGAGGTGGAATTCAAACTGAAACGGCTTAATGGGACTAAATCAGATGGCCCAATTAATCGCCATCCAAGAATATTAAAGGAACCAGCACATGGAATTGTGAGCACAAGAGCAAGGAGTTTTAATGAATCTGTAAACTCGGGGGTCATACCCTGTGACTGGTGGATTGCTAATATAGTACCTATTTTTAAGAAGTGGGGCAGGGGAGGAAATGATCCATGAAACTACAGGCCTGTTAGTTTAACCTTAATTATATGTAAGGTCTCAGAACAAATTTTGAAAGTGAAAGTAATTAAAGACAGAGTGGTAAACAATAACTGGGATAAAATACAACATGGTTCTACAAAAGATAGATTGTGCCAGACTAACTTGATCTCTTTCTTTGAGAAGCTAACAGATTTTTTAGACAAAAGAAATGCAGTACTAGATTTCAGCAAGGCATATGATACAGTTCCATATGGGAAATCATTAGTTAAATTGGAGAAGATGATAATTAATATGAGACTTGAAAGGTGGATAAGGACCTGGTTAAAAGGGAGACTACAATGGGTCATACTGAAAGGTGAACTATCTGGAGGAAGGTTAGTAGTGGGGTTCCTCAGGGCTCAGTCTTGGGACCAATCTTAAATAACATTTTTATTAATGACCTTGTCACAAAAAGTGGGAGTGTGCTAATAAAATTTGCAGATGATACAAAATTGGGAGGTATTGCCAATACGGCGGAGGACTGGAATATCATACAAGAAGATCTGAATGACCTTGAAAACTGGAGTAATAGAAATGGGCTGAAATTTAACAGTGCAAAGTGCAAGGTCCATGTACTTAGGGACTAACAAGAATTTTTGCTATAAGCTGGGAGTGTAACAGAAGCGACAGAGAAGGAGAAAGATCTGGGTGTATAGTTGATCACAGGATGACTATAAGCCACCAATGTCATGGAACCATGAAAAAAGCTAATGTAATCTTAGGATGTATCAGGCAAGGTACTTCCAATAGTGAAGTGTTATTACCATAGGCACCGACTCCATGGGTGCTCCAGGGCTGGAGCACCCACGGGGAAAAAAATGGTAGGTACTTAGCACCAACCAGCACCCTCCCCATCAATGGTTTTCCCTCCCCCCCACTCCCTCCCCACTCCCTCCTCCTGCCCACTGGTGGGCCCCGCTGATCAGTGCCTCCCCCGTCCCTACTGCCTGCCATGGATCAGCTGTTTCGCGACATCTGGAGGCACTGGGGAGGAGTGGGGAGGAGCGAGGGCGTAGGGCGCTTGGGGGAGAGAGCAGAACTGGGTGGGGAAGAGGCGGGGTGGGGGTGGGAAGAGGTGGGGCAGGGTGGGGCATTGGAGGAAGGGGTGAAGTGGAGGTGGGCCTGGGGGAACTCCGCCTGGCAGATTAGAAACTTGGTGCCTATGGTTAGTACCATTATACAAGGCACTGGTGAGACCTCATCTGGAATCCTGTGTGCAGTTCTGGTCTCCCATGTTTAAGAAAGATGAATTCATACTGGAACAGGTGCAGAGAAGGGCTACTGGGATGATCCAAGGAATGGGAAACCTACCTTATGAGAGGAGACTCAAAGAGCTTGGCTGGTTTAGCCTAACCAAACGAAGGCTGACAGGAGATATGATTGCTCTCTATAAATACATCAGAGGATAAACACCAGGAAGGGAGAGGAGTTATTTAAGTTAAGTGCAAGTGTTGACAGAAGAACAAATGGATACAAACTGGCCATCCACAAGTTTAGGTTTGAAATTAGATGCTGGTTTCTAACCATCAGGGGAGTGAAGTTCTGGAACAGTCTTCCAAGGGGGACAGTGGTGGCAAAAAACCAAAATGACTTCAAGACTGAGCTTGAAAAATTTATGGAGGGGATGATATGATTGGACTGCCTACAATGACATGTGGCCCATTGGCAATTGCCAGTAGCAAAAATCCCCAATGGCTGGAGACCGGACACTAGATGGGGAGGGCTCTGAATTACTACAGAGAATTCTTTCTCAGATATCTACCTATTGGGTCTTGTACACATGCTTAGGGTCTAACTGATCACCATATTTGGGTTGGGAAGGAGTTTTCCCTCAGGTCAGATTGACAGAGACCCTGAGGGGTTTTCACCTTCCTCTGCAGCATGGGGCATGGATCACTTACACATTTAAACTAGTGTAAATGATGGATTCTCTGTAATTTGAAGTCTGAAAATCATGATTTGAGGACTTCAGTAACTCAGCCAGAGCTTAGGTGTCTATTACAGGAGTGGGTGGGTGAGGTTCTATGGCCTGCAGTGTGCAGGAGGTCAGATTAGATCACGACGGTCCTTTCTGGCCTTAAAGTCTATGAGTCTAAGGTGAATCTTTGCTCTGGCTTCCCAGGGACCAGCCAGATTTTGCGTGGTCCTTGAAGCATCTTCTGGTAGGAGTAGGAGGGAAGGGGAAAACCTCTTCCAGAGCCCGCTTGTTTGGCTTTTATTGAAGAAGATGATTCTCAGGGCCCTAGTGTGAATCAAACTTTTGGGAGCCATGTTTGAGCCTTTAGGCTTCAAACACCCTTTTGACCTTCTGAGCTGGAGTTTTAATAGCTGAAATATACTGTAAAATGGGTTAACATTACTGTAAAAATATAGGACCAGATTCTTCCCTCTGCATCATCATGGTAACACTATAGATTCAATATTCAGTTTGATACATTCATATAATATTTGCATATATCATAATGTCATTGTAGCAATTAGCTGACTTTCCTAATGTCCATAGGCTCCACGATGCAAATGTGAAATGTAACGTGCTAATTTGTCAGAGACCAAAGTGGCATTTACCCATTCATTTTGCAGTCCATTAGCTCATCTGTCAGTTTGCTCTGTTTGCTAACTTTCTACCTGATTTCTTTCAAGAGCAAAGGAAAATAATATATTTTTGTATGAAGAGGTTGACTCTAGGGGGCCAGGTTATCAGCTGGTGTAAATTGACCTAACTCCATGGAAGTCATTGGAACTTGGCTGATTTATACCAGCTAAAGATCTGACTCTGTCTTGTGGTATGAAATTTTGTCCAGCCTAGATTTAGTAGCATCTGGTTTTAGGTATCCTTTGATTTGTAAGGGATTTGTTACTGCTCCATCTGAAATGTTTTACTCTTGTATAATAAATGTAGTATTGTATTATCTGAATATAGTTTTTCACTTTAGCCAGTTGCTGTGAAGATGTATTTGTGTACACACGGCCAATCTCAGATAAGTCTCTTGTAAAGAGATAATCATAATCAGTTTAATCTGTCGACCCTGGATAATCTAACTACAGGAAACTTTAACAGGTCAGCACGGCTTCCAACATTCTTCTGACTAGCATTTGCTTTTCAAGGCCATTATCTTTAATTTCAGAATCTTTTAAGGCTCTTTAACATCAGCTTGTTCTTTTATTTGCAATTGTTGATTTCACTTGTGTTGTGGCTGGTGTTACAGTGAGCTGTTAGGTAAATGGCTTTATGTGCTTAACTGTGTGAACCAGAGCTGATAAAATGCTGCAAGCATACATATGCTATTTGTTGTAGACAAAACCTAAGAATAACTTGTAAAGATAAATAACAGATTGCCAGCATGCCTTAATCATGATTTAGTACCTTTGAAACTCCATTAAATGACATAGTACAGCAATCTCTCTGCTTAAATAACATGCACAATGTGCACATCTGATATTAATTGGCTTTGCTTTTAATGTCATAGATGTTATTAGATGATCCACCTACATGTATCATGTATTACTCCTGTCATAGATGGTGCCAATGGCTCATTGTCATTGTACATTTACCCATATTAATAAGAACCTATTTAACTTATAGGTGCTGTGAATCACACACTGTGCTTGCAACAAGTCCTTTTTATCTGACTTTTTGGTCACTTCTATGGCTTGTACAAAACTCCCATAAATGGATTGATTCTGAGATGTGCTGAGCAACATGGACTCCCATGAGAGTGGTGAGCAGTCAGCTTATTTAAGCCCAAAATGGAAGGAAGTGAGAAAGAGGGGGCAGAATTTATGACCAGAAAAACTGGCAGTATTGTTATCCCACTGAAAATCTGTTTCATTTTTTTAAACTTGTTGTTAATACTATTGAAACTTGGCATAGGTTATGTAAAGCAATTGTTTCTAATTATTTTGCCAGTGGTTCTAGTATCTCAGCTATTCGTCTGATACATTAAAAGCATCAACACTCTGGCAGAAGTAAGGAAATCAAACACAGTCTTGGCAGTTATAGAGGCTGGGTATAAACCGGCAAAAGATACTTGGGTTGTATATGAAGCATTAATAAGTCAGAATTTGGGCAATCTGATGAGACTAAGAAGGTGTAATTAAAAAGAAAAGATCATCATCACCATGGCAAATCTTAAAGTGACATGGCCTCCTTGCAAATCCATGCAGATTGACCTCTGGCAAGGTGCTTAAGGTGGTCCGATGATATATTCAGTTTATGTCCATGACTGGCAATCTTGTCATGCCACTGAAGCTTTTGTGTCCCAAGTGATCACCAGCCATGTAGCAGCATTCCTTGGTACGCACACTTTGGGATTCATTGGTCTGGCATTCTAATAATAAATTCTCACCAAGAAAGCTGCCAAAACTGAATCAGTGCTGAAGGATGCTGTTGCTGAATTTGGCTTAGAATATCCTCGTTTCTGACCTGGTCCTGCCACTTGATGTGAATCAGCTGACAGAAATGATGAGAATAAAAAATGTCAATCTGAAGGGATGGAAACATGGCAGCAGCTGCTTCTATATACAAATGTTCACACGTTTCCAGCATCCTCCTGTATTGCCTGTGACACTGCCCAAATATTGGTAGCTGCCACCTGCTCACTGTTATAGAATCATAGAATATCAGGGTTGGAAGGGACCTCAGGAGGGCATCTAGTCCAACCCCCTGCTCAAAGCAGGACCAATCCCCAACTAAATCATCCCAGCCAGGGCTTTGTCAAGCCTGACCTTAAAAACCTCCAAGGAAGGAGATTCCACCACCTCCCTAGGTAACGCATTCCAGCACTTCACCGCCCATCCAGACAGATTAATATTGAGGTGCTTGTAATCTGGAGCTGAAGGCTGAGAGCCCCAAGCTTTATGGGATTTGTCTAGGTTTGATAATGAGACAAAAGAGAATATTATGATTTTTATTTATTTGGCTTTTTATTCCTTGATTAATATTTCACCCTTCACAAACCTTAAAGTACCTAACAGAATTACAAACTGTGCCCAATCCTGCAACCCATACTCGTGAGACTAGCTGTCACTCTCCAAAGCAATCCCATCAAAGTGAGTGAGACTGCTCATGTGAGTGAGTTCTACCAGCATAAAGACCCTTAATTCAAATGGGGGATCTCCCATCATGTTACATGCCACTAAAATACAGCCACCTCTGGAGTGGAATGTGGCCAGCGTTATAACAATGATAGCTATGCTATACGACAGATTAGAGTCAGGAAGTGACGGGCTATACAGCTGTGATGGAAATGTCAGGCAATTGAGGGCTATACAGTTCTCTGAGAATGGGCCAGATGTGTAGTGTCACAGGATATTAATGTTCATAAATGTCCAGGATTTCCATTTTAACATGGCACCTTCACCAGCACATTGTCCCTAGAAATAGGCTACTAAGGTTGGTTCTATTTTTACTCAGAAGAGTGATGCGTATAGAACAGCCCATGCTAAATAGTGTTTCCTGCATCACAGTACTTAGATATTATAATAATGCTGTGATACATAGCAGGTTTGGTAAAAGATTGCACATTGTTTAGCGGATCCCATCCCATGGGAAGTTCTCAGAAGGAATGATAGTCAGATGGTTAAACACTAGCGTAGGACTTGGTAGATCTAGGTTCTATTCCTAACTCTGAGACTTCCTGTGTGACTGTGGGAAAGTCACTTAATCTCTCGCTGCATCAGTCTTCCTATTTTTCAAAATGGGGACAATAATACTTTCATAGAATCATAGAATATCAGGGTTGGAAGGGACCTCAGGAGGTCATCTAGTCAAACCCCCTACTCAAAAGCAGGACCCATACCCAATTAAATCATCCCAGCCAGGGCTTTGTCAAGCCTGACCTTAAAAACATCTAAGGAAGGAGATTCCACCACCTCCCTAGGCAACGCATTCCAGTGTTTCACCACCCTCCTAGTGAAAAAGTTTTTCCTAATATCCAACCTAAACCTCCCCCACTGCAACTTGAGACCATTACTCCTTGTCCTGTCCTCTTCCACCACTGAGAATAGTCTAGAACCATCCTCTCTGGAACTACCTCTCAGGTAGTTGAAAGCAGCTATCAAATCCCCCCTCATTCTTCTCTTCTGCAGACTAAACAATCCCAGTTCCCTCAGCCTCTCCTCATAAGTCATGTGTTCCAGACCCCTAATAATTTTTGTTGCCCTTCGCTGGACTCTCTCCAATTTATCCACATCCTTCTTGTAGTGTGGGGCCCAAAACTGGACACAGTACTCCAGATGCCCCTACTCTACTTGCGCTACATTGATGACATCTTCATCATCTGGACCCATGGAAAAGAAGCCCTTGAGGAATTCCACCATGATTTCAACAATTTCAATCCCACCATCAACCTCAGCTTGGACCAGTCCACACAAGAGATCCACTTCCTGGACGCTACAGTGCTAATAAGCGATGGTCACATAAACACCACCCTATACCGGAAACCTACTGACTGCTATGCTTATCTACATGCCTCCAGCTTTCATCCAGACCATACCACACGATCCATTGTCTATAGCCAAGCTCTAGGATACAATCGCATTTGCTCCAACCCCTCAGACAGAGACAAACACCTACAAGATCTCTATCAAGCATTCTTACAACTTCAATACCCACCTGCTGACGTGAAGAAACAGATTGACAGAGCCAGAAGAGTACCCAGAAGTTACCTACTACAGGACAGGCCCAACAAAGAAAATAACAGAACGCCACTAGCCATCACCTTCAGCCCCCAACTAACACCTCTCCAACGCATCATCAAGGATCTACAGCCTATCCTGAAGAACGACCCATCACTCTCACAGATCTTGGGAGACAGGCCAGTCCTTGCTTACAGACAGCCCCCCAACCTGAAGCAAATACTCACCAGCAACCACACAACAAAAACACTAACCCAGGAACCTATCCTTGCAACAAAGCCCGTTGCCAATTGTGTTTACATATCTATTCAGGGGACACCATCATAGGGCCTAATCACATCAGCCACACTATCAGAGGCTCGTTCATCTGCACATCTACCAATGTGATATATGCCATTGTGTGCCAGCAATGCCCCTCTGCCATGTACATTGGCCAAACTGGACAGTCTCTACATAAAAGAATAAATGGACACAAATCAAACGTCAAGAATTATAACATTCAAAAACCAGTTGGAGAACGCTTCAGTCTCTTTGGTCACTCTATTACAGACCTAAAAATGGCAATTCTTCAACAAAAAAACTTCAAAAACAGACTCCAACAAGAGACTGCTAAATTGGATTAATTTGCAAACTGGATACAATTAACTTAGGTTTGAATAAAGACTGGGGGTGGATGTGTCATTACACAAAGTAAAACTATTTCCCCATGTTTATTCCCCCCCGCCCCTACTGTTCCTCAGACATTCTTGTCAACTGCTGGAAATGGCCCACCTTGATTATCAGTACAAAAAGTCCGTTCTGCCCCCTCACCCCCCCGCTCTCCTGCTGGTAATAGCTGACCTTACCTGATCACTCTTGTTACAGTGTGTATGGTAACACCCATTGTTTCATGTTCTCTGTGAATATAAAATCTCCCCACTGTATTTTTCACTACATGCATCTGATGAAGTGAGCTGTAGCTCACGAAAGCTTATGCTCAAATAAATTTGTTAGTCTCTGAGGTGCCTCAAGTACTCCTTTTTTTTTTTTTGCGAATACAGACTAACACGGCTACTACTCTGAAACCTTTAAAGATGATGTCAAGGTTCCTTCCCCACCCTGAACTCTAGGGTACAGATATGGGGACCTGCATGTAAACCTCCTAAGCTTACTTTTACCAGCTTAGGTTAAAACTTCCCCAAGGTACAAATTTACCCTTTGCCCTTGGACTTTCGCTTCCACCACCAAACTAGTCTAACACCGGTATTATTATTATTGTTAGGAAAGAGTTCATTTGGAAATGTCTTTCCCCCCAAAATCCTCCCAAATCTTACCCCCTTTTTTCTGGGGAAGGTTTGATAAAAATCCTCACCAATTTACATAGGTGAACACAGACCCAAACCCTTGGATCTTAAGAACAATGAAAAAAGCATTCAGTTTCTTAAAAGAAGAATTTTAATAGAAGAAAAAGTAAAAAAGAATCACCTCTGTAAAATCAGGATGGTAAATACCTTACAGGGTAATTAGATTCAAAACATAGAGAATCCCTCTAGGCAAAACCTTAAGTTACAAAAAGACACAAAAACAGGAATATCCATTCCATTTAGCACAGCTTATTTTCTCAGCCATTTAAACAAACAGAATTTAACTCATATCTAGCTAGATTACTTACTAAGTTCTAAGATTCCATTCCTGTTCTGTCCCCGGCAAAAGCATCACACAGACAGACCCAGACTCTTTGTTTCTCCCCACTCCAGCTTTGAAAGTATCTTGTCTCCTCATTGGTCATTGTGGTCAGGTGCCAGCGAGGTTATCCTAGCTTCTTAACCCTTTACAGGTGCAAGGGTTTTTCCTCTGGCCAGGAGGGATTTTAAAGGTGTTTACTCTTCCCTTTATATTTATGACAGGTGACCTGCAAAGGAAAAATAAACTTGGGCTTGTGCATTAGGTTTGCTTCACTGTGATGTAGAAAGAAGGTCTCTGAAGTAGGGGTTTAAAAAAAAAAGAATTCTGCTGTTTTTTATATTAAAACTTGTCTACCTTTCAACCACTCGTGCTGCCATGGCTACATTCTATTTTTAGCATATTAGCTCAATCAAACCTAGTGGGAGTATAAATTCTTGAGCAGGGAATCACACCCCCAGCTTGAATTGTAACTTACAGTTTGTCTTAAATCAGTTTCTGTGTCCATTTTTAAACCCATACGTCGGTGCAAACACTGTGGGTAGAAATCTTGTATCGGTTTTAGAGCTGGTTTGCATTGGCTGGCAAGCATGTGAAAATCAAGAGTCAGGTGCCAAAAAATCATGAGATTTAATAAATTTTCAGTTCTTTTTATTTCCTTTCTGGTTTATGAGCCTTGAGGGCACACTCAGGTCACGTTTCCAAGTTTTTCTACTGCAAGCACAAGGCCTAGAAACCTCCTTTTAAAGTGTAAATCAAGATGCTCACCTAATCACATGGCTGCAGGGGTTGATGATTTAAGAAATGCACCAAACATTGCAACACTTGTGATCAAATTGCAGGAGTTGACAGCATTGCCAGTACACCTATGTGTGCAGATCAGGCCTAATTTGGCTTAATCTAACTCATTATAAACCAGGTTGATATTGTTTTAAGAGTGTCCGCATAGCCTTTTGCACCAGTTTAATTAAACAATTTGAAATTGCACTTCTAATTCAACTGGTACAAGTTTGCATGTAGATAGCCCTAAAATAAGCAAATATGAGGATAAAGGGAGTGTTCAGGTGTCTTGGAGTACATCTACACTGCAATTAAAAACCTGTGAAACTGACTCTTAGAGCCTGGGTCAGCTGGCTCGGGCTTGCAGACCTCGGGCTGTGGGGCTATAAAATTGCAGTATAGACATTTGTACAAGGGCTGGAGCTCAGGCTGAGACTCTCCCTCCCCTTGCTGGGGTCTCAGAGCCCAGGCTCCAGCACAAGCCCAGCTGTCTACACTGCAATTTTATAGCCGTGCAGCCTGAGCCCTGCAAGCCTGAGTCAGCTGACCTGGGCCAGCCACAGCTGTGCCATGGGTCTTTTATCACAGTGTGGATGTACCCTTGTTTTTTAGCTATTTAATTCCAATGTCTAATGTATATTTTGGAGAAGGGATGTCTTTGTTAAAAAATTAAATGTCCCACTCCTTTACCTAAGGTGTAAGAGACCACACTGTGTATCTGAGATATCCAAGAAATCCTATAGCAAAACTAGTAATACCAAACTTGACATTCTTGGTATTACCAAGGTAAAAAAATATATTTCAACCCTTTGTATATATCCTAAATCAGCAAAAAGAGCTCAAACCCAATTTTAAAAATCCTTTGCAAGTTAAAATTAAAGCTGTTTATCTTTGCCTGGGTGTTTCCACTCTCTAATCTTCCTTTTTTGTCTCTTTTGAAATTTATTTTGGTTCTGCTCCTCAATGATCTCCCTCCCTTATTCCACACCAAGACTAAATGGGCTGTGATTTTCTCATGGTTCATTTCCACCCTTCCTGCTCCTGTTGACACATACTCAGAGTGATTGTGTCATTTGTAGACAGAATGGAACTGCAGCCATGATGACTGTGGTTATTTCCAGAAAGGGTGGCTGAAGTTAGTTTCCATGGGACTGGATGAACCAGGGGATGGATAATGGATCCTTCCACCCTCTAGATTGCTGATTAGACTCTGAATCAGGTCAGTAGAGATCAATATTGCCTGCTGGTGGCTTTTTAGTAGTCTTTGATATGATTTAAATTAATCTTAATCCAATTCCATTCGTGGAACCACCACCACAGCTAGGACTCTTGGCACTAATCCTAAAGAGCTCAGGTAAGAGGCCATGGATGGCATGGGCTTGTGTCAACTGAACTACTATCTCATCCCTAGATGAGTTCAAATCTGAGGCATATTGGTGGGGCAGTGTGAGGAAGCTGGTGTGCCTACTGCCTGTTCCATGGACACAGTACTTCATATTCCCGGGGAGTCAAACTAGAACTTTTCATCAGCACGAAATTTGCTGTATCAAAACACAAAGCTGTGTACCTGCTGCAAGTGTTGGCTCTAGGGCTGAGTTTAGTGCATTATACAAACTTAGCGTATGGCTACCCTTCGAGCTGGGGATGTGATTTCCAGCTCAAGGAGACATACCCAGCCTAGTTTTCATCGAGATAGGACACTAAAAGTCGACTGCAGCCGCAACAGCATGAGCAATGGGAGGGGCCAGCTGCCATGAGTGCATGCCTAGTATCTTGCATGAGCCCCTCTTAAATCTTGCAGGTAGCCCCTCCTCTTGCTTGCATCAGCATGGTACGCTCTAGTTTTACCATGCTTCCTCAGTCAGTGCTTGCATGAGGATATCTTCCCAGCTCAAAGTGTAGATGTATCTATGACTGAAAGCATCCCTGTATTCACACCCTCTGTACCCTCTGAAACCCTTAGAAGACTTCACTTCAAAGGTTAACTAGACTATAAAAGACAGGGGTAGAAAACTCCAAGCTATCTCTCTCACTTTCTCCTAAGACAACAAAGGAACCAGAACTTTGATTTTTGGGGGAAATCCTGACATGAGAATTTGGCTAGCCACAATTCTGGGAACTTGTGGAAAGGATTTTACCCTAAACCAAGTCTAACTTGTTAAATTTTAGCTACTAGAAAGTGTTTTATCTTTATTTCTCTTGTAACCATTTCTGACTTAATACCTTATACTTGAATTCACTTAAACTCCTATCTTCTTTTATTAATAAGCTTCATTTATTTTTTAATCTAAACTAATCCAGGGCTGAGTTTAAACTGAACTGTTCGGTAACTACAGTTAAAGTAGGAAATCGTTGAATATTGACCCTTTAGAGGGATAACAGACCTCTAATACCTGAACCATCCAGGCTGGCTGGGGCAGAACACACATTTTGGGAAAATTCGGAATTGGGAGTATGCTGGGGTCATCCTGCAGGTAATAACCCAGGCTGGTGGAAGCCAGCGTGTGACTGGTGTGTTGCTGACAGGCTGCAGGGGTCAGAGCTGCTAGACCAGGGCTGCAGCTCTACACAGACGCTCAGGGCATGACCTGCATGCTGTTAGGCTGTTTGTGAGCAGCCCAGCTTGGGAGTTACAACAGCAAAGCATTGTGAGGCACCCAAGGTTGCAGGTCAGGTGGTGACACAGCCCCTCACTGGTCTGGATTGCATCATGGAACGTGACCGTACCCTTTGGGTCTGCGCAGCCCACAGAGGCGACCCTTCCAGCTGGGGTCAAGAGACTCAGCCTAGTGGGGCTCACACTAGCAATCTAAAAATAGCTATGTAGACAGCACTTTGAAGTTGTGGCCCTAGGCTTCAGAGCCTGAGCTCCAGCCTGAGCCACAACTTCAAAGCACTGTCTATACAGCTATTTTTAGAGTATTAGTGTGAGCCCCACTAGGCTGAGCCTCTTGACCGAGGCTGTCGACCCAGGCTGGGAAGCTCACTTCTACAGGCTGAGTAGACATCCCCTTAGTGACCCCAAAGAGAGGCAAGTGTGCTTGACCAGATGAGGAACTGGACTGGGAGTCAGGAAGCCTGGATTGTCTTCATGCCTCTGCCATTGACCTGTGTAACATTCAGCAAGCCACTTCACTGATCTGTGCTTCTATTTCCCCTCCCACCCTTTGTCAGCCTGGCCCATTTAAACGGAAAGCTCTTCTGGGGGGACGGTCTATTACTATGTATTTGTACAGCACCTAACACAGTGGGGCCCTGATCATGGTTGGTGCTTCTAGATGCTGCAGTAATACAAATAATAATACGAGAACCACCATGCAGAAGTTTGACATTTGATTAGCTTTTGTTACTGAATTCAAGCTCTACTGTTAATAGCTCTTTTGTGAAACAACTGAATAGTTGATTCTCACATCCTTCAGGTGTCTTATCAAACCTTAGTTGGCTTGCCTGCCAGACATTATGCAGAATTTCCATTGTTTTTCTGGAGGTGATTATGAGCAGGGCCAGTCCGAGGGGGGGCCAGGAGAGCCATTTGGCCTGGGCCTCAAGCTCAAAGAGGGCCTCAGATTTAGACACTTGTTATTTTTTTGGCATTTGTTACGTTTTGAACGTTGTTTTTATGCGCATCCCTATCGGACAAAATGTGACACTCTCTCAGCTTAGAGCTGCAAATTTAAGCTAGTAAGAGATGTGGTTTGGTAAAAGACATAATTTTTTTGTTAACTGATATAGATTTTTGTCATATTAAAGAGTTAAAAATGTTCATAAATATTGTGTATTTTTGTCAGTTTGCCTGCATCAGTGGAATCCGGTGAACACACCTTCAAGGTGTTGAAGCAGGTAAAGAACTATCACTGTTCAACTATGGGACAAGAGCATTTGAATGGGCTCGCCAGGCTTAATATCAACTGTGACATTGCATGAAAACTAGATTTTTCCTCAATAATTAGTGCATTTGCACAGAAAAAGGCTAGAAAAGCATTTGTTAAATAAAAAAATATTCAAATGATGTCTCACTCTTTTTGTGGTGCCTCATTTTGTTTTCATGTGTTGTCATTTTTTATTTTTATTATGGCTAGGGACCTCAAAAGCTGGAAGTGGCCCAGGCCTCTCTGGACCTCTGAGAGGGCCTGATCATGAGGTACTCTGTTCTTACAATCAATTCTTTCCTTTTCCTGGTCTTAGTCACTAGTAATTTTATTTATTTATTTTCACTGTGTTCTCTATGCCTTTGATCTTGTGGTTAAGGCATATGACTGAGAGCTGGAAGGTTTGAGCTGTTTACTTGCTGTCACAAACTTGTTGTGTGACCTTGGCCAAGTTACACCGTATCAGTTTCCCCATCTTTAAAATAGGTGAAATACTTCACAAACACGGCTGTTGAGAGACTCAGTTCATTGCTAGTTGCAGACCGTTTTTAAACTCTCGGATGGAAGTTGCCACAAAGTAGTATTATTTATTTGCATTATTTCTTTATAAGGCTCCTCTCAGTTCATTAAAAGCTCTCTCTACTTTATTTAACCTATCTGGAATGTGTGGCTAATGATGCTTTGCCATTCACATAGTGGTGCTTCATCTTTGGGTTTAAAAGTCCCTTGCAAGGTTGGCCTCAGATATTACAGCCAAGCACATATGTGACTGGCTGGCTGGTTACTGTCTCCTAAGGCACAGGAGTGGGTGTGCCCCCCAGGAGCACAGAGGACTGTTCGGCAAGGCATGGCGGGGCCCGGGTCAGGCCCTGTGGGGAGTGGTGAGGAAGCACTGTCCAGATCCGCTCCTGGCTGGCGTTGGCCCCCAGCTAAGGCTTCTCTCCCACCCCCCAGCCTTGGCCCCCTTACCCCATCTGCATCCCCCCCTTCCTGGAGCCGCAGCCCCGCTCCTGGCCCAGGGTCTGGCAGGTGTGGGGGGCACAGACAGGGATAAGTGGGGGCACAAGGTAAAAAGTTTGTCCCAAATGTGCTATGGACAGGCCCAGGGAGTAGCACAGACCCATTAACCCAGTGCAGAGCAGATTCAACCCAGAGGGCAGGAGAGCAGCTATGTTTGTGCCTGTGTGTATGGCCTGTGTGCTAACCCCAGGCACTGGTGATGACTCCATAGTCTCAAATCCACATATTTCTTCATATCCTTAAATTTTCCTTGGCATGGGAAATAGGAATTTTTCCCAAGATTTGTTCAGATTATTGAGCACAAATCTTGCCCTAAATATTGGTGCCAAGCACTGGCTTCAGCTATAAAATTGTGCTTGATGGAGAGTGTGATGTTGCACTCCATATGTTTATGGAAATATGCTTCTGAGTGTGAATATAATGTAACTGGAATATGCTTTATGCAAAAGGTCTCTTGTAAGGTATCATTACAAAGCTTATAATCTACTGTGTCAGGTTTCAGAGTAGCAGCTGTGTTAGTCTGTATCTGCAAAAAGAAAAGGAGGACTTGTAGCACCTTAGAGACTAACAAATTTATTTGAACATAAGCTTTCGTGAGCTACTGCTCACTTCATCCCCTTTCCTGGGGAAGGCTTGATAAAAATCCTCACCAATTTGCATAGGTGAACACAGACCCAAACCCTTGGATCTTAAGAACAATGAAAAAGCAATCAGGTTCTTAAAAGAAGAATTTTAATTAAAGAAAAAGTAAAAGAATCACCTCTGTAAAATCAGGATGGTAAATACCTTACAGGGTAATCAGATTCAAAACACAGAGAATCCCTCTAGGCAAAACCTTAAGTTACAAAAAGACACAAAAACAGGAATATACATTCCATTCAGCACAACTTATTTTATCAGCCATTTAAACAAAACAGAATCTAACGCATATCTAACTAGATTGCTTATTAACCCTTTACGGGAGTTCTGACCTGCATTCCTGCTCTGGTCCCGGCAAAAAACACAGACAGAGAGAACCCTTTGTTCCCCCTCACCTCCAGCTTTGAAAGTATCTTGTCTCCTCATTGGTCATTTTGGTCAGGTGCCAGTGAGGTTGTGTTAGCTTCTTAACCCTTTACAGTTGAAAGGGTTTTTCCTCTGGCCAGGAGGGAATTAAAGGTTTTTACCCTTCCCTTTATATTTATGACAGATTGTAAATGGCTCTGTTTACTTGTAAGCCTAACTGTGTTCATGTGAGTCAGGCCAGAAAGAATGGAGGCTTGGGGTCTCACAGGACATGTAACCATGTCACCTGGTACTGGAATCCGTCTTAAACCTGGTGCTTTTCCATTTAGAAGGAGAGGCGGGGACCCAGAGAGAGAAGATTCCCACCTTGTGCCAAAGCCATAAAAGGGAGTGGAACAGAACACAAGGGGCTGCAGTCATGAGAAATCCCCTAGTTACCACCTGAGCTGGAACTAACAAGAACTGTACCAGGGGAAAGGATTGGGTGCAGACTAAGAAGGAGTGTAGTCTGTGAAAGAAGCTTATTGGAACATCTCTGAGGGTGAGATTTACCTGTATTCAGCTTCTTAAATGTATTAGGCTTAGACTTGCGTGTTTTGTTTTATTTTGCTTGGTAACTTACTTTGTTCTGTCTGTTATTACTTGAAACCACTTAAATCCTACTTTTTATACTTAATAAAATCACTTTTGTCTATTAATTAACCCAGAGTAAGTGATTAATACCTGGGGGAGCAAACAGCTGTGCATATCTCTTTATCAGTGTTATAGAGGGCGGACAATTTATGAGTTTACCCTGTATAAGCTTTATACAGAGTAAAATGGATTTATTTGGGGTTTGGATCCCATTGGGAGCTGGGTGTCTGGGTGCTGGAGATAGGAAACCCGCTGAGCAGTTTTGGTTAAAGTCTGCAACTTTGGGGGCATGGTTCAGACCCTAGATCTGTGTTGCAGCAGGCTAGCGCGTCTGGCTTAACAAGACAGGGTTCTGGAGTCCCACGCTGGCAGGAAAAAAAAGGCTCAGAGGTAGTTTCAGCATGACAGGTGACAGTCCGAAGGGGGTCTCTGTGGCCGAACCCGTCACAGAGAGTAAATATAAAAATGAATAAATCCATGTGTGGAAGCAAAAAAAGAGAAAACGGAGGATCTGGGGGTAGAACTCTTAGTCAATGTAAGGATAGAGTGAAAGGAAACCCTGACCTTTACCCTAATAATGCGGGAGTTGTAAGAGATGCTGTTTTCGCCTTGCTTTTAGTTTTTAAATATGGAATGCTGACTTAAGCAGAAACCTTGAGATAAGGTAGCATCTGGAGGGAATTTGTATAAACAAAGGATAACTGTTAGCCGTTGATGTATGTCACGGGAAAGTATAAATACCTGTCTTACACTGCTTGTAGGAGGAAGATCTGCCTAAGATCAGGGGACCCCCTGTTCGACTGCAGTCTTCCCTTGCAACTGCTCATAATAAACTGTCTGACTTATTGCTAACAAACACAGAAGACTTGTTTTCTTCCACAGTTGTCACAATTTTGCAATATTCAGACCATGCACAAACTTAAATTCCTGGCTTTCTCTAGCAGTTACATTTGCTCTCAGCCACTGGTGTTGATTTCTGTGGTTCTTGGTGCTGCTGATGTGGACTTAAATCAACATGCTAAAGATTTTTCATCCATTACTTTATCTGAGTCATGTTCAGCAAATTTCCCTTCAAGGGTGCGGGGGGCGGGAGGAACACACGACACAGTTAGGATTTGAGAATTTTTATGGGTTTGTCACTTGCTACCTTTTTTTTTTTTAAACACCTTGGCCTCTCTGATTGTTTCCTTGTACTGATCCCTTGCTGTCCTCCTTTAACTCAGGTCACCATTTGATGGTCACAGATGTTTTGTAACCCAGAAAAACAGAGCCCTGCCTTACTAGGGGTTGTGACAGGCTCCACGTGAGGCAGTTCTCCAATGTTGTGCCCCGTATTAGCATGCTCCACTTACAAGCCATTTTGTCAACAGAACAAATCTCCCCGATACCGTGAGGATCTTAGGCTATTTAAGGCAGAGAGTTGTTGACTAGAACTGTACTGGCATGTACATGCCTCCTGATATCTGCAGTCCCACGTCTATCTTTTGTGAGGTCTTTGCCAGTAGAATGCAATTTGCTAGAGTACTCTCTATATTTTTTTTGATATCCTAATAAATTGTTTCATACACCAGATTTTTTAGTGGCCAAATTTCTTCAGTTAAAACAATATTTGAAGTGAACAAACAGAGGTCTCAAAACCCAAAATAGTGAAATTTAAATTTCAAAGGATACATTGACTGAAACAATCAATGAACAGCACGTTTTAATCTAAGACATGCACAGAAAAGTAAGTGTTATGCTACTGGGAAATTAACAATTAACCCCAGATGTTGTATTACACCATAATATTCTTGGCCACAGGCAAACCAAGAAGTGTTTTGTGTGGTTTCGTTTACGGGAATCAAGTTTGCATGGACAGTAATACACCTTCATGTTCCAATAGCTCATCTTTGTCCTGCATGCTCAAGGATGATTCTGTCTGTCCACAGGCTGTGCCTAAGCTGCACAAATCTACAAACAGCTGGGCCAGTAATTTTAATTATATTTAACAACTAATCCCTTGTTGATGCCTTGGCAGCATGCCTAGCATAATGCTGGAGCATCGCACCATGACTATAAGATCTCAAGTCTTCACATTTTTAAAGGACTCCAGTGAACAATTATAAAAATGTCTTGTTTCAAGACTAGTGAATTGAAATTACTCCAGAATGTAGTAGGCTATTCTGTTTGTCAAGGGAGTGTTCTGGTCCACTTTCTAGCCTGTGCTGTCTACAACTAGAGCGTAGCAATCGGAGCTCAGACAACTCTGGCTACTCTGTGTATGCCAGGCACTTCCAGCCACTGTGTGTAACTCTTCTACCAGTCAGTGTTGGCAGCAACAAGGGCCGTGTTGAGCATCTAGGGGTTCCTTTTCAACTATACAACACAAAACAGGCTAAAGCCTCCCTCCCACTCCCCGTGACCTGGAACAATTATACACACCTCCTGCGTGCCTCTAAGAGGCAGTACTTCCCCTCTTGCAAGCACAGAGTCTGAGTGTAGCAAAGAAACATTCAATAAAAAGTGGGGAAGTAATCCGGTGTCAAATTGGGAAAACACCACAACAAGGGCTCATAAACATAAAGCATGAGCAAAAGACCCACCCCCAGGTAAGTTGGGCAGTGCCCTTTTCCCTCAGGTTCTTAAGTCCAGCAACCAAAGTCCCTTTAACATGCCTATCCCTTCTCTGCACCCCGCTCACAGTTGCTGTCCTTGGTCAGTGCAGACCCGGAGTTCAGAGGTGCATCAGCAGAGTTCACCTCCCACCCTGGGTGGAGGGTGTGTGTGTAAGAAGGCACCTTACTTGCTCCGCTGCCCAGGCACTCACTTGCTGCTCCTCTTCGCCAGCCACCCTGCTGGCTGATCACCATGCCTCTCTGCAGGGCTCCACTCTGGTGGCTGCCCTGCCCGCCCATTGCCATGCCTCTTTGTTGGCCACCCTGCCAGCTGATCACTGATCCACCCCGATGTCTTCAGGTCCCCTTAACACTTAAGGTCCCACTTAACACAGCTCTCAGTGATTTCAACTGTTAGGGGGAGAGCCTCACTGTTGGTACACGCTGGGCAATCTCTTGCATCAGAGACACTGTCCCAAAGCAGGTCTAACACTTAAACCTAGATATCAGTGATTTCAGCTCTATAGTGGGTAACAAGACTCTTAATTGAATCTAAATTAACACTTTTATTACACAGTGGAGAGCCACATTGGTAGTTAGTACAAGTGCCTATCCTCCACCCTCTCTCAACTCACTGGGCTGCTGCTTTGGAACTCATGTCCCCTACCTAGCAAATGCCATTTAGTTGAGGGTGAGTCCCTCAATCAGGGCATGCCAAGCACAGTTCTGCTGCCCTTGATTCACACAACAGGGATAACAACCTTTTATTACTCCTGCCCCAATAACAAGGAAACTGGGGATCTAACACCAGCCAAAAGTGATCATTTGGGCAAGCAGTCCCATCATATTGAGCACCTAGGTAGAGTGGGTATGCCTATGCAAATGAGATCAGCTCTTGAAGTCCTCTTCCACAGCTCATGACTAGATGTCAGGGGAGGGCTCATTCAGACTCTGCTTATATGTGCAAGATCTAGTGTCTGACTTACAAAGTGGCCTGCAGAATAAAGATGAACATCATGGTCCAATTAGGGCACGGTTGGTGGAAAATTATTATTTGGGGGGGGGGGGGAGGAGGAAGGCATCTAGTAAAAAAACAAATGCACACTTGCTTCCAAGTATTGGACAAAAAATGACCCCTATCTCCCCCTTTTTACTTTTCAGGTAGTGTTTGTGGCTTAGCAAGGCAGTGTGGTCCAGTGGCTAGTGCACTGAATAATAGATAGGGCACTGGGCCTCTCGACACCAGGGTTCTATTCTCATTTCCACCTTCTCTGACCTCAGGCAAGTCACATCCCTTTGCTGTTTCTTTTGAGATTATGAACCCTTTGGGGCAGGGATCATCTTACTATTTGTTTTAATGGTGCCTAACCCAATGGAGCCTCAGTTGTGGTTGATAGATCTCTCCTTTAAACATGCTTAACACAGACACACACCGTTACTTCTGCCTATTAGTTGCTAGGTGGAGTTTAACCTATAAAGCCCTGAATGCCCTGGGATATGTCTGCCTGCAAGACAGTCTTGTTCTCCATGCTAAATTGTTGCATTTACAATTGTCAGAGGTACTGGGGCTCCCTCCATGTATGAGAGAGGAGGCTGGTGGCAGGGTATTCTCCCAAGAATTGGAACTTTCTCCCTATTGCCCCAAAAGAGCCAGACTCTGTTCACCTTTAGGGGATACTGCAAAGTCCATATATTATTCTTCCTGACTTTTGTGGAGGATGGAGAACTCTGAGGTGCTGAGTGCTGGGAAGAGGAGTGGATTTCCCATTGTTTGTTTCTGTTTGCCTGGCTGTGGTTGGTTTGGCATTGCGGTGAAATCAGTGGACCTGTAAACTCGATTAGTTATTTTGCTAAGTATTTTTGTCCAGGGCACCTAGAATACAGCCTAGAATAGAGACTTTTTGTTTTATCTTGGTTATAGATCAAACTCAATCAACACTGTGGCTGTGAAGAATGTTACACTTTTAGGGTCTTCTTTTCTCATTGTGCAATCATGATGCGTGGTCTTCAGGAATGTTGTATATCCCCAAAATATTAGAGTTAATAAAGGCATGTCCTAGACTGTAAACTCTCTGGGGCAGGGACTGTCTGTTTTATCTGTAGAGCTGATCAAATATTTTCCAAATGAACACTTTTACATCGGAAAATGCTGATTTGATGGAATTGAAACATTCTATTGAGAACATGTTGATTCTATCAGAACTTTCAATGGAAACCAACCAGCAGGCTGCCTGCCTCACCAATTCCTTGGAAGCCTGCTTGATGGGCTCCCCAGCTTCCTGGACTGGCTGACTGGCAGGTGGGCTGCCCTACTCCTTGGGTTCCCCAACAAGTTGGCGAGGAAGTTTGGGGAAGCAGTTTGCCAGCTGCCTGAAATTTTAAATAATTCAATTTTTCAAAAATTTCCATCCCATGGAAAATTCTGTATTTCCAATTTTTATTCCAATTCAGAACACAGTTACTTTTGGAAATGTGAAATTTTCCAAATGACAGAAATTCTGATTCCTGCACAACTAGTGATGTATTTGTGCAATTCCTGGTACGACTGGTCTCTAGGTACTACTGAAACAGAATCAACACAAATGTTGTTTTTTTTCTATTGTCACTATCTGGATAAAGCTGAACTTTAAAACAACAAACCTTCCTGTAAAAGGCACATTAGGGGGTGAGGTAGGTTAGTTTTGATATTATGGCTGACTGTTTCTCATGGCAAGAAATAGGAAACTCAAAAGAGGCTTAGTCATACCAAAAGATGCAAATGTGATATAATGTTAGGGTTATTTAAAAAAAAAAAAGAGAGAGAGAGAGAGAATGTTCCTTTTAGGCAGAGCTACCAGTAACTTTTAGTGTTTGTTTAATATTCTAGCAAACAGTCTGATCCAAAACCCACTGAAGTCAGGGGGAATCTTTCCATTGACTTCCATGCTGTCTAGAACTAGCTCTTTCTGATTATATGCAATGACAATGTCACATGATTTTAAGTCCTGTGGAAGGCTTCTTCCCACGGCAGCCAGTTTATCTTCTGGTGAATGCCTGTAGAGCTGTGGAGGTAGCTTGCAGGGGCTGTGGAAGGAAATCCATAGCATTTTTGGCTCCAGACAGCCTGGAGCTTGCATTTTATCAACAGGCTTGTGGCTTCTAATTTCCACCTCCATTGTGGCTGGCAACTGACCTCAATATTGCGAATGCTGTAACCAGGCCTAACAAGCTCTGCCACGTCACTCAGGCAAACAGCAAATCACAGTGAGGAGATGATAATCCTTCTGCAAGGGAGTGCAAATTAGAGAGGCAAATGCTCATTTTCGGTAAATGGCTTTCAAATAAAACATGACAGGACTGTTTAAAGGCCTTTAAATCAGTCAATTTCCCTTCCACTGTTTCGCACTTTTTTTTTGCTGCTAAGCTTTTTATTGCTTTGTGTCTCTCTGCCAGTTCGCATGGTAATGTGGTGATCCACACAGCCTCTGATGTTAGCAATGTTCATTGTTGGCCAAAAGTAATTGACATTTTTTTAAAAAAGGAACCTCCAGAATTTTCTCTGTGAAACAAAAACACAGGAACAAAGGGAAGTTCGGTTACAGTGTTGAGAAAAATGCTTTGCCTGTGCTGTACTTTAGAGTTATCAATACACTGCGAGGAAACCGGGAATGAGGCTAGTTCTCTCTGTGTTCTGATGACATTTTGGGAACTACCAGAACAAATCCCTCTTTCAAGGGACACCACTGACCTGAAAATCACATTTCTACTGGAAACAATGCACCTCCTTGTGTCCAGATAAAACAGTAAGGAAAGGGTTAAGGCAAGGGGTCTCCCAGCAGAGGGAGCTGAAAGGGGCAAGAGGAAACCTGGGGGCTGCATCCTGCATTGGTCAGGGCAAAGGCTTTGGTTTTGTGTTATTCATTAGTTTGTGCTGTTGAGTAATGAAAAGGGCCCTGAAGCAAGGGTGTGAAATGGACTTGGGTGTGGTGCTGACTCCCTTTCCGGGATGGTGAAAGCACCTACCAGCTTACTCTGTACCTGTGTCCATTTTGTCATTGCTGTCCATTCTCAAACCATTCAGTGACACATAATATTACGGAGTGTCTGCTGATTCCCTTCTTTCTCTAGGTGCAGATTTTCCTCATTTCCTTTTTGATGAAACAACTCTTCATTATTTTTGGTGATTCCTTATATTTTGAGGAAATATCTTTTCTGACATTTCCTCATATTTCAGACCCTGGATTAGAAAGTGCCTCTCCGTTTACATCTCTTCTCAGGTGTGACTTTGGTTACAAACTCACACCCCCTTCAGGGTTTGGACTGGACTTTGTGACTCCCAATTTCCACCTCTAGTTTAAGGTATTTGGTGCCATGGTTTGGCACATTAACTGCGGTAAGGGAGTTTGCTAGTACAGTGGTTCTCAATCTGTGGTTTGCCCAGGGGCTCCATGAAAATGCAAGCAACCATGGGCAATGCGTGACTCCTGCACTTGGGGAGGCTGGGAGTGAGCGCCGGAAGCTCCCTAGAAGTGGGGGCACCCACAGTGCCCGGATTGTTTGAGAACAAAGCACAGGAATACAAGTCTGATGTATTTAAATTACTGAAGTAAAAGCTGAGGTTCTGCATTTTTAAAATTTATCATGTGCCAATCACACATCTGGTTTACGCCAGTTGAGTTAGATGTTGGTTTAACATGGACCTTGTAATTCAGCATGGAAAGAAAAATGCTATTTCATGCTACAAAAATACTATATTTTTCACAGCTGCAACTGTGAAATATAATTAATTTGTTTAATTTCTATAATGGATAAATTTTGTTATTTGTAAAACGACTCCATCTACTTTGGCAGTTCATGAAGCAGAAAATGTCTCAAATAAGACAGGAGAGAAAAAAGCGAAATTGAACCACCTTCAAAAAACCAAAAACTGAGGAAATATGATGACAGCTACATTAAACTTGGTTTTATGTGCATATGTGTCAGAGGATAATCAAGACCCCAGTGTGTAATTTGTGGAGACATACTTTCTAATGAAGCACTTAAGACTGCAAAACTTAGAAGACATCTGCGATCTTTGCATGCGGAAAGCATTGACAAGGCAGTGGAGTATTTTGAAATGAAGCAGGATTGCTTACTAAAACAAAAAAAGACTATACAACTGTGTCAACTGTACAAGAAAAGGCTCTCAGAGCATCGTACTGGGTTGCAATTAGAATTGGTAAAAACAAAAAGCCACATACAATTGCTGAAACTTTACTGATGCCAGCTGCAATTGATATGTGCCATGAAATGTTAGGGGACGAAGCTGCTAATAAATTGAAAAATGTGCCAGTAGCAAACAATGCCATTAAAAGATGAATTACAGATGTTACAGCTGACATGAAAGACCAGTTGTTACACGGAATTCAAGCAAGTGGGAAATACAGTTTACAACTGGACAAATCTTTGGATGTGCCAGGTGAGGTTCAGCTGTTGGTTTATGTGTGATACATCTGTGATGGGAAAATGGAAGAACTGCTGTTTTGCAGATCCCTACTGACAAAAATGACAAGTGATGAGATTTTTAAGAGTCTGGATACTTGCATGATGTGCAACATCCTAGACTAGGGACAATGGTATGGTGTTTCCACAGACCGTGCTGCTGCAATGACAGGGAGGCACCATTCACAAAAGTGTAACGCACTGCATGCTTCACAGGGAGAACCTAGTCATGAGAAAGATGCCAGATGACCTGAAAGATGTACTTGACAAGACCATAAAAGTTGTTAACTATATCAAAGCACACCCATTAAATGCATGTATTTTTTTGTGCAATGTGTGCAGAAATGGGTGAATTGCACCACATCTTCTCCTGCACACGGAGGTCAGATAGCTTTCAAGGGAAAGGTTTTGAATCACGTTTTTGAGCTTCACGAGTCTCTGAAGGTATTTTTGGAGGAGAAAATGCACAAATCAGCAGGTAGATTCTCAGAGGAGAACTGGCTTGCTCGGCTTGCTTATCTTGCTGATATCTTTGAATACCTGAATCAACCTAATATTAGCATGCAAGGATGCCAGCCAACTCCTGTCACACTGTCAAACAAAGCGACTGCGTTTGTTGAGAAACTAGATCTACAGCAGAAACGAGTACACAAAGGGAATATGAGCATATATCCTCTCCTTCAGGAATTTTTGATAAATTTGACTTTGACGAAGTCAAGACCGACCACCTGACTTTGTGCTATTATCACAAAACACATGGATTCCCTTCTTTACCAGCTCAGAACCTACTTCAGTGACTAGGTAAGCAATACTGAAATGCTGTGGCTCACAAATCCCTTTTTATCTACTAATGCTTGAAATGATTCCTAAAGAGGAGGAGGAGGATTTTATTGAGCTGAGAAACATCATTGATAAGAAATGTGCAACGAAACCATGCCTGTTTGCCGAATTCTGGTTGCACATGTCTGGTGAATTTTCCGAACTGGCTACCTGTGCTCTGGGAGTCCTCCTTCCATTTGCTACCACTTACCTTTGTGAAAATGAATTCTCAGGCTCCACCTGCATTAAAAACAAACACCTTTCAAGAATGAATGTTGAAGATGACCTTTGCACTTGCCTAAGTGAAATTACTTTTCAGCTGGACAAGCTGTGTGCTGTCAAACAAGCCCAAGGATCGCATTAATATCAGATAAGCTGTCAATATTTGAACTTGCTGTGTTTTTTGTTGATCTGTTCAAATAAAAAAAATTTCTCTACAGTAACATTTTTGATTGTGAAAAGAAACAAATTATGAGCAACAAAATAAAAGGGGGGACCTGGGGATCCACAGGTTTCTCTGTTTAAGTTTAGGGGTCCCTCGGTTAAAAAGAGGTTGAGAACCACTTTGTAAGTGGGACAGTTCTGTGCAGGGTTCTAGCTTGCACGACTGTCTCAGCTTTCATTTTTTAAAAGTGAGCTTTTGCCCTTCATGGTTGTAGGGAAGAACTTGTAAATGTGAACCCTAAGGGCTGAAAAACCAGGAGGCAAATAAAAAGAATAAGCCCTTAATTTATTTTATTTTATTTTTTTTTAATTTCATGAGTTTTAAGCCAGTCTCATGATTTCTGGGGCCTAAATAATAATTTTTTCTCTCTCCTGTTGCAGTCACCAGGGTGTATTTATTGATACTCTTTTGGTGTATTTCAGGCTTGAAATATTTTCCTAATGCTTACTACCCTGAGGACTAAATCCCCCAAATGAGAATGAAGAATACCTTTGACATCACCCAAGCCACGTGCCCCCAGAGCCATCGCTGCTGCAATTTAAAGGACTGAAACATTTCTTTGACAGTTAAACTTTATTTTTGTATAGATTTTAGGGCTAGAACGGATCATTAAGCTAATCTGACCTGCTGTATAACACAGGCCACAGAATTTCACCAAGCAATTCCTGTATCAATCCCATATTATTTTAACTGTTTTTGTTTTTTTTACATAGGGCCAGATTTTCAAAGGTATTTAGGCATCTAAAATGCAAATACACCCATAGGGAATTTATAAAAGTCCCTGAACAGGTTAGGAACCTAACTCACTTAGGTACTTTTGAAAATCTGTCCCTTATGACATGTGGATTAGATTAAGTGTGGAATAAACTACAGTGTGGACAAGAATTCTGATGCAAACAAAATGTGCAAAAAGAAGAGAAAACTTTGAAAGGGACACCAAGCTGATTTTAACGGACTAATCTTTAAAAATTCCATTTGCTGAAAGTGTACTCTTTAAAAAACAGGTCCCTGTAAAAAAAAAAAAAAAAAACTAACAGAATATTAGGAACCATTAGGAAAGAAAGAGATAATAAGACAGAAAATATAATAATGCCTCTTTATAAATCCATGGTACACCCACACCTTGAATGCTGCATGCAGTTCTGGTTGCCACATCTCAAAAAAGATATATTAGAATGGGAAAAGGTACAGAGAAGGGCAACAAAAAATTATTAGGGGTATGGAATAGCTTCTGTATGAAGAGAGATTAAAAAGACAGGGACAGTACTCTAACATGATGGGGAAAGGAGTCCAGGAGAGCTGGCTGTATTTTTAAAGAATCCTTATTGAAGTTACAGGGACAAATCACCCCGATGTGTAGAAAGAATAGTAAATATGGCCGGCGACCAGCTTGGCGTAACAGTAAAATGCTTGCTCATCTTAAACACAAAAAAGAAGCTTACAAGAAGTGAAAGTTTGGATGGCGGGGGGGAGAGGATAGCTCAGTGGTTTGAGCATTGGCCTGCTAAACCCAGGGTTGTGAGTTCAATCCTTGAGGGGGCCATTTGGGGCAAAAACTGGGGATTGGTCCTGCTTTGAACAGGGGGTTGGACTAAATGACCTCCTGAGGTCCCTTCCAACCCTGATATTCTATGAAATGACCAGGGAAGAGTATAAAAATATTGCTCAGGCATGCAGCAGTGAAATCAGGAAGACCAAATCACACTTGGAGTTGCAGCTAGCAAGAGATGTTAAGAGTAACAAGAAGGGTTTCTTCAGGTATGTTAGCAACAAGAAGAAAGTCAAGAAAAGTGTGGGCCCCTTACTGAATGAGGGAGGCAACCTAGTGACAGAGGATGTGGAAAAAGCTAATGTACTCAATGCTTTTTTTGTCTCTGTCTTCACGAACAAGGTCAGCTCCCAGACTACTGCACTGGGCAGCACAGCATGGGGAGGAGGTGGCCAGCCCTCTGTGGAGAAAGAAGTGGTTCAGGACTATTTAGAAAAGTTGGATGAGCACAAGTCCATGGGGCCAGATGCACTGCATCCGAGAGTGCTAAAGGAGTTGGCGGATGTGATTGCAGAGCCATTGGCCGTTATCTTTGAAAACTCATGGTGATCGGGGGAGGTCCCAGATGACTGGAAAAAGGCTAATGTAGCGCCCATCTTTAAAAAAGAGAAGGAGGAGGATCCGGGGAACTACAGGCCAGTCAGCCTCACCTCAGTCCCTGGAAAAATCATGGAGCAGGTCCTCAAGGAATCAATTCTGAAGCACTTAGAGGAGAGGAAAGTGATCAGGAACAGTCAGCATGGATTCACCAAGGGTAAGTCATGCCTGACTAATCTAATTGCCTTCTGTGATAACTGTCTCTGTGGATGATGGGAAAGCAGTGGCCGTGTTATTCCTTGACTTTAGCAAAGCTTTTGACACGGTCTCCCACAGTATTCTTGCCAGCAAGTTAAAGAAGTATGGGCTGGATGAATGGACTATAAGGTGGATAGAAAGCTGGCTAGATTGTCGGGCTCAACGGATAGGGATCAATGGTTCAATATGTAGTTGGCAGCTGGTATCAATTGGAGTGCCCCAAGGGTTGGTCCTGGGGCCGGTTTTGTTCAATATCTTCATTAATGATCTGGAGGATGGCGTGGATTGCACCCTCAGCAAGTTTGCGGATGACACTAAACTCGGAGGAGAGGTAGATATGCTGGAAGGTAGGGATAGGATACAGAGGGCCCTAGACAAATTAGAGGATTGGGCCAAAAGAAATCTGATGAGGTTCAACAAGGACAAGTGCAGATTCCTGCACTTAGGACGGAAGCATCCCATGCACCGCTACAGACTAGGGACTGCATGGCTAGGCAGCAGTCCTGCAGAAAAGGACCTAGGGGTTAAAGCGGACGAGAAGCTGGCTATGAGTCAACAGTGTGCCCTTGTTGCCAAGAAGGCCAATGGCATTTTGGGCTGTATAAGTAGGGGCATTGCCAGCAGATCGAGGGACGTGATCATTCCCCTCTATTTGGCATTGGTGAGGCCTCATCTGGAGTACTGTGTCCAGTTTTGGGCCGCACACTACAAGGAGGATGTGAAAAAATTGGAAAACGTCCAGCAGAGGGCAACAAAAATGATTAGGGGACTGGAACACATGACTTATGAGGAGAGGCTGAGGGAACTGGGATTGTTTGGTCTGCAGAAGAGAAGAATGAGGGGGGATTTGATAGCTGCTTTCAACCACCTGAAAGGGGGTTCCAAAGAGGATGGATCGAGACTGTTCTCAGTGGTAGCAGATGACAGAACGAGGAGTAATGGTCTCAAGTTGCAGTGGGGGAGGTTTAGGTTGGATATGGGGAAAAACTTTTTCATTAGGAGGGTGGTGAAGCACTGGAATGCGTTACCTAGGGAGGTGGTGGAACCTCCTTCCTTTGAAGTTTTTAAGTTCAGGCTTGACAAGGCACTGGCTGGGATAATTTAGTTGGGGATTGGTCCTGCTTTGAGCAGGGGGTTGGACTAGATGACCTTCTGAGGTCCCTTGCAACCCAGATATTCTAAGATTCTATGATCCTATGTTCATCATAGAAAAGTGACGACTAAGAGGGGATATGATAGAGGTCTATTATATCCTGACTGGTGTTGAGACAGTGAATAAGAAAGTGTTGTTTCCTCCTTCACATAACACAAGAACACCATTTCACCCAATGAAATTAATAGGCAGCAGGTTTAAAACAAAAGGAAGTATTTCTTCATACAACGCACAGTCAACCTGTGGAACTCGTTGCCAGAGGATGTTGTGAAGGCCAAAACTAAAACAGGGTTCAAAAAAGAACTAGATTAGTTCATGGAGGATAGGTTCATCAATGGCTATTAGCCAGGATGGTCAGGGATGCAAAACCGTGCTCTGAAGTGTCCCTAACTTCTGTTTACCAGAAGCTGGGAATGGGAGACAGGGGATGGATCACTTGATGATTACCTGTTCTGTTCATTCCCTCTGAAGCACCTGGCATTGGCCACTGTCAGAAGACAGAATACTGGGCTAGATGGACCATTGGTCTGACCCAGTATGGCCATTCTTGTATTCTTCTGTTGCCCTGTTTCTGTTAGAATGATCCCAAGAGCCATGCTACCAACCATGCTCATGCCCATCTTTTCCTGTCTAGACCTGCTTATTGCCAGTTCACTTTCAGTTTGTACTCTGCTGCTCTTGTATTGGGTAAGCACCTTCCCTTCCCACTGGAAAGAGCGTGCACCATCAACCAAATCAGTGAAAATAACTATACACAAAGTGCTTTCAATTACACAAAGTAAGCACACTAGGGTGGGGAGGAAAATACATATTTTGTCTAAATGCTGTGATAGTAAATTTAGAGGTTGCTTGTAATAATAAGTACATTTTCAGACAGAAATGTGACATTCAATTTGACAGGCTTTCAATATGATGAGTGGCTTTGCTGTCAAAATTCCATCAGTCAGTGTCCCATCTGTATCACAGTCCTTGAGAGATGACCCATTAATTGATATCATTATCAATTCATTTATGCTACTGTTTCTAATGATGCCCAAAGCTTGTTTTTGAGTGAATCCCCTCTCACACAAAGCAGTAGATGCCAGCAAAATAGCTATTCTGGATAGCAGTCTGCTGAGCGCTTGAAATTTTGAGTTAGAAAATGCCCTTTCCAAAAGGTCACCCAATCTGAAGTGTTGGCTTCAAACTTTAAATATGCATCACTCATTAATTAAGTCCTGGCCCTGTCATCATCAGAATCACAGGGCAGAGAAGTGGGATCCTAATAACTGAATTTCTTGGTCCCTAACTAATTCTAATGCTTTGCCAGTTCATCATGAAAGTGTGTCCAGAACAAAGCAAACATTTGTGACATCACCTTTTAGCAATAAAAACCTGTTACAGATCAGCAGCTGCTGGTATTCTAGTCTACAGGTGGCAGCAGCAGCTGCTGTGGAAGGACTGTATTGCAGCCCAATGACTTGCTCACATGTTTGGGAGATAGCAGTGACCTCTGCTTAGTATCTTACTCTGGCTTTGTGCTTGTCTTCAGTTGTCCCTGTAGCTTCCTTTAAGAGATGTGGGCCATACTTATTCACTTGTACAGTATTTGAACCTGACACAGTAGTAGATTGTGCCTCTGAAATAACTTAATTGCTTAAAAACCTTGCATGCATGGAGAAGGAAGTTACCTGAAACCCAAAGTCCTTTGTTTTCCTGCAGGGAGATACCTTCATCGCCTTTGCCTGTAGTTGATTTGGCCAAGATTTTCAAAAGTGGCTCATTGGGTGCCCCCCTTTGAATCTCTTAAAGAGGCCTGACTTTCAGCAGGTGGTTTTCAGCCCTTTCTGAAAAGCAGGCTCCTTTAAGGCTCTTCAAGTTGGAGACCTAAAAGTTGAGGCTTATAAAATGACTAGTTGCTCTTGAAAATCTTGGCCTTAATCGTGTCTAGGAGTACGGCACAATCCTTTTATTCCATCCCCTTCCCCCATCACACGTGAGGTAAAAAGCTGAACTTTGATTTCACAGCAGCAAGGCTTCCTCTCATTTTCCTAGCTGCCAAATAGTGATAAAATCTGAAAAACATTTAGGAAATTTGTCAACTTCACTTAAAAATTGAGGGCTTCTTAAGGACATGTAGGTTGAGATTATGAATCACAAAGTGCACATTAATAAGACACTTAACAGCCATTTTCATTACTGTTAACCAATCTGACATTCCATCGCTGCTGCACAGATAGTGCCTATCCCAACGAACCAGTTGCGGGTCAGTAAAGTCTGTTGTTTCCTAGAAGCCATTATCTGCTGCTTTTATTCACCATGTTTTATTCTTGGGTTTGTAATTAATGGAAGCCAACAGTGTTTTGTATCTGAAGCCTGTCTCCTCCATTGGTTAACTTCAGCAATTATTTGCAACCGGAGTTCCGAAAAGAGTGTAACCATTTAAAACAGGCCCTTTAGCACTGGCCAAAACTGAGCTGCTTTGTCAGTATCTTGCGCTTTCATTTATTCCCTAGGTTTTTATCAAACACAAAAGCAGAATCCAGCAAACCATCATTAGCATTCACTGAAGTTAAGATGAGGCAAAATAAGAGATTTCAGATCTGTCTTATATGGAATGACCTCGTTTCTTCTCTACACAAAATCTAAGTAATAGGGCTGCCGAATTTTGAGGAAATCTGAGGGCTTGTCTACATGTTGAGTTAGTGCACACTAGCTGGGGTGTAAATCCTAGTGTGCCCCAGTGCATGTCATGCACTAACTCTCCGTGAGGACCCCGGTGGTGTGCAGTAAAAGTTCCCTCATGAGCATTGACGTAGTACTGTTTGAAATAGTACTGTCTCTCTGAGGTCTCGACGGCTCCTCCATCTCACTACTGTGCCGCTGCCTGTGCCTTCAGCTCCCAGTCTCCTCCATGATACCACTCTACTCTACAGATTGCCACTGACAGAAACAGTAATACGCGTGGCAGGGGAGAAGGAATGCATCAGGCTGGAGGAGCACCATTTGGCACTGCATGCAGGAATTGCATCATAAGTGTTCCTTAAAGATCAGTGCAAACATATTTGGATATTGTTAGTAACAGGAAGGCAGCACCTGGGCTTCTCACTCACCCTTCCAAAAGTTCCAAGATGGTTTGTATGTGAGAAATCTTTATTGCTCTAGGTTCTTTGGACATAGATCAAATTTAGTACATGATTGAGATCACTGGAATCCTATAGTTTACCCTTAGTGGCTGTTTCTAGCATATACAGCATATCACATGCCGGGATGGTTAATCCAGTTCCTAGTTAGCTGGAACTAGCAGTGGTATGTTAGAAAGCCCTTGTTTATAGTTTTTCGTTTTAACGAGCTGTACCAAATCCTGAAATGTGTTTACATTGCCTGGAGATATGTAGGTTGGAAATGTCTTGAAATAGGAAACAGTGTCCCTGCTGAATGGGTAAACTGCATGAGATTTAAAAAAAAAATTGCTATCATCATTTCCGTACAAAGTTGCCAAATTCCTTGGTTTGACCCTGATTTCACATCCTGCAGATGTGCTTTACTTGAATATCCCTTCTGGTGCTTTCCTGTTACATGGTTTGTTAAGCATACTACAAGTAAATTTACCTGAGTATAGCGCAAGTCCTGTTTTCTTAAAGGATAGCTGAAATAATTGGCTGTCAGAGGAGCAGTAGGAGGAAGTTAATACAGAGAGAGAGAGAGCAAAGCAAAACACTGGCAAAGTATAAGCTGTGTTCCAACCAAATGCAAACAATTCACTTTTTGACTGGGCAGTTTCAGGAGTTTTGTTGCAAGTAAACAGCACTTTGGGCTCAATCCTGCATGGTATTAAATGCATTCTGGTTGGTGCCAACTGCCTTCAACTTCCATTAAACTCAGTGAACCCAATTCTAATCCCACACTGGTGTCAATCAGAAGTAATTCCAAACCGAAGTCAGTTAAGTTACATATGTGTACATCAGATCAGAATCTGATCCAATGAGGCGGAGGCATTCAGTACCTTGCAGTATTGGGTCCCTTTGTAAGTAGAATGTGAAATTAGTGGCATTCACAATAAGGAGACCTTGCAAGGGAATGGAGACAGCCTGGGAAAGAGTGAGGCTAGTTTTAGGTGTAGGCTGATTTTAGGTTCGTTTGTTTGGATTTATTTATTTGTAGTACCATAGAGCTCAGGGGCTCTAGTTATGGACTGGGACCATGTTGCCCTAGGTGTTGTACAAACACAATGCCCCACCTCCCACTGGGCCAGACTTAAACATAATGTACATGTGTGTAACTTCATTGACTTTGGTTTGGAATGACTCGATTATCACCTGTGTGAGATCAGATTGTGATGTTGTCAGGGGTGGTTGCTTACGATGCCACTATCACCAGGGTCATGGCCTTATTGCAGTCATTCATCTTCAGGCAAGAGGGACCACAAGAGGGTTTTCCCTTCCCTGGGAGAGCTCTGCTATAGCTGTACAAAGGATTCTGGAGTGGAGCTGGTCACGGATTTTTCGATACAATATTTTTTCATTGAAATTGAAACTTTTTGCAGAAATGTGCAGTTTTGATAAAAAAACATTTCTGGTGAGGTTTATTGGGCCCAGGATTTAAGGGGAAGGGAGAGACAGCCAGAGTGTTTCACCCCAGAATAGCCAATAGCCCAGTCAGTGGTCATGGCACTCCCTGGGACTATGGAAGACCCAGGTTCAAGTCCTTGCTCTGCCTTATTTGCAGCTTTCCCACATCCAGGTGAATTCCCTGACCACTTAGGTATTGATTATTCTGGGACAACACTCAACTGTTTTTCATAAAAAAATTCAAAAGGCCTAGTTTTCATTCCAATGTGGAACAAAACCAGCTACTGAAACCTTGCCATTTTTTGTGAAATGGAATTCTTGTCTTCCAGTCAGCCCAGCTGTGGAGCACGGCCAGTGGCACCAAATCCTGTCTTCACCTGAAGCACCAACATACCTGGAGCCAGTCCTGAGAGAACCAGAAAGAGAATGGTCTTAAAATGTTGCTCCGTCCACCCTTTTCTTTTAAATTTTTCTGTTGTTTTCTCACGTACTCTAAAAATGCACCTTTGTTTTAGTGAGAGAGAACATGGTACTGTGAAGGGGGACGGGGGCCAGTGTGAGAAGATGATGGTGGTGAGAGAGCAAAGGGGAGTAGGTTAGAATGAGCCAGTTAAGCAGGGAGAGGGAAACCTACTAAAAATGGGCCTGATTCTTCCTCCCTTGTTCATGTTGAGTAGTACCTTAATCCATGAGTTCCAGTGGGACTATTTGCATAATAAGGGGTCTACTCAGCTTATTCTACAGAAGCTCCTAAAATTTCCCCTGTAAGAAGAAGGGAATAAGGAGCAGGTATTTCTGCAGCATCAGCATCTAGTTCTTTGACTTGGAACGAGAGTTTTTACCTTTCCTGAAGCATCGGGTATTGGATACGTCACAGACAAGATACTGAAATTGATGGATCATTGGTCTGTTCCACTATGGCAAACCTATGTTGCATCTGACTGCATGAGGTAAGGAGGGTCTCCATGGGGATCGCCACTATGCTGAGCAGTGCTGCAATGATGACGAAAATGGCAAAGGGGGAAAAGCAGTGATAAAACTGGGGAAGGAGATAAGTTAACTAGTATACTTTGGATGTCAAATGTGAGTCTCTAATTTGGATTAATCATGGCCCTAGAACAGGGGTAGGCAAACTTTTTGGCCTGAGGGCCACATCTGCATGGGGAAATTGTATGCAGAGCCATGAATGTAGGGCGGGAGTTGGGGTGTGGGAGAGGGTGCGGTGTGCAGGAAGGAGCTCAGGGCAAGGGACTGAGGTGCAGGGGGGTTGCAGGGTGCAGGAGGGGGCTTAGGGCAGGGGGTTGGGGCTCAGGGCAGGGGGGTTGTGGTGCAAGGTACAGGAGGGGCTCAGGATGTGGGTTCTGGCCTGGTGCTACTTACCTCGAGTGGCTTTGGGGTGGCAGCAGCGCATAGTGGGGCTAAGGCAGGCTCCTACTGCCTACCCTGGCCCTGCACTGCTCCCGGAAGTGGCTAACATGTGCAGCAGGGGCTCCTGGGGGTGGGGTGGAGCAAGTGGCTCTGCTGTGTGATGCCTTGCCTGTGGGTACCACCCCCGAAGCCCCCATTGGCCGCGGTTCCCCATTCCCAGCCAATGGAAGCTGTGGGGGGCGGTGCCTGAAGGCGAGGGCAGCGCACGGACCCCTCTGCCCCCTCAGCAGCTCAGGGATGTGGTGCTGGCCGCTTCCGGGAGTGGCGCAGGGCCAGGGCAATCAGGGAGCCTGCCTTAGTCCTGCTGCGCCAGGGGGCTGGCAGTCCTGCTGACCGGATTGAAAGCCTGACACCGGTTCCAGCCCATGGGCTGTAGTTTGCCATCCTCTGCCCAGAAGGTAGGAACTTTCATCATCTCAGGGTATTTGAGTTCAAGTCCTGTTTTGAGCCACAAGTGAAAATTAATTCATTGATTGTTCTCGTCTTAGCCCTTAGGAAGCCTATCTGTATCAAAACATGCCTTCAGAACTTGCCAGATTAGAATTCTTGGTTGCTAAAAGGCATAGGCCTGGAATAATAACAGCAGGAGGCACGTAAATGTTAAGATTAAGGTCTTGTCTACAGGGGGAAAATTGCACCAGTTCATTTAAATGGATTTTAGACTGATCTGGCTGAAGCAGTGCATACACCCAATATGGAGGCATATACCACTGTAATAGGAGTTGGTAATTTACCAGTTTTACAAATCCATTTAAACTGGTGAAACTTTTCTCTTATAGACAGAGCCTTAGAAGGCAGCCTGAGAGAGGAAGGATGGTCCAGTGATTAAGGCACTAGTGTAGGCCTTAAGAAACTTAGATTCAAGCACCTGTTCTGCCTGCACAGGTTTCCTGTGTGACTTTGGGCCAGATTTCCAAAGATATTTAGGCACCCAAATATGCATATAGACTTCCAGTGGGTACTTACCAGCCAAGCCCTTAGGTTATGTTTACACTGCAGCTGGGAAGCGTGATTCCCAGCATAGACAGACAGACACGCTGGTTTAGCTCAAGCTAGCATGCTAAAAATAGCAGTGTGGACATTATGACACTGGTGGTGGTTCTGGCTAGCTATCCATGGCCACCTGATCCCCTGGGTCTGAGCTCAGGTGGCGGGTCTGAGCTCAGGTGGCTAGTCTGAGCCATCACCTACGCTGCAACATACACACTGCTATTTTTAGCAAGCTAGCTTGGGTGAAGCTAGCAAAAGTCCGTCTACGCATGCTGGGGATCACACCTCCCAGCTGCAGTGTAGACATACCCTTAGGCCAGGGGTGGGCAAACTTTTTGGCCTGAGGGCCACATTGGGGTTCCAAAACTGTATGGAGGGCTGTGTAGGGATGGCTGTGCCTCTCCAAATAGCCTGGCCCCCACTCCCTATCTGCCTCCTCCCGCTTCCTGCCCCCTGACTGCCCCCCCTCATAACTCCTGACCCATCCAACCCCCCCGGTCCTTGTCCCCTGACTGCCCCCTCCCTGGACCCCCCCACCCCTTATTCCCCCGGGACCCCACCCCCTAACCAACTCCCCTGCTCCCTGTCCCCTGACTTCCCCAACCCCTATCCACACCCCTGCCGCCTAACAGGCCCCCCGGGACTCCCACGCCTATCCAACCCCCCTGTCCCCTGACTGCCCCCCACAGAACCTCCACCCCATCCAACTGCCCCCTGTTCCCTGTCTCCTGATCGCTCTCCCCACGAACCTCCACCCCATCCAACCGCCCCCTGTCCCCTGACTGCCCCTCAGGATCCCCTGCCCCTTATCCAACCCCCCACTGCATGCCCCCTTACCGTGCCGCTCAGAGCACCAGGACTAGCAGCCGCGCCACCAGGCCAGAGCCAGCCACACACCACACTGCCCGGCAGGAGCTCACAGCCCCTCCACCCAGAGAGCTGGTGGCATAGCAAGCTTAGGTTGTGGGGGATGGGGGACAGCAGGGGAGGGGCCGGGGTCTTGCCTCCCCAGCCGGGAGCTCAAGGGCTGGGCAGGACGGTCCCACGGGCCGGATGTGGCCCACAGACATAGTTTGCCCACCTCTGCCTTAGGCACCTAGTGAATTTTTCAGAAGTGCCTATCTGCATCTTTAGATGCCTAAGTAGCTTTGAAAATGTAGCCCTTGGTCTCTCTGTACCTCTGTTCCCCATCTATAAAATGGAGATAACAGCACTTCCCTACCTCACAGAGGTTGTGAGGAAAAATACGTTAAAGATCATGAGGTGCTCAGATAATACAGCAATCAGGGCCATATGAGAACCTTGAATACACACATAGGTGCATTGGCAAAGCTACATGGAAACATTTTCGTTGTGTCTGCTTGCTCTATAGCTGGCTGTATCTAGTGCTGTAATGCTCTTCACTCCCATGTCCCCAGATTATGGGGACAAATGTTGTCAGAAAGCTAGACACTTTGAATCAGGTCGCTGGAGTGATGTGGCCTGATCTGAAAAATTATTGCTGTCAGTAATGTTTTCTCACATCCACACAAACCTTGATCATAGCTGTAAATGTGCAGTATATCAACATGATTAGGGATTAGGTTTGTTTTTTAGGCTTTTGAATTAGTGATTTATCCTCTTAAATTCTGTTTAAGGTGATGATACAGTTCACTTCAAAATCACATACCTCATCCTTTCATTTTCAGCCACTGAGTCTTCTGTGCTGCTTACTTTATGATGTTATTGTCATTCTGTTTCTGTTGCTCATTTTGCAATGTAAAAGCTCAATATAAAAGAAAAAAGAGGTGTGTACATGTTACTGACAGCTTGACCATAGCTTCCCTCAGCTCTGAACAGAAACTGTTACTTTGCTTTACCGGTTGTATAGATAATCCTATTCTCAATGGCCCTGATCCTATCAGATGCTGAGGTCCTTGTGTGTGGTGCTGAATATCTGCAACTCTAATTAATAGTGTGGATTAGGGGTGGTTAGTATATCACATGTGGCATTCAGCATTTTCAGGGTTAGTTTCAATATCCCCAACACAATCCAACAAAAATGCTACCAGCCCCTCCATTAAACTCTCCTCAGTTTTTGTAAATAGAGATATCAAATTACAAATAAAGGAGTTACCATGCAAGGGGCCATGCAAATATCCCCAACACACACACACTTTTTTCTTACATCTGAACCAAAATACTATTATTTGTTGTAAGGTGAGGTTTGTTGAAAGTATGGGTTGACTATACTAATTCTCTGAGCATGTCCAATGCGATTGAGATTTTTCCAAAAGTCTGAGCAGACTCAGATAGAGCTGAGTGCTTAAGCTGTTAATAAAAGTGGCAGCTCTTTCTCTCCTGACAGACGTGACTTCTGAATTACACAGCAAAATAGTATTGGTTTAAGCAACAGTTTGACATATTTCTCATCACCATCGAGGCTGTTCAAAAATACCTAAGGTAGCAGTAGTGATTTACCTTCATGTGGTAGGCCTGGTAGTGCTGCATGTATATGGGTCCGAGTTGCAGCTCATGGTTAATAATAGCTCTCCCGCCGGTTGTCCCAGTAGAAGAGGTCCTGCAACCTCCCGAACTGCTTTGGGGGTGGGGCAATGAGAACCCTGGTGGTTAGGTACTTTCAAATGGGGAAAAAGGGAATGGTAGTAAACCTGGACCGTAGCTTTGTATTTCAGTGGACTGCAATGTATTTATACTGGGAAAATAGTTAAAGTGTGAGTCCGCTCTGAAAAGTGACTCTGTAAAATGGTATTACAGGGCTTGTTTGTTCTCTCAGTGACTCCAGATCAAATGAGCCCAGTTTGCAAAATTAAATAAATATGTGTTTTTCCTACATTTGTCCTACTCCAACTGAGATCTGAGAGTCAAGCTGGGTTCTTTTCTTACACATCACCACTAGCTCTGTAGGTCATGACACCTGTGCAGCTCCAGTATTTTGCACAGGGAAAACCGATTGAAATTTAGGATGATGCACAGAAGGATTTGAATCCAACTAACTCTGTTTTAGCTCACAGCTGATTATCCAGGGCTCATGTTAGTGGAAAAAAAAACAGTAGGACAGGTTTCAGAGTAATGGCCGTGTTAGTCTGTATTTGCAAAAAGAAAAGGAGTACTTGTGGCACCTTAGAGACTAACCAATTTATTTGAGCATAAGCTTTCGTGAGCTACAGCTCACTTCATCGGATGCATACTGTGGCAAAAAGAAAAGGAGTACTTGTGGCACCTTAGAGACTAACCAATTTGGACTCTGAACATACAGAGGGCTCTGACGGATAAGAAGCTGCCTTTTTCGCAGGCATACTAGAGCCACATTTTAAGCAAACTACATTAATTTAATAAAATTGTTTAAGATTAAGATGTGCCATTTTCTATGGGATCCATTTATGTTTTATTGTACCAGGTGTGTGTGTGTTGGGGAGGTGGGGGGGATGTTGAGAGACACCAAGAGACATGACTCCAAATTTAGAGTATGGAAATTTGAGTTTGGAAACTGAAAACTTGTAGCTAGGCAGATATTTTCTCTGTAAAGTGTTCCCACATCCAGTATTAGGATTTTGCTGAAGTTCTTCTGATTTATCCCATTATATTCTAATGACGTTATCACGGTTCAAAGTGATTGTATCAGTTCTTTTAAAAGATACTCATCCTTTTATTTTTAGCAACTGAAGTGTACTGAGCCACGCTCCTGTCATATCATACATTACAGTCACCATTATGGGCTCCGGCAGAATACCATGACTAAGCAGCATTCTGAAACAAATGCTACAGTGTGACAAAAAATAACCAGGGGCTGGCAATAGTCACTGATGGCTTGAGCTGTTCTAGCTCTGGCATGGGCTTAGCTCTGTGACCATAAAAGAAGAGAAGCTAAGCCACTGAGAATATTCTAGCATTAATTCCTGGCAACCAGAGTGTCCTTATATATCATTTCATGTATTTTCTTTTCCCCCCTCTCTCTGCAGTCAGCGCCAAAAGCTGAGATCACACCTTGTTTTAGCGAGATAAACTAGACCCCTACTGTTACACTTTCTTCAGACTCTCATGGCATCCATTTAAATCAAGTGGGAATTAGGCCCTTTGTCCTTGCCCAGGTTTAGGGAAATATATATGACTAAAATATTTGCATGGGATAGCCAAACATTCATTCAGTACATACAGTGTTTGTGAACCTGTTCAAATTATCCATTAGGTGAGGAGCAGTGATATCTTTGTAAGCAATACAAACATTTTAATTCGTTTGTGAAATTTTGCATACACACAAAATTAACAACGTGAGTCAGACACAAAAGTCTGTGACTTTCAACAAACCTCACCTTACAACAAATAATAGTATTTTGGTTCAGATGTAAGAAAAAAGTGTGTGTGTGTTGGGGATATTTGCATGGTAACTCCTTTATTAGTAATTTGATATCTCTATTTACAAAAACTGAGGAGAGTTTAATGGAGGGGCTGGTAGCCTTTTTGTTGGATTGTAATGGCAGGGACTCTGCTAAGTTTCGTACAAGTGCTTACATAGGGATATCACTATATCAGTCTTGTGATACTCTGGTGTGGAATGGATTCTAAATTAGAATTGCAGGATTATTGCTTCCTGGATCACATTAGTTGGTTTCCTTTCCATGACTGCAATGCCTGAAGGACAAGCTCCCACCCTGGAAAAAAGGCTTGTAGACAGATATCCTGCACAGCTGTATGTGAGAATATTTCCTATTTATTGTTTAAATAAAATCTCAGGAGTAAATTATGGAAAAAACCCACTGAAGCAAATGAAGGTTATGTTATTTCCATGGATGATACCTTCTAACAGACCACAGTACTACAGAGAGTAAGAATTTGAGAGCTTGTTACTTTATTTTTTCTAGGTTGTCTCCTTTTACAAAATCCTTTTCTTGGATTATATCATTCTAAACACAGACACAGAGAGCTTTATTTGCTCTCAAACTGATGTCAATCTGGAGTGACCACACACTGACTTCAATGGACTTCCTCCAGATTTACACTAGTCCAGTGCAATTGAGAGCAGCATCTGTCCCATTAGGCCAAAGTCTTTTGTTGGTTTTGTTTGTTGTTGTTATAATTTGCATTATAGTAGCATCTAGAGGCCCTAACAAAGATCGGGGGCCCATTGTGCCAAGAACTGTACACTCAATAAAATGAAAAGATAGCTAGTAAGCTTTGTGGGGGAGTAACTAAGTTACTCCTTTGACTTGGAAGGAGTTAGGCCAGAGACTACTTTTGCCTCATTCCTCTCCCACTGGTCCTTTATGTCTTCTCCTTCTTAGCCTTAATACAGTAACTCCTTACTTAACATTGCAGTTATGTTCCTGAAAAATGCTTCTTTAAGTGAAACGATGTTAAGCAAATACAATTTCCCCATAAGACTTAATATAAATGGGGCAGGGGTGGGGAGGAGGTTCCAGGGAAACTTTTTTTCACCAGACAAAAGACATTATATGTGGTTTGACTCACAGCTGTGACTAGGTAAGTGAATATCCTCCGGCCCCAGAGCTCTGGTGTGGGTGTGGGCCAACAACACCCCCACTCCTAGGCCTGCAGAGTCCTCCCCGTGCAAGCTCTGCGGGTTTGGGCTTGATAGGGGATCCAGACAGAGTAGGCAAGTGGCAGCAGATAGGAAGGGACACTGTGCTGCATCCTTCCCAAGCACCCGAAGGGGATGTCTCTGCTGGCCTCTGGGCAGCAGATCACATAAGTGCCTGCTCCAGTTAGTCACTGAACACCGTCCTACCCCCCCGGGTGCTGGGAAGACCATACATCTCCTAAGGGAACCAATCTGCCAGGTTGCATGATATGCTTGGGGGACACAACGCAGAGGCACTGGGCCTCTATATCCCTGCAGATCTGGAGACAGCCATAGGCTTCTGGGGCCACAGTCGCTGACTTTTCAGACTGCCGGGGGGTATTCGACCCCTGGTTCTGCCCCAGACCCCGCCCCCACTCTACCCCTTCCTGTAAGGCCCCAGCCCACCTCTTCCCCCCCACTCCACCCCGCCCCGCCTCTTCCCACCCAATTCTGCTTCCCCAAGTGCGCCGTGTCCTCGCTCCTCCCCCCTCCCTCCCAACCTCCCTGCACACCACGAAACACCTAATTGTGGCAGGCGGGAGGCGTGGAGAGGGAGGGGGAGGCGCTGATCTGCTGGGCCCGCCGACGGGCCGGAGGTGCTGGAGGGGTGTGGGGTGGGGTGGAGAGCGTTATAATAGAACATTGCACAACTTTAAACAAGCATGTTTTCTAATAGAACAGTGACTTAATAACTAAACAACTTTAACCAGGATGACTTTAAATGAGGAGTTACTATACTGTATTTGCTTTGCTTCTTTCTTTTATTTTTTCACATTATTTTCACATTTTTTCAGCTCAGTGGAGCCACTCTAGTTCACTGTGCAATGAGTAGACTTGACATACACCAGGCATTCAGAGTGACCCTGTGCCTCCTACTCCCAGAAGAGTTGTCTCCATGCCAGTTCTGTGATGCCCACTGTAGTGGAACAGTTTGAGGGGCAAGGGCTTTTGCCACTGGTTCCATGAGTATACAAATTCAGTAGGCAACAAAGCTCCACTCAGGTGTACAGAGGTTATATAACCCAGGAGCTGGAATATTGTCTGTGAATCAGCTGGAAGCCACTCTGCGTCCTGGTCACAGGTTATGGTGGGGAGGGTGCTCTGTCTACATGAACCCCTGTGTGTTTGACACACAAAGCCCATTAGTTAGGCTCTCTGCAGGAGGGGGTGAATTGAATCCCATTGGCGTAAAGTACTTGGGGTTGGGGAGAAATCTTTTCTATATATTCTTTGATTCCTATTAAAAGTCTTGATCTTGGAGCATTACATCTAAAGTTCTGTGTCAAGTTTCATTCTTAAAAGAGCTGTTTCCTCTGTGTATTATCTTTGCGGTCTTAAAATGTTGGGAGTCTATTGTCCACACAAAGTTGGATTTTGTTCATTTTGGCAAAATATTGTATCTAAATTGTGATAGTCCACAGTTCACTGGGGAAACAGATCTTTAAGTTACTTTACTTCTGTTTTAGAGATGGGCCTGAGCTGTGGCATTTGGATCCGGATATCTAACGGGGGGGGGGAGGTGTTGTACAGGTCAGGGGGGTTGGTGTGACCCATTAAAGAGACACAGGGATGCGATTATATTTCGCTGCATATCCTGAACCCTCTCCTCAGAGTCTGTGGGGATTTGAATGTGGAGTTTGTTTCAGGCCCTGGTCTTTATGTGTCTGAGCTAGGGATGTTTAGTGTGGTTAGTATATATAGCTTGAGATTATGTTGCCTGCATTTTCTGTGTACTGCACCTTTACATTTCTTTAAACTCTTTCTGTATGCAGAGACAGCAGCCGTTATATTCTCAGAGTTGCTGCTGCCCTTACCAAGGAGACATACGCTGTGAACTGTCTCATGGAGACCTTACATTCGTTCGTTCTTCTTATTGTGTCCCTTAATCTAAAATAAAATACATTTAATAAAGAAAGTACCTGGCCAGTTCTTTGTGTATGGCAACATAACAGGAATCGTGGTGATGAGGAAGGGTAGTCAGCTGCATGTCTAATCTTATACCACTCTATGTCTAGTCTTCTTTGTTCTTTCCCATTCAGAGGGCTTATGGGTTTCCTTATTTAAACTGCCGTGTCTCACTGAGAATTGCACTGATAATGTCCAGTGGTTCACTGTGAACCCATCAGGTTTTGCTGCTTCATGACCAACTTCAAGCTGTCAGGGTCATCATTTTTTGTCCCCTAAGGGAATGCTGAAATAAAATGCTTGTTCTAACAGGAACACACTCTCTGCCATGCTTCGCAGACAAATCCACCCCACCACCTAGTTTATACAGACTAGTAACTTTTTTTTTTAGCATGATTATTTCCTTTTGCAAGAAACATAAGAGCCAATCAAATAAGGGGGTTTGACTTTGAGTTGTGTCCTAGAGGCTCCGTATTAGAACATGTCTGTAAGTGGTTTAATCAGCTGTTTCAGAGCTGTTGTTTTATATTTAACATTGTTATGCTTTGGGACAAAGATATAGTGGCGCCTCCTGTCTGACTACTTTTATGCTATTGAAAACAGAACTACTTTTTTCCTTCCCTAAAAATCAGCTCCAGTAGAGATCTTTTTAAAGAACTAGATAATTTGCTGTCTACTTCTGGTTAATGCTTGATTTACGCTGTTGTTACTGTGCCTCATAAAAAGGGCTTTTCCCATCACAACATTTCTAGATACATAAACAATCCAGACTATCCGTTTGAAAGTTCCTTGCACTGTATCCCAATATTCTTTAGCTTTTGCTTTGATCTTGCGCCTGGAAAAAATCTTTTCCTTGAACCGGTGAAAGTTATTACAATTCTAATAATGCATCAAAGCAGATATAGTGTGTTGTTCAGCCAAACCTCAGCATTAGCTCATTTTGAGAACACAAATAAGTATCTCTTTTTTCTCCCCCCGCCCTTTCAATTTTAATTTCTTGTTTTCTTTTCTGTGAATCTGGTGAGTGTGGCTTTTAGTGCTTGTGGAAGCGAGAGATACTGTGCCTGGCTCTGGCCAGAGCTCACTGCAGTCAGACGCTATGTAAGCTTCCTCATATAGGTCTGCCAGTGCCCATCAGACCTGCCCTGCAGCACATCTAGACATCTCCTGAGCAGAGATTGTTGCTTATGCCAAATTGTGTGGCAGTTTGTGTGATGTGGACAAATGCCCAGTTGATAGTGATGCTTCTCAGGGTTACTTATTACCACAGTGGCTATTTGCTTGGTGCAACCAAAATCAGAATCTCTAGAGGTGAAATTTGGAACATTCATCCATGGCTCCCCTGAGCCTCCTTTCAAAAGCACACGATTAACATGCCTGACATATGAGCAAGTGTAGCTTTGCTCCGTGTTACTTCATTAATGCATTACTTATCCTCATAGATGTTAAAGCCAGAATGGATCATGTTGGCCATCTAAAACTGGCTCCCTGCGTGACACAGCCCTTAGAATTCCATGCAGTAATTCCCACATCAAGCTCAATAACTTGTGCTTGATCTGGATCATATCTTTTAGAAAGATCTTCATTCTTGACTGAAAGAGTCCAAGTGATGGAGAGTCCACCGCATCCCTGGGTAAGCTGTTCCAAAGGTTAACTACCCTCAGGGTATGTCTACACTGCAATCAGAGGTGAGACTGCAGCATGTGTAGATGTTCCTGTAGAGCCTGTAATGCAGCTCATGACCATGTGGCTTCCCTGCTAATGTTATTCAAGATATATAGTTCAAAGCTAGTTTGGTTATATCTACATATGCTGTAGTCATACCTCTGACTCCGGTAAAGGCATACCCTCGCTGGTAAACATTTGAACCCTAATTCCAGTTTGAATTTGATAAGCTTCAGCCACTGGATCTTGTTATGAATGTGTTTGTGCAGTTTACACAACTTAGATCCTTGTAACATGGCTGTTGTACAAGCGACATATAATACTTCTCACTTCCACAAATATTAGGAGCAAGAGAGGAGAGATGCATGTCCAAGCTAAAAGCAGCGATGTCCAGTGGTTACATGACAGGACTAAGCCTTAGGAAACCGTAATTCTAGTTCCAGTTTAAACTTGGATTTACTGTATTATCTTTAGGCAAATCTGACAGTGATTCAGTTTCTCCACTATAAATAGGGTTAATAATACTTACCACACCTACCCCACAGGGGTCTGTGAGCACTAAGCCAACTGATTTTTGTTATGTGCTTTAAGATGGTTGGATGGAAGATGCTCTTTTTGTGCCAAGTATTATAATTATTTTATTATGGGAAAGGGAAGGAGGGAAATGACACTTCAACAACGAGAGGTGGAAATGCCTAAATGAGCTACATACGTTTATTTTCTATTTTCAAAAATCATGTAAAGAGTACAACTTAACTTCTGTCAGTGAATGTACTTGAGGGATGTTACTTGCTGTGTTTATGCTACTGCAGGTGTTGTGCCTATGGCACCAAGATGGTTCTTTTGATAGACCTCAACTTTCTTCCTGTCCATTTTACTTTGCAGATGGAGGCCCCAATTCAGCCAGGTACATTAGTATGTAAATTGTTCCATTGACTTCAGTTACCCTGAACCAGGCATGCATTGTCTATGGGCTAGATTCACAAAAAGAGATGTAGGCATGTAGCTGCCACTTAGACACCTAAATCCCAGAATCAGGCCCAGCTGGGATTCATTAAACCCCTGCTCAGCTGCTCCCCATACATATAGGCACCTACATTTGCTTAGTGCCTACATTTTTGCAATAAAAGTTTCCTACACACTTGTGTTCTTACCTCTGAGCACACACTCTTGCCAGGCTTCCAGACTCCTAGCCCCAGAGCAATGCACCTAACTTGATCTGGTAAGCATGCTCAGATCTGGCCTACTGGATCATGCCCCTGTAGGTGAGCTTCAACAGAACAGCCCTGGTGTGGGGAGAAGGCCCTCATAACTTTTAGCCTTGTTGTTAAGGTATTCACCTGGGATGTGCGAGACCTCTGGTTCAAGTTCCCACTCTACCTGTGCAGCTGGTGGGAGAAGGCATTTGAACTGGAATGGTCTGCCACCTCTCAGGTGAGTGCCGTATTTACAGGGCTATGGGATATCCTGGTTGGGGTGGGTGGGGGGGTGGTTCCTTCAGTCTCGCCTGTTGAAGCTGTTCCACATCCCAGGTGAGTATCCTAACCACTGGGGTAACAGTTAAAGGGAAGTCCTCCCCCTCCTCAATGCCTAATGCCAAGAGAGGGTTTGCACCTGAGACTCCCAAGCAGAGGGAGGCACCTCCCTGCAGCCCAGATTTAGGCACCTATCTCCAAGAGAGGGGTGGGGATCTGGCTAAAAAGCTACTGTTTTAAATCTTTGGAAAGACTGGAGTGGAATGAATGACTATTGATTGCTGCAGGGGTAATTGTTTGATAACTCTTACACAAGCTGCACAATGGACTCCATTACAGGAGGGCTACATATAGCCAGAAACAGTCTATACTCCTTGGCTACATACAGCTGGTATTATAAACACAGTGCTCCCGCACATCGGGAAAGCAGACCATTGTGGAGACCACAGTCAGCATGTCTGTTATCTCCTAACAGGTGCAGCTAAGAAGTGTGTATGCTTACTCCTAACCATGAGCCTGGGACCAGTGCAACTGAGAGATAGCATCTCTCTCTGTCACTGTGGCAGCGGGCAGAATCACTGATACTAGATACCACTTGGTTATAAAAGAGAGGGGGCAGCTGGTAGCGTATTCTCTATAAGGGCCTTGGGGCTCTGAAATGTCTATCCCAGATCCAAAATAGTTCAGATTTACTGATTTTTCAGAGCACACTTCAGGGCCCGTTTGTTTCATCCGGTCTTTGAAGAGAAGTAGAGGAACTGAGGTTTAAGACAAGATAGGGGGATTAGTATTTTAATTATGTCCTGTTGCTGGGTAGAAGAGATGAGTTGACTGTATTGCAGGTTAGTTTTGTAATATTAAATACTAGGCAGGGCACTGTATGGATGAGTGCTTCATATACATTCTGTAGCCTGTGGATGAGTGCTTTGTATACATTCTAAATCCAAAGGCAATAAATAAATGAAATGTTCCATAAATATTTTAGCCAAGATGTTAAAGAGGGGGAGAAAAAGCAAGTGTAGGAACAGAAGGATAAGGAGACAAATTCCAGATTATTAAATATAAAGCTGGAAATACTGGAAATAGCATAACTGCTCATCAGAAAGGCAGGGAAACTTAACAGAGTGTCAGTGAGAAAAACAATTTTTATGTCAAGCAAAAGAATACAATCCACACAACTGCAGAAGAGGCACATGGAAAAACAAAATTAAGAAATTCAAGGCAGCAGTGTATTGCATGATACAAGCTCTTGATATGGTACAGTAGCAGCCAAACAGATCTAGACAGGCATAACCAGCATCATCATCCCTATCGTAATGAATGAGCAGCAGGAATCATAAATCATAAAGAACTAAGTGAAATGCTAAAGAAAACACGACGGGAGGAAAAGTGATTGACACAACAGCTGACATCTTAAAGGACAGAGCAACTCAGTGATGAAAGAAATAACCTAACTGTTTGCAACATATTTGCTACAGAATTCCACCAACATAAACAGACAAGGGAACGAGAAGAAAGTGTTCCTCTTATCGGCAGTACGCAAGGCTTTCACTTCTGCCCTAGTATGATATGCTGTTTCATCAGCCAAGAGGATGGGTTAGCTTACAGTCCAGACTTTCACAAGCCAGATAGCATGAATGAGATAAGTGAATGCCAGGAGAGGTTGGGTTAAAAATAAGGTGTGGCGCTGTAGGTTCCAAAGACACAAACAATGCTCCCATTACCTCCTTTCTGCCACCCACTCTAGCCCTATCCCATAGGTTATCAGATTTCCAAAGTGAAAATCTAGGACAGCCATCAGAAGTTGGTTCATGGAAGGTGGGAGAGTTCTGGAGTAGTCTGGCAGAGGGGAGGAGAAAGGAGGAGGATTGGGATTAAGGAGGTGCACATAGGAGTGTTTTGGCCTCTCTCTCCCGCCATTAAAATCCTATCTTCTTCATTCTTTGTGCTGAACTCTCTGCTGGGGTGAACCCAGACAACATCCAAAGTGGGTGACAGGTGGTAGAAAGATAGTTTCAATTTACAAGCATGTTAAAAAAAAAACTGCTGTTGAAAGAAAACCCTGAAAGGGTGTGATCTCAGTTTGTCTGGAATAAAGGAAGCACTGACTGGTGGTTTCCAGAACTCCATTGATTAGGGCGAGTCTTCAGAATTGTTGATGAGGGAAAATGGCCGGAACAGAAATGCACGGGATTTTGTTTTGACTGGGCAATATTAATGGAACAAGGCTGCCAGCCCGTTAGGACATTTCTGGGAAAGGTTGCAGGATGTATAGCAGTGGCGTTGGGCAGTATCTTCCTCACCACTTCAACCAGCATCACCACTGCAGAGATTTACCCTCGCTCTGGTGAGCCTCTTTTTTCCTGACAGGGCCAGCTGAGGAGAGGGAGCCAGACGACACCACCATCTCCATGGCTGCAACCTGAGCAACTTCTGGGATGTGAACCTAAGGTCCCTGTTTGTGCTTAAAGTGGTGGATGTTGCAGGGAGGAAGAGGGAGGAGAAGAAGATACCTGGTTCTCACAGGAGGGGAGAGGGCATGAGGGAGCGGAGCCTCCTTAAGCTGCTGGACTCTTTGCCGTCTGTCTAATAAGTGTGGTTTAGCCAACCATAAGTGACTATATGCAGATATTCATTGATCTATAGGCATTCATGAAGGGACAACTTAGATGCTGGAAAATGTGACCAAGGGAGCTTTAGAGTAAAGCTGACTTTAAAAAAAAAAAGGGGCAAAATTATGCTCAGACACACTGAAGGTGCAGTGAGTGGGGGAGCAGCAGAAAATAAGGTCTGTGGGCTGGCCTGCTGGTGCAGTACAAAATGGTTATGGGAATGGGATCCTAGAAAACCTACTGCAAAGCTCTTCCTGACTGCTGCTCTACAATGGGACAGCAAATGCTTCACTAGCACTGGCTGCTAACACTTTCTATTTCTTGTCATGCAGATGCTTCACTACACATTAGCTGGAGGAGGAGATAAGGGGAGGGGCTTGCTGATTCCTTTATAGAGTTGTTTTCTGGTTTGCTTTTTTGAAGTTCCCACAAATCCTGTCTACAAGTCTAGGGCTGAGGAGAGCTCATTTGGCCTTCTGAACAGTTCTGTCCCATTTTGCTCTTGCACACTAAGGCAGTGAAAACAGGATAGAGGATTTGCAAAATGGTAGTTTAGGAGCCTCAAACCTGGCATCACAAGGTACTTCTCCCAGCTGCTGGTTGTGGCCCAGATGGCTGCTGACTGACTAGCATATATCACCAGATCAGAGCCAGAGAAGAGGAATAGCATCAGTGCCTGAGGGACAGAAAGAATCCTGAAAGCAGAACAAGGAAGCAGAAGAAGTAGGAGTTTTTCAGGAGGCCAAGGGTGCTTCTAACTTCAGCAACCTCTTGCTGAAAGTGGTGGGGGGGGGGCTTTAATAACTATGCCAAAACTGCATCAAGAATCCTGTGAGGAGGTGCAGTGCCTCCTTCCTGCTAGCATCCCAATGGGCAGTAGCTGTCATATAGAACAGGCATGAGCATGTGGAGCCATGCCTGCCACACCAGGCTGCTGCCTGTGTGTATAGATAAGGGAGCATGGGGGACACCATCGTAAAGAGTGGTGAGGCTGGTGTTGGGGGTCTAGTTCAGAGGAAGGTGAAAGCTTTCTAGAATGTACCTCTCCAATTATGAAATTGTGTACGTTAGGGAAAATATTCTGTCTTGCATGTGATCAGCTAAATGCCCTGAAGCATAGTAAAAGTGTTTTTAGAGTTAGGAAATAAATAAGAAAGGGAATTCTTGGAAGCCACAGATGATTGCTTCTTGGAACAGATAGTCCTTGATAAAGAGAGGAGTTCATGCACAGGTCCAAACCAAGCAAGTTACGGGTGAGGGAATTAACAGTGGTAAAACTGTTGGATAACATTAATCTCACTAGAACCATGCAGTTCTATGTTATTGCAATATTAAGGTTGTGATTTGAACTACCAGAAAATCAGGAAATTCAGAATTGAAGTTGCCACGATTCTGCCCAACTCTATTGATCAAACTTATTTTATTTTTCTTATCTACTTCTATCATCTTGCCAACTAAGCAAGATGTAATAAGAAACAAACAACTAAGAAGACAGTAGAAGTAGGTAAGAAAAATAAAATAAGGGGAAGAGGAGCAAATAATGGAAGGCTCGAGTGTTTAAACCTTTTTTGCTTCAGTCTTCACTAAAAATGGTTAATTGTGACCAGATATTTAATACAATTAATACTAACCCGAGGGAAGGATCTCAGGCAAGAATAGGGAAAGAACAGGTTAAAGATTAATTACCGTATATACTCGTTCATTTATAAGCCAAACCCCCAAGATGGATAGGTAAAAATAGTAAAAACTGTATGACCCTTTCATAAGCTGACCCTATATTTCAGGGGTTGGCAAACTTTGGCTCCTAGCCCATTAGGCTCAGCCGCTGGCAGGTCGGGACGTTTTGTTTACCTGGAGCGTGCACAGGCATGGAGCCCCTCAGTTCCCAGAGGCCGCGGTTTGCCTTTCCCAGCCAATGGGAGCTCCATGCCTGCAGATGCTCCAGGTAAACAAAACGATAATGTATTAGATATTGAATTTAATGATTTCATAGAGTTTAAAATCCAATTTTGGTGTAGACCCATTTATAAGCCAACCCCTGCTCTTTAATGCTTCACTTTTTTACCAGAAATATTCTGCTTATGAACAAGTATATACAGTAGTTAAGATCGATGTACTCAAGGCAACAGGGTCTGATGAAATTCACCACAGGGGGTACTAAGGGAACAGGCTGAAGTAGTGTCTGAACCACTAGACATTATCTTCCAAAGAACTGGAGAAAGGCAAACCAAGTGCCTATCTTTATAAAGGGGGTGGGGGAGAGGATTATAGAGAGGTGGGGGATTATAGACCAGTCAGCCTAACTTTGACACCCAGACTGGAACAAATTAGAAACTCATTATTTACTAAGCACTTAGAAGATAATAAGGTGTGATAGTGTTCACTCACTATTGCAAGGCCTCCTGCTGGCTGTCCCAGGGATTAGCTCTGCTTGCCAGTACACCCTCTTCTGGTGGTGTCTCACTGCCACCACTTCTGCTCCAGGACCCATGTCTCTCCCAGGTCAGCAGCATTCTCTTCATGACAAATCCCCCTGGCTGTATCATGCTCTGTCCTCCCTACCTCTGGGGGAACTGCAGTCTGCTGTCTAGCCACTTCCTTCAGTGACTACTGCAGCCAACTGCCTGGCCACTTCCCTAGTGGCGAGTGGAGGGAGCCAGGCCAGGGACCCTGTAGATGGCTGCCACTTCCTGCATCCCCTCTGACTCCTCAGTTCATTTTCCTAGGCCACTTCCCCATGGCCCCCAGCACCCTCTTTGCCCTTGTCTCAGGGTCTCAGCCTGTGAATCCCTGCAGCCAACCAGGAGCTGTCTTTGGCTCTCCCCTGTCACTGTTAGCAGCACTGCTCTGTGCAGGGTGCTAGCCCTCCTGCTAGGAGCCTGATCTTCCTTCCACAAGCTCCAGGTAGCTACTGAATTTGCTCTGCCCTGCAGCTCTTCTTCTGTGGGCCAGCCCGGCCCTGATTGGCTGCTCCTCGCAGCCCCTTTCCTATTGGCTGCTTTTCGCACAGCCACCCCAGAGCTCCCTTAATCCCTAACAGGCCAGTGTGGAGCAGACACCCCATCACTTAAGGTAATAAGTAATAGCCAACATGGATTTGTCAAGAACAGCAACCAATCTAATCTCTTTCTTTCATGGGATTGTTGGTTTAGTGGATGGTTTAGCAGTAAATGTGATGTGTCTGGACTTTAGTAAGGCTTTTGACACAGTCCTACATGACATTTTCATAAGCTAACTAGGAAAACATGGTCTAAATTACATTAATGGAAGGTGAGTGCATACCTAGTTGAAAAACTGTACTTAGAGCAGTTATCAATGGTTTGCTATCACACTGGGAGAACATATCAAGTGGAGTCCCATACAGGTCTGTCTTGGGTCTGGTACTATTCAATATTTTCATTAATGACACCAAGCTGGGAGGGGGTGGCGAGCACTTAGGAGGACGGAATTAGAATTCAGAATGATCTTGATAAATTGGAGAATTGGCCTGAAATCAATCAAATGAAATTCAATAAAGACAAGTGCAAAGTACTACCCTTAGAAAAGAGAAAAACCAAACACATAAATATAAAATAGGGATTATCTGATTAGGCAAAAATACTGGAGAAAAGAATCAGGGGGTCATAACGGATCACAAATTGAATATGTCAACAATGTGACGCTGTGGCAAAAAAGGCAAATGCCATTCTGAGCTGTATTAATAGGAGCACTGTACGTAAGACACAGGAAAAGATTGTTCTGCTCTACTCGGCACTTATGAGGCCTCAGCTGGAGTATTGTGTCCAGCTTTGGGCATCACATTTTGACAGATGTGGACAAATTGGAGAGTCCAGAGGAGAGCAATGAAAATGACAAAAGGTTTAGAAAACATGACCTGTTAGGAAAGATTGGAAGAATTGGGCATGTTTAGTCTTAAGAAGAGAAGCCTGAGGGGGAACTTGAAATGGTCTTCATATATGTAAAATGTTGCCATAAAGAAGATGGTGATCAATTGTTCTCCATGTACACTGAAGGTAGGACAAGAAATCATCATCTTAGTCTTCAACAAGAGAGATTTAAGTTAGATATTAGGAAACACTTTCTAACTAATTAAGCACTGGAACAGGTCACTTAAGGAAGTGGTGGAATACCCATCAGTGGAGATTTTTAAGAATAGGTTGGACAAGCACCTGTCAGGGATGATCTGGGCATACTTGGTCCTGCCTCAGTGCAAAGGATGGACTTGATGACTTCTTGAGGTCCTGTCCAGCTCTCCATTTCTCAGACATCACTTATATACATTTTCATAGCAAAAATTAGATGGAAATAGTGTTACCAGATTTGCCTGTTACTTTGGGGTATGCTCATTTATTAGGGATACTCTTCTGGGGCGGGGTGGGGAGGTTCTGTAATCCTATCAATGTACTGCTTGTGTCACTTGTGTTCTCATACGGAGCTCTACTTCTCCCTTCTGCAAGTCCCCTCCCATTGGAGCTATCCTGCAGGACCTAGGTTCCCCAGGGCTGGGTTATTCCAGCCCCAGAATCAGATAAAAACACACACACACACACACACTGAGAGGACCGGGTTAATCAGCACTCACAAGTTGACCCTTTATATGCCCCTAGACTCAGCAGGCTGGGTCGAACAACACTTCCAAGTTGCCACCCTCATATGCCCCAGGTTCAGCATGTCCCTATCCCCACTTTCATGTTACAATTGTTCTGGTAGTAATCCACTCGATGAGCAAACCCCACAGGATTTTTGGGTGCTGCAGGGATCTTTAGCTTAGGTATGAGGAGTGTTGCTGCAGAGCGAATGGGGAAGCCAAAAAACACCCACGCAGGGTAGAGAGAGAGAGAGAAGCAACCAGCTTAAACATGAAAGTTATTTATTGGCAGGTGATAACCATACAAGGGGAGCCAAACAAAAAAAAAGTTATAATATTATGTTAATATTAAGTATAATGTATAATATATAATATTAAGTTAAATGTTATTTAATTTAAATCTGATTACAAAAGTCAGGTTTAGAAAACTATAACTGATCAAACAAGTCAGGGTCAGAAGGCTATACCTAGAGAGAGAGAGAGAGCTGGGTTCTAACCACTTCCTGAAGCTTGAACCGATCAGGGTTCTCAGGTGGTGGTGGTAGCTGAGGGTCCTGAGTGCTGGAGACAAGCAGAGCCCCCAGCATGATCAGTCAGGAGAAGATGAAGTCCCAACAGAACTAATGCAGATTTTGGATCCAGGCATCAGAGCACTTACTTGAGCGTGGGTATGGGTTTTTGTAGGGAAAGAACAGTGGTTCAAGGGAGAACATTAGATTTGTTTATGGGTAAACTGATGGCTCAAGGCAGTATACCAAATTTGTTTTGTTCAGGCTAGACAATAGGAATTGATCATATCTGGCTATCGGCAGTGTTCCTTCAAGGGAGCTCACAATGAAATTAGGCAACTTCAGTACTTTGGATACCAGTAAAGGATTTATTACTAGAATTGGTCTGATAACTACTGAGCTGGGTGTGTGCAGGTGTGGGTTCATTAACATCTGGAGCAGGGATTCCCCATGATGCAGTGCTTCCCTGCTTTTCTGGTCCCAGAGTTCTGTGAAATTCTTGCCTTGGAATCTCTGTTCTCCATTCTGTATGCTAATGGAGATGCCTCCCTGTCCCATCTTTGATGCAAATATGGCTAGGGGAGTTTCCTTAATCCTGTCACCCTTGTCTGGAGGGGTTTAGGTGTGTCTTCTACTGCCTTTTCATTGCTGTTTGTAAGTCTTCCTTCTGATCGGCTTTGGTTCAAGGAGAGGCTGGGGGGAGGGGAAGGCATTTTGTGAGTCAAACAGGCTGGACACTGCACTTTGGTTCTCCAAGAATACAGAGCTGATAGGTAACAATAGGCATCAAATGTGTATTCACTGATTGATGCTCTCTTACTGGTCTAATAATATTTTTTCCCTTCGCATTTTGTAATACTACATGGATCCATTTTAATAATAGATTATAAATTAATCCTTTTTCTTTAATTTCACATTTTTCCATTTCTTGTAAGAACATAAAATGTCTTATTGTTGTATCAAATTTTATATGCAATTAAATGGAATATTTCCTTACTACATGTAGAATTAATTGATAGAATTTACTTCCACAAGAAAAAAAGTGTAATATTTTAGTGGAATTAATAACAGTCCCTACTTTTTGAGACACATAAGAAAAAGGGGTGAGGTAGATATGCAAGTTCTACACACACATACACACATTATGCTTCATAATATACAAATAGAAATTTGATAAAAACATAAAACGCTCTTGCTGGAAGGTTGCAATGTAACGCTACTTTATTTCTTAGAATTCAGAACAATAACACAAAATAACCCCAAAACAGAGAGACAAAACAGGCTACTCCCTAAAACAGGGAGATACAATTCAGGCCACCTTATTCCAGGCTCGCTGTCTGCACACTCGATAGAGCCCCAGGCATGGTGTGCGGTCCTGAGAGCCGTTGAACCAAATTGTAAACCGTGTATGTGATGGAAACCACTTCAAGAAAGGGGGTGCAGGAGCACCCCCAGCACCCCTAGTTCTAGCACGTAGGCAGAGCCCCATAGCCAAGCAGAAACAGGAAAATCTCTGAGAATTTAAGTGTTAGGTCACAATTTTAACACAGTTTTCAACCCACCCTGGATGTTATGGCCATGGCCCCTTTAAGAGGGAAGAAGACAGTGCACCTGTGACTGGTCAGCTGCATCCCAACTGGGCTTAAGAGTGAGCACCTGGGCCTTCAGTAAAGATACTGGAAGGGTGGAGTGTGAATGTGGGTGCATGCACGAAAGAAAGGAAGGAGTGAGCAAGTAGCAACAGCAGCAGAAAGCGGTCAAGAATTATTGGGAGAGAGCAACAGGAGACCTGGGAGGGGGAGAGAGAGAGAGCTAATGGTGATGAGAGCTGATAAAGAGAGTTGCTGGTGTAAGCGGGGGAATAGTCCTACTATTGTGGGGAACTTTCCTTGCTTCTGCACTACCTCGGTGAAGTGGGCTAGCGAAAGGATCTGAGTCCTCGCTCCCACTTCCTTTACCTCGTGGCCTCCCTGCCCTTGAGGACTCCCCTTCCACTCTCCTGTCTGGCAGAGTCCTCGTAACCCCAGCAAGGCTGGGCCCAGGATTTCTGGGGGGCTCGACCCCCAACCCTGCTGCAGTTACCTAGGACAGGGGCTAGGGTGTCCCCACTCCAGGGTACTCTCTCTGCCCTGGGCACTTCTCTGACCCACTGACCATTACATACAAGTTAAAGCAAATGCAAGTTATTTAATCAACAATTAATTTTAAAAAGAACAAGGGAAAATGAGAAAGGTTAAAGCAAACACATCAACCCGCTCTGTGGCAGGGAACATCACAAACAGTGTCTCTGGAATGTCAGGGCAGTTCACAGTCTGTTCCTTGTAAGGCCCAGGCCTTCTTCTCAGGCCCTGGCTGTGCTGCAGGGATGCTGTGGGTTGGACACTTGCTCTGGTGGTGGCCTCATGCTCTCAGGCTGTAAGTGGTAGGACCCTTCTGCCCAGTCTCGCCCCCGCCCTGTCGGGGTTACGATCCAAGCCTGGCCTGCAGAGCCTCTTGGCTGAGGCGTCTCCCTATGCTGCGCCAGCTGCCCAGGGTCCCCCTTGCTCTCCTCAGCTGCTCACCGCACCCAGCTCTGGACTGCTCCAGCCCCAGCTCCACCACTCTGTCTCAGCACTGCTGCTGCTACTGCTGCTCTGCCTCCAGCTCCCTGGGCTGCTTCTTTGGCCCCTCTGCCTCTGGTTGCTACAGCTCTGCTCCCAGGACAGGTTTGCTCTGCAGGCTGCTTCTGTGACTCTGCTCCCAGCACTGACCTGCTTCATGGGCTGCTTTTTTGGCCCCTCTGGCTCTGGTTGCTGCAGTTTTCTTCCCAGGGCAAGTCTGCTCTCTCTGGGCTGTGCCTCTGGCTTTGGGGCTGCAGCTCTGCTCCCAGGACAGGGTCTGAGGCTCTCTCTGGATCTGGCACAGCTCTGCTCTCCAGCTCAGCTCAGGCCCCTGCTTTCTCCTTAGCTCAGCCCCACTCTGTCTGACCCAGGCAAATCCAGCTCACATGGAGGACGGGACCTCCCTGGCCTCCTGACTCCCTGATTAGCCTGCCCACCCTGTCATTCAGGCTAACCTGGAGCATTGGCCTCTCCCCATTGTTCCTGGGGACTATCAGTCTCAGGGTCCTGATTTCCCATAGACCCTTCCCCTTTTAGTACTGGGAGCTAGCCAACCAAAACACCTGCACTGAATGTTAGTAAGGGGGCAACAGTCCCCTTACACTGGGAAGAACAGAAGCTGAAGAAAGTTGTTAGCGGGGACTGTTTTAACCTTGTAAAAAACTCTCATTTCTTTTATTAGTTAATAAATCTTAGTTAGTCTATTACAGGATTGGCTGCAGGTGTTGTCTTTGGTTTCAGCTCTGAGTACAAATGACCTGGGTAACTGGTCCTTTTGGACTGGGAGTAACCTGAATATCGTTGTGATTTTTGGTATAAAGTGACCATCTATCCCATAGTCCAGCTTGCCTGGGTGGCGAGATAGACTGGAATGCCCAAGGGGACAGTCTGCAACTCCATGTATGTAGTGTAGTTGTAGCTGGGTCAGTCCCAGGATATTAGAGAAACAAAGTAGGTGAGGTAATACCTTTTATTGTATCAACTTCTGGTGCTGAAAGAGACAAGCTTTCTGTAGAAGGGTGGAAAGTTGTTGCTGCAACACTGTGAAGGCCGTTGAGCTGCTCAGTGCTTCTGTCCTTGGAGCTCCAGTGTTATCAGCACTAGCAAAGAGCGTACCTGTTAATTCAGCAGACCTTGATGTTACCCATAAAGAAAGAGCACAGTCAGAGTTCGGTGACAAAGGCACTCAGATTTATTTCCCTCAAGGCACAGTTCTAACAACACGCACAACTTGCACAAGTACATTAACACAGGAGTGCCCCATGGCAAGGAGCAGCTCAATCTGCAGCGGGAGTCTCTGCTGTTCTCTCAGCCACATAAAGGGTTAAGGTGAGGTACCCTGATATTTATAGACTGAGACAAACTGGAATAAATGACTTGCATACCACCTTAGGTGTTTCATGACGTCTGTTTACCTCCCCTTGTTCCTGATATCTTGGACACAAGATCCGTATTCATTGTTCTGTCAAACCATCTTATCTTGTACTAGATTGGGGTGTGTCTGTACTAGCCTTCTGGAATATATTTACATAAATATCTAGTGCCTAGTACTTCTTAGGAGTGCTTATGTTTTAGCAACACTAGCAGCAACTTTGCCAGGTTCATGTACTGAACAGTGGACCTGTAAACATCTGCTTTAATGAATGGCCTGACTTCTGTTCACAGCCTTTGTTACAGGCCTCAGGTCTTGCACCAGGCCTGGTGCTCCAGGCTGTCTCTCTTTACTACGTTTCCCTGCTTTTTGTCTTTTTATGGGGAGGATGTTTACCCATCATCCCAGAAAAGCATAATACATGAACTGAAAATGACCCATGGGGCTAAATAGTTTCTTGGCCATTTTGCTTTACCCATCCATACACTCATGCCCCATGTGTCCAATGGTCTGCACTTTTCCTCATATGACCTGTGGAAAGTTTCCTTCAGTCAACTGATCTTAGTCTCATGTAATGGGCCTGTGAATGTTAGGTCTGGGACTTTAGAGGTCTAGTCTTACAGTTGTTCTGAAATACTCGGATAGGCACTGTTACAGTGTGTTCCACAGTGTTATGTACATGAGGAGTAAAACAGGAATTTGGAATAGTGACATCACAAATGAGGCCTTCATATATAATTTTTTAATTAGCTATTATAGTAGAGAGAGAGAGAGCCTGGAGCACTGGGCCTGGTGTAAGGTCTGAGGCCTGAACCGAAGTCAGCAAAAGCCAGGCTATGAGCAAAAGGCGGGCTCTGTCATAAAGCAGATGCTTGACTGCAAGTTCACTGTCCGATACATGAACTTGGCAAAAACATAGTTAGCATATCTAAAATACAAGCACTCCTAAGAAGTAGTAGTACTGAGTATTCATGTAAATACATTGTAGAAGGCTAGCACAGGTACATCCCAACATAGAGGTACGGTATAAACACAATCCTTGATGATGGTATGGAAACACACCGACCTGGAGTAAAACAAGGATGGGAGGTCAGGATAATGGATGAGGATGTTTTGTTCAAGCCATCAGGTACAAGGTGTAGGGTTGGAAACTAACATCAGAAGTGTAATATGTAACATGTTTGTATCAATGTATAAAATGAGAAGTCATAGGAGGGGCCCTTTTGTCCAGGTAAGGGGGCAGCAGAAAGTCCTGCTGCTGACTGAGCTGGTCCATTGTGACAGGTATATATGTGTTAGTGTACCTGTAGCTCCTATGGGGCACTAGTATCATGCTTTGCCAACAATAAACCTGACCGAGCGCCTTCACCACTGAACTGTGGTCTTTCTGAGTAGGACTATCAAGGTCTGCTGAGTCGAGGGTTGTCAGGTGTCCAGTTTTCGACCAGAAAGTCTGACCGGACACTAAAAGTCCAGTTACCTGTAGTAACCGGCCTCTGCCACCAGGGGTAGGAATAGCAGCAGCTGCTGCTGGAGTCTGGAGGAGCATTCAGGAATGGCTCCAGCAGAGAGAGGTACCGGCGGCACCTCCTCCCTGCCCCACTCACCCCTCCCAACCCTGGAGCTCGGCTCCCCCACCCCACTCATCCCCCAAACCCCACAATGTGGTTCCCGCTCCCCCTGTCCTCCCCCAGTTATCCCCCAACCCCTACAGTCCTGCAACAGTGGGGGGAGTGAAAGAGGAGCAGGAGGTGAGGGCTTGATGGAAAAAGGCAGAGCAGGGGTGGGGCCTCAAGGAAAGAGGCAGACCAGGGGGCAGCAGAGGTTCCAGCACTGTGTCCAGTTTTCACACATTAGAAAGTTGGCCACCCTAGCTGAGCCAGCTATCTGCGCAGGACTGGCATAGCATATAGAGAGAACACGCATGTACACCAATTGACAACAGTTACTATACAGTACTGTCCTGCCATGTTATAGGTTACCCTTACTGCTGGTTGTCACTACCTGGTAAGCTTCGCTGCGCAGGAGACAGGAGCAGCTAGCTTCTCTGTTCCATTGGATTGGCCTGAATTATTGTGGCCATTTCGATGTCAAGAACATTCCTGGCATAACAAGTGTGTGCGGTGCTCTTGAGGTTTGCATTGCTCTGTAATACACCAGTAGTTGACATAGATCCAGATGTTTCTTGTAGATGCTGTCTTTCAGATAACCTACTGAAAGGACAGTAATTTATCAAATATTGCTGTCAGAATTCAATAGCGGTAATCTGACACTGGACAAGATTGTTTTGAATAACATGTGCCTTAATTAGCATGCACTGTCTCTAACCCGAAATCATGACTAATACTAACAAAAAAGTTGTCTATACAAATGGCAAATTACATACAGCAGTGCTATGCTGAGTTGATTAGATTCAAATGCAGTGAGGATGAATGCAGGATAAATCATAACTCCAAAGTTATACAGAAACCTTCTCCCTTTATATACACTACACATCACATTGCATTTACTATACATTACATCACATTCTTTTTCAGGAACTAGTCCCTATGCAGCATGTACTGTCCATGCACTAACTGTGGTTCGATTTTCTCTTTACCTCATCTCTACATTCTTATTTTAACCTCATTATCTAATTCATAGTAAATAGTTCACGCCATGGTTTCTGTCTTATTTTAGTTGGCTCAGACATTCTGTCTTCTTAGCCTACTGTCTTATTTACTTATTTAATACAAAAATTATGTTTTCAACCTAATAATTTATTTCCTTCCCTAATCCTATCTTCCAAAAAATGAGGCCTCCCTCCATCTGTTAATTACTTCTGTAAGGCCAGGCCCCAGCTACATTCCCTTGCTTCTGTCTTTCTTTTTATATTAGCATTCATTTCATTTGCATTATATTCCTGTCTTTCAGTGCCTTATTTTTCAGGTTTATTACTCAGCAGCACATTTCCAAGACCACAGTGCTGGTAATCATTTGAACTACCATTAGAATTAAGGTAAAAGTTCAAACCAGGGGGTGCAAGCTCATCTGTGGTACAGCCTATCATGGGTACAGCCTATCATGGTGTTTCCTTTGCCTGAACAATATCATGCCCAATTGCTTGTTGCTTGGCTATTAGCTGGGCAATGGGCACTAATTGCTCTATTTTCCTTTGTACCAAATTAGCAGTGTTAATGGACAAGGGAGGTCAGGTGCAAAGAGATTGGTCACCAGTGATTCCCATTTAGTGATCTCTGTCACATTCTCCTTCATCTGCACACTTGGCCATAGATCCCAATCTGAGTCAGAGAGGTGAGGTTCAGACAAAATCCATCCTGGTATGGTATTGTCCCCTTCTGAAAAGTTGTGGTATCTCAGAGCACATACTGTGTACCTGAGCTGTACCACCTCCTTCACGCTCTCTTTAATGATGAGTTGGGTTCAACCTTCCTCGCTTGTGGTCAGGTTCATTCGAACTGAGCACTCACAGAACCATCTGTGTTTGATTAGGTTACAGCAGACTGTGTTTATTTCATCTCCACCTTGTGTTGCCATCTTCACACTGGGATAATTCTGTTTATAGATCCCATTCTGTATTGTACCCATACTGTTAACATATACCAATACTGTAGCGAGGCGGTGTGGTTCCCCGCTGCCCTGGAGAGGGACGAGCTTCTCCGGACACCAAAGTGGGCAGAGCCAGTGAATCCTGCGCCCGCCCCCGAGAGGTCAAGGCGCAGGACACGAAGTATAAAAGCCCAACCCCAGAGCTCACTAGAAGAACAGACACCGGAGAGGCCAGATGCCTGTGGCCTAGCTCCCAGTTGGGAGACCCTGGCAATCGGCGGCTGACCTGAAGACTGGCCGATGCCTGATGCCAACCAGAGCCTAGAGGAGCTGTCAAGCCTGCCCCTCGCAAGTTACCCTGAGGAGCCAATGGTGCTTGACCCCTTGGTGGACACTGTCTGGACACAGGTACCTCTACAGGAGGAGTTAGGAAGTAGCTCGGGGGCAGCCGACCGTAGTCTGGCTGCAGCGCTGCCAGAGCCTATGTCAGTGTGTTGTGGCCAGGATCCTCACTGACTCAGCAGTAGGCCTTCTGCTGCTGCTAGGGCCCCAGGCTGGGATGCAGTGGAGTGGGTGGGCCTGCGTCCCCCTGCCACCCAACTTTTGTGTGGCAGTCTCCCCTTCTCCCAGGCCCTTCAAAGCCAAGAGTCTGGACTTGCTGTTTACCTGTTTGCTCAGCCCCTGCCTGAGGGCCTGAGCCATTGACTCTTTGCTGCCCTGCCCTGACCCAGGGCCAGGGCCTGCTCATTATATAACAGTTGCTCAGCTCCTGTCTGAGGACTTAAGCCCATGACTCACTACTGCTCGCCGACCGGGTGTGAATAACTGTTATGTTTTGCCTTTACTGCTGCCACGGTAAGAGACTCTCGTGGTCAAGCTAATTCCCCGTCACAACTGAAAGGAAGTAGCGAGACAGTGTGGTTCCCCGTCACCCCAGAGAGGGACGAGCCCTGGCCAAACCCCTCTACAAATACCAATACCAATTCTTTAGGATTCCCTGTCCATCTAGGAATTATAATTGGCACAGTTGAATTATTAATTTCATTGGTGCTCAAGGTCCAGGACCTTCTAGCCTTGAAAACTGCAAATTTTCTTTCCCAATATTATGAATTCTTTTTTCCACTAGTGTGGTCCAAATAAGTGTTCTGTTTAACAACCTTGATTATGCCCCCTGTTTTATTTCTTCTATTCCCTTCATTAAATGCATAACCAGTTTACCATATGTGCTGCAGACAATTGCCTGAGAAACATTATTATTATTCAATGACTCAATCACAATATTCAGATAAATTCACTAACTGATCAATATATTTTAAGATTTAATCCCTCAATGTCTGCAGAATTCCACAGGGAGATTCCAGCTTCCATGCCATCCAGTATGGTTGCCGCAGTGACCATTCTGGCTCGACAGCTTTTGTGGAGCACCTTTTAAAAAAGAAAAAAAGATTCTATGCTAGAGATGTTTACTTAGGGCTGCGTATTCTTTATTATTCGCCACCAAAACAGTTGGGTTCCATTTACATACATGTCCACCAACCATTCTGAGCCTACTACAGTGCAATTGTATTGCATTAGAAAAACCCCAGACTTGTTTATATACCACAACATTCAGCACCTTTTAAAGATGTCTTTCTGGAATGTATTATAGACCATAAACCCTGAAACCAGACAGTCCCTTCCCCATTTGTCTGTTTTGGCCCACAGATACCATCCAAGCACAACCCTTGTAGATCTCCAACTGCTGCTGATACTACCCCAGTGTCCAAACAAGACAGATTTTTTAGAAAGGTAGATTGGTTCCATTTAGTTCCAGATGGTGGTTTGTAGACCATTTTCCCATCCACTCTTATGGTGCAATTGGAGTCTGTTGTACTCCTGCAGTGGTCTTGGAACCTTGGAATCACCAGTTGGAGTGTTTCTAAACCTTGGTACCAACTGCAGGTCCTTCACATCAGGACATAGTGTTGTAAGCCTCCACCACATCACAGTTGCAAATCTATAAGACAGAAAGGGAAGAAACCATTTCTTGCTGCTTCTTTTCTTACTTTTGTGAGCTTTGAGTTGGCTTCCTTGAACCCAGCTCTGCCCTTTACTTCCCAGCTCTAGCCAATCCAACACCAAGCACAGCCAGTACCGCCTTGCCTTTGGGAAAGACTAGTAGGGAGCTTGATCTTGGATCATGACTTTATATCCCACTTGGTGCTCGATTAGGTTTCCTTTGGCATCAAACCACACTTCGTCTTCTGTACTTCTGCCTCATCGGTTGCAGGGACGGCTCCAGGCAACAGCGAACCAAGCAGGTGCCTGGGGCGGCAAATGGAAAGGGGCGGCAGGACGTCGGGCTCTGGGGCGGCAGTCCGCCCTCGGTGGTGGTGGGAATTCAGCGGCTGCTTCATCACAGCACGTTCAGCAGCGGGGATGTGACACTTCTTCAGTCGCCGGCGGCAATTCGGCAGCCACACCGTCACTCCGCCTCTGTGTTCGGCCGGCAAGATTCCGCCTCCCTGTTTGGCGGCAACTTGGTTTTTTTTGCTGCTTGGGGTGGCAAAAACACTGGAGCTGGCCCTGTTGGTTGACGCACTCTCCTTTCCTTGATCTTATTACAAGTGGTTCCCCTCACCCCGAATCTGAACCAGGTGAGTTACTCCAGTAACTCCCTGAATTTTGCCTTGCTTTGTCCCATCTGACAAGTGCCATGCCATAGTTATTGCTGCCATGCTGTCTAATAACATTTCCTTTATCCCCTGCTATCGTGGTTTTTACCATGTGGCATCTCCAGCCATCCTGTGAAAGGGGCACTACAAAAGACAACTCTGGTGCAGGGGTCTGGAAGTTTGGGAGTTTACCAGGTGATGCTGCTCATTGGGCTGGCCCCCTGAACAGCTTTTAATCTTTTCACTTCTGCCTTTAGTTTTTCATTCTTAGGCTGGCAAAATGGCACCCCCGGTCTTCCGTGTTCCTGATCTCCCTTATTGTGCTCTGTTAACTGTTTTATCAATTGTCAAGGTTCCTTCCCCACTCTGAACTCTAGGGTACAGGTGTGGGGACCTGCATGAAAACCTCCTAAGCTTATTCTTACCAGCTTAGATTAAAACTTCCCCAAGGTACAAACTATTTTACCTTTTGCCCTTGTGCTTTATCACTGCCACCACCAAATGTCTAACCAGTATATTACTGGGAAAGAGTCCATTTGGAAACGTCTTTCCCCCCCAAAATCCTCCCAACTCTTACACCCCCTTTCCTGGGGAAGGCTTGATAAAAATCCTCACCAATTTGCATAGGTGACCACAGAGCCAAACCCTTGGATCTTAAGAACAATGAAAAAGCAATCAGATTCTTAATAGAAGAAAAAGTAAAAAGAATCACCTCTGTAAAATCAGGATGGTAAATACCTTACAGGGTAATTAGATTCAAAACATAGAGAATCCCTCTAGGCAAAACCTTAAGTTACAAAAAGACACAAAAACAGGAATCTACATTCCATTCAGCACAGCTTATTTTCTCAGCCATTTAAAGGAATCAGAATCTAATGCATATCTAGCTAGATTACTTACTAAGTTCTAAGACTCCATTCCTGTTCTGTTCCCGGCAAAAGCATCACACAGACAGACAGAGAGAGAGAGAGGCTTTGTTTCTCCCTCCCTCTAGCTTTTGAAAGTATCTTGTCTCCTCATTGGTCATTTTGGTCAGGTGCCAGCGGAGGTTATCCTAGCTTCTTAACCCCTTACAGGTGAAAGGGTTTTTCCTCTGGCCAGGAGGGATTTTAAAGGTATTTACCCTTCCCTTTATATTTATGACATCAATATAGTGAAAATATTGTTTGCTATTTCTCCCTCCTGTGCACTTACTTTCCCCCTTTTAACAGGCACATGTCTAGGTCTCAGTTAAAGTTTTACTGAAAGCTGGCTCTCATCATACGGTGGTGGTTGCAATGTGGTAGTCCCTGCCCATGGGCTACTTGGTGGCTCTTAGTTTGGTTCATTCCACATGTCCCCATTCCATCTTTTCAGTTTGCTAGGGCCTCCTTTTTTCCATTTATGTCCCATCCTTCAAGCACTATGTAAGTACCTGAAGCTCATTGTTGCCCAACAAGATTTATAGTGGGGGATGGCACTTTTCTTTTTTTCAAATTCTCAACAGCTGTTTCCAATTTTCTGTTCTGTCCCTGTGCTTTCCAGTGCTCTGTTGCTTCTTCTAACTTTTTCTTTGTTTCTGTTACTTGCCTCGCCAAGTTTGTGGTGTGTTGTCTAGGGCACCTCACTGCTATGGCCATTGATTGCAATATTCTACATTTATTATTACTTTTTAAAGCCTTGATCTCTGCCATCACTTTACATGTTTTTCCACTATCCTTTTTGACCTCATGCGGACCTCCTTTGCTGGCTACACAGTGTGTCCATACGTCATCAAACTCTGTGGGAATATTTAGAGAGGGGATTAGGGGATTTCCTAGCTCAGAGTTTTCTGCCATCACAGGTTGCTTGTCACTTACTGAATCAGTGGTCTAGGTCACCAATAAAGAAAGGTGGAAAGTTGTTGCTGCAATGCTATCAAAGCTGCTAAACTGTTACAGCTGCTCAGCGCTTCTGTCCGTAGTGCTCCGGTGTTGTCAGCGATAGCCGAGAGTGCAGCCTGCTAATTCAGGAGACCTCAATGTTACTCATAGAGAAAGACCACAGGCACGGTTTGGTGACAAAGGCACTCGGATAGGTTTATGTTCCTCAAGGCACAGTCCTAATGACTTCCACAACTTGCACAAGTACATTAACACAGGAGTTCCCCATGCCAAGGAGCGGCTCACTCAGCAGCGGGAGTCTCTGCTGTCCCCTAGGCCACACAAAGGGGTACAGTGAGGTACCCCGAAATTTATAGACTGAGACAAACAACTGAGATAAACAACTTATGTACCACTTTGTGTGTTTCATGACATTTGTTTGTTACTTTACCTTGTTCCTGATATCTCAGATACAACATCCCTATTCATTGTTCTGTCAAACCATCTTATCTTGTACTAGACTGGGGTGTATCTGTACTAGCCTTCTGGAATATATTTATATAAATATCTAGTGCCTAGTACTTCTTTGGAGTGTCTGTTTTAGCAACACTAGTTGCAACTTTGCCAAGTTTATGTACCGGACAGTGAACCTGTAAGCATCTGCTTTAATGAATGGCTTGACTTTGGTTCACAGCCTCTGGTGTAGGCCTCAAGTCTTGCACCAGGCCTAGTGCTCCAGGCACTCTCTCTCTTTTGACTCAGACAGGGCTCTTCTTCAGGTCTGGGAAAGGTATTCCCAGCCTCACAGCTAAATGCAAGGTGGAACAGATTGTTTAGTATAGGTAGTTAACTCATATACCAAGGACTGTTCAAAGTAGAGTGGCCTGTTATTAAACATGCACACTTGGGAGCTTAAATTCATAACTCTTAGAGATTTATGGCTTATTACAACAATCTGTAACCCACTAACCCCTCGTTTTGTCCCGTGAATGCAGGGGTGTTAACAGATGGTCCCTTAGAATATGTGCTAACTACTTATGCTAAACAATCTGTTCCACCTTGCGTTTATCTGTGATGCTTGGAGAACCTTTCCCAGATCTGAAGAAGAGCTCTGTGAAGCTCGAAAGTTTGTCTCTCCCACCTACAAAAGTTGCCTTGTCCCTGTGACTTCAGGGTAAGTCTGTTGTAGTGCTTTAGGAGTTCACACTTGTTACTGAGTTGGTGAAATCTAATTATAGAACATACAACCAGTTTGGGGTTTCTGCCCTGCTTTTTGACAGTCTGACCGGAAGTTGGCACTCAGTCATGAGCCACTCCAGACAGTGTGACACATGGGACAGGGAATCAGGAGTTTTAATACTGGCTCCACTACCAGTTTACCTGGGCAAGTCACTTAACTCATCTGGTTCATTTTCTCCATCTGGAAACCAGTGATGTTTAACTATTTTAGAAGAGTCTAGTGAGGATTGATTTATTATTTAATGTGTATAAAAAAACTGTAAAAGTGCTAAGTATTTTTATTAAGCCAGAAGGGTGAGTCAGTGACCCATTTCCTATCTGAGCTTGCCTTCAGGGTATTGATGTTTCGGCAGATTACAGAAACTGAATTCCTGCCTTATATTGTGCTCATATGCCAGTGCAACTAAAGAACTGTTTGTGGGCGTTATCTTGCCTAAAGGCTTATGATTATAGGAGGAAGATGCATAGATTCATAAAGCTAGTAAATCTATAGGGCCTTCACAGGTTGCATGTATTAGCGCCTCTGGGAAACAGACAATTTGGCTCATACCATATAGGAGGGAGGAAGGATGGTCAAGTGGTGAGGGCTGTAGCCTAAGACTGCAGAGATTGCCTGCTCTCCCACAGACTTACTGTGTAGCCTTGGACAAGTCAGTTCCCTGCCCATGAAGTGGGAAAATATACTTCCCTACCTCACAGGGGTGTTGTAGAGGTGCTCAAATACTATGGTAATAAGTAAGTAACTAAGATATCTCAAAATGATTGTATTCACCAAGATTCTGATTCAAGCAAGCATCCTTATTCAACAAAGCACTTAAGCATGTAGTTAAATCCCACTGAAGTCTACAGGGCTTCAGTGCTTTGCTGACTAATAAAAGCTTACATGCTTCTTGAACTGGGCCCAAAGAGCAGGGCTTGGTCCTAGCTTCCATTATTCCTTCAGCTGCTCATTGGCCTCTCCCATTCTCTCTTGCACTCTGACAGCATATCTTTTCCCAGGGGAATGCTGTATACTGGCCCAGTCCTGCTCCTATTAAAAGCAATGGCATTTTTGCAACTGACTTAACAGAGAACTTGGATTACATCTTCACATCGGATTTTCAGAAGATACAGTTGAGATTTTATTCCAAACCAGGAAACTATTTACTGGTAAAGAAATAAATTAATAGAGACTTCAATCAAAATGTTCAAAATATGATGCCTAAACTAGGCACCCTGGGCCAAATCTTCAAAGGTATTTAGAGCCCAAAAGCACAAAAGTAATTAGGTGCCTATTTTCTAAGCACCTAAGAGTCACTGGGAGTGGGGGGGAGAGACTTGACATGAAAAACACCTTTATACAGATAAAATTCCATTTAAAAACTATTTGAAAATGTTATAAAATTAAAATATATGTACAGAACAATATGAATAAAATAAAGCAAAACGCATCTTAAGCAAACATTACACATGGATCACTAAAGCATCATCATCACCAGCTTCACTCAAAATCTTATTAACACACCAAGTCAACCAAAAAGTGTCCCAGTTACAGAGTCAGTTTATAAAAGCTGTAATCAGTCTGGAGCTGGGTCACAATCAGTCTGCAGAACAGCCCTAGCTCATCACACCTCTCTACTCCAGCCATTGTGTTCCAGTGAGATTTCAAACTGGCTAGTTTTGCCTGACCCAGTGAAAAGTTTGCCAGGCAGGAAGCTGTCTGAATGCAAGCTCTGTATCTCACTCCAAGAACAAACAGGGGCCGGAAAAAACCAGCCACGAACAGCTGAAGAGCTGCTACCAAAAAAAAAAAAAAAAAAAAATCAACAACAAAGCAAAAAGAGGAATCAAACAGAGGCAATGTAGAAAATACTGAGCCACCATCTCTGACGCTCAACAGATGGGGCACTGCAGAGACACCTCAGGTAAAATGGTGCACAAAACGGTTAGTTGCTATGATACAATGCAGGTACTGTAAGATTGGGGCTCTAGATTGCAAGCGGAGGAGGTTTGTACAATGTCCTCTAAGCTGGCGACATAGTCACCCAGGGACAGGGGCATCCTCCAGGATGTACTGGGGAGGTCAGAGAAGGTGGCATAATGCTGCATCTTGACACACATGTCATAGAACTGCTTCTTGGTCATAGTTGCAAAAAAAAATCCACCAAACCCTTCCAGGACAGCAATCTACCTAGTTGCACAAGGATATTGTCCACAGAAAGGGAGACAGTTAGTGAGGGGAGCACAGGATTCCCCCCAGAAGAACAATCCTTGCAAAACTTTCTGCAACTACTGAGCAACCCACTGAGGAAGCACCACCTGGAATTCAGTGGGGAACTTATCTAAAAGACACACAGACCATATTCTGGTCTGAACAGCAAGAGCTGTTGCTGACTTCCAGCTTGACCACCTAGGAGCAAGAAGGTGGGACAGCTTAGTCAACCCAGCCTGAGTCAAAGCAGAAATCAGGCTGCTGGAGGAGAGAGCTTTAGCAGAAAAAGTGAGTCTCTTCCAAGAGCCATAAACTGGGAAACACCTGGTCCAGCCATGTACTTCACAGAAGTTGCCAGGCATTAAAAAGACCATTATAGAACAGAGGCAAATCTAGACTCTGTAATGGACCAGGTGCCAGCAAAAAATAGGTGAGAGTCAAAGCCCATCCACACAGCATGACCTAGGGGAGGAAAAGCAAGGGACTTCCAGGCCAGTGGGGAGTTGGAATACAGCAATCACTGAACAGACTGGACGTGAAAGGCTACCACCCTGCTGCCTAAATCAATAAGCCCCTGTCCCTTGTCATCTAACAACAGGAACAGCAAAGCAGGGCACAACCAGTGGTAACTGTTAAAAATGGTTAGTATGGCTCTGAAACCAGTCCAAAAAGCCCAGGGGAGGGTCCAGGCATACCAGCTGATGCCACAACAGTAAGGCCACAAGGTTGTTGGCAATCAACGCTTGTTCCTGAAAAGAGAGTCCAGGAAGGAAGGAGACAGCGCCATTTCTGCAGGCAGCCTTGCACCTTCTCTTCAGCCTCCTCCCACTTCCTTAGCATATATTGTTCAGATCTGAAAAAGACCCTCAACACCTTAATCCCAGAGGTGCCCCATTGCAATTGTTGGGGCAACAAAGGGGGGCCGCTACACTGCCAAGAGCCCAGTAAGATCGAATTGCTCTTGGCCCAGTTAATGCGGGCAGAAGATGCCTGTTCATAGACTTGTGCAAAGTGCTTGCACATCACCGTCAGACGTGATAAAAACTGAGGTATCATCAGCATAGGCCGACAGATGAACCAGAAAAGCAACTGGCACCCCAGCACAGAAAGGCCAGTCAGACGACTTCCAAGGAGGTGCAGAAATGGCTCCAAACTAAGACCATACAGTATCCCAGACAGAGGACATCCCTGCCAAATGCCTCTGCAAACCAGGAAGCAGTGGCTAAGACCAGGGAGATGAGGTGGACGAGGGTTTCTTCTGGCAACTAACAGAAATTACTAGGTCGCAGGCCCTGGTTCTCATGGGAGACGTCAATCACTCATGATATCTGCTGGGAGAGCAATACAGTGGTGCACAGACAATCCAGGAAGTTTTTGGAAAGTGTAGGGGACAATTTCCTGGTGCAAGTGCTGGAGGAACCAACTAGGAGCAGAGCTCTTCTTGACCTGCTGCTCACAAACTGGGAAGAATTAGTAGGGGAAGCAAAAGTGGATGGGAACCTCGGAGGCAGTGACCATAAGATGGTTGAGTTCAGGATCCTGACACAAGGAAGAAAGGAAAACACGGACCCTGGACTTCAGAAAAGCAGACTTTGGCTCCCTCAGGGAACTGATGGGCAGGATCCCCTGGGAGAATAACATGAGGGGGAAAGGAGTCCAGGAGAGCTGGCTGTATTTTAAAGAATCTTTATTGAGGTTACAGGGACAAATCATCCCCATGAGTAGAAAGAATAGTAAATATGGCAGGCGACCAGCTTGGTTTAACGGTGAAATCCTTGCTGCTCTTAAATACAAAAAAGAAGCTTACAAGAAGTAAGATTGGACAAATGACCAGGGAGGAGTATAAAAATATTGCTCGGGCTTGCAGGAGTGAAATCAGGAAGGCCAAATCATACCTGGAGTTGCAGCTAGCAAGAGATGTTAAGAGTAACAAGAAGGGTTTCTTCAGGTATGTTAGCAACAAGAAGAAAGTCAAGGAAAGTGTGGGCCCCTTACTGAATGAGGGAGGCAGCCTAGTGACAGAGGATGTGGAAAAAGCTAATGTACTCAATGCTTTTTTTGCCTCTGTCTTCATGAACAAGGTCAGCTCCCAGACTACTGCACTGGGCAGCACAGCATGGGGAGGAGGTGACCAGCCCTCTGTGGAGAAAGAAGTGGTTCGGGACTATTTAGAAAAGCTGGACAAGCACAAGTCCATGGGGCTGGATGCGCTGCATCCGAGAGTGCTAAAGGAGTCGGTGGATGTGATTGCAGAGCCAGTGGCTGTTATCTTTGAAAACTCATGGCGATTGGGGGAGGTCCCAGACGAGTGGAAAAAGGCTAATGTAGTGCCAATCTTTAAAAAAGGGAAGAAGGAGGATCCAGGGAACTACTGGCCAGTCAGCCTCACCTCAGTCCCTGGAAAAATCATGGAGTAGGTCCTCAAGGAATCCATTCTGAAGCACTTAGAGGAGAGGAAAGTGATCGGGAACAGTCAGCGTGGATTCACCAAGGGCAAGTCATGCCTGACTAATCTAATTGCCTTCTATGATGAGATAACTGGCTCTGTGGATGAGGGGATAGCGGTGGATGTGTTGTTCCTTGACTTTAGCAAAGCTTTTGACACAGTCTCCCACGGTATTCTTGCCAGCAAGTTAAAGAAGAATGGGCTGGATGAATGGACTATAAGGTGGATAGAAAGCTGGCTAGATTGTCAGGCTCAACGGGCAGTGATCAGTGGCTCCATGTCTAGTTGGCAGCCAGTATCAAGTGGAGTGCCTCAAGGGTTGGTTCTGGGGCCGGTTTTGTTCAATAACTTCATTAATGATCTGGAGGATGGCGTGGATTTCACCCTCAGCAAGTTTGCAGATGACGCAAAACTGGGAGGAGTGGTAGATACGCTGGAGGATAGGGATAGGATACAGAGGGACTTAGATAAATTAGAGGACTGGGCCAAAAGAAATCTGATGAGGTTCAACAAGGACAAGTGCAGAGTCCTGCACTTAGGATGGAAGAATCCCAGGCACTGCTATAGACTAGGGACACAGGGGTTAGGCAGTATTTTGGGCTGTATAAGTAGGAGCATTGCCAGCAGATCGAGGGACGTGATCGTTCCCCTCTACTCAACATTGGTGAGGCCTCATCTGGAGTACTGTGTCCAGTTTTGGGCCCCACACTACAAGAAGGATGTGGAAAAATTGAAGAGAGTCCAGCGAAGGGCAACAAAAATGATTAGGGGTCTGGAACACATGACTTATGAGGAGAGGCTGAGGGAACTGGGATTGTTTAGTCTGCAGAAGAGAAGAATGAGGGGGGATTTGATAGCTGCTTTCAACTACCTGAGAGGTGGTTCCAGAGAGGATGGTTCTAGGCTATTCTCAGTGGTAGAAGAGGACAGGACAAGGAGTAATGGTCTCAAGTTGCAGTGGGGGAGGTTTAGGTTGGATATTAGGAAAAACTTTTTCACGAGGAGGGTGGTGAAACACTGGAATGCGTTACCTAGGGAGGTGGTGGAACCTCCTTCCTTAGAAGTTTTTAAGGTCAGGCTTGACAAAGCCCTGGCTGGGATGATTTAATTGGGGATTGGTCCTGCTTTGAGCAGGGGGTTGGACTAGATGACCTCCTGAGGTCCCTTCCAACCCCGATATTCTATGATTCTATGAATGGTTTTGTGTGTGGAAACTTGAGAAAGCTATTGGTACCAGCAAGAATACATCTCCAGGTAAAGATAATATATGCCACAGTTTTGGGCCCCACACTACAAGAAGGATGTGGATAAATTGGAAAGAGTCCAGCGGAGGGCAACAAAAATGATTAGGGGACTAGAACACATGACTTATGAGGAGAGGCTGAGGGAATTGGGATTGTTTAGTCTGTGGAAGAGAAGAATGAGGAGGGATTTGATAGCTGCTTTCAACCACCTGAAAGGGGGTTCCAAAGAGGATGGATCTAGACTGTTCTCAGTGGTAGCTGATGACAGAACAAGGAGTAATGGTCTCAAGTTGCAATGGGGGAGGTTTACGTTGGATATTAGGAAAAACTTTTTCACTAGGAGGGTGGTGAAGCACTGGAATGTGTTACCTAGGGAGGTGGTGGAATCTCCTTCCTTAGAAGTTTTTAAGGTCAGGCTTGACAAAGCCCTGGCTGGGATGATTTAGTTGGGGATTGGTCCTGCTTTGAGCAGGGCGTTGGACTAGATAACCTCCTGAGGTTCCTTCCAACCCTGATATTCTATGATTCTATGGGATTCCGTAACTGTGGTGGGGCTATAGATGGAATCATATCCCTACCTTCGGACCGGACCACCAGGGCAGCCAGTACATAAACTGCAAAAGCTAGTTTTCAACGGTGCTGCAAGCACTGGTGGATCCCAAGGGATGTTTCACCAACATCAACGTGGGATGGCCAGGAAAGTTTCATGATGTTCGCTTCTTCGGGAACTCTTGTCTGTTTAAATGGCTGCAGGAAGGGATTTACTTCCCAGACCAGAAAATAACTGTTGGGGATGTTGAAATGCCTATAGTTATCCTTGAGGACCCAGCCTACCCCTTAATGCCATGGCTCATTAAGCCATATACAGGCACCCTGGACAGTAGCCAGGAGCTGATTAACTATAGGCTGAGCAAGTGCAGAATGGTGGTAGTGTGTACATTTGGACGTTTAATGGGTTGCTGGCGCAGTTTATTGACTCGGTTAGACCTCAGCGAAACCAATATTCCCACTGTTATTACTGCTTGCTGTGCGTTCCACAATCTCTGTGAGAGTAAGGGGGAGACGTTTATGGTGGGGTGGGAGGTTGATGCAAATCGCGTGGCCGCTGAATACGCGCAGCCAGACAGCAGGGTGGTTAGAAGAGCACAGCAGGAAGCACTGTGCATCAGAGAAGCTTTGAAAACCAGTTTCATGACTGGTCAGGGTACCGTGTGATTGTTTGTTTCTCCTTGATGAAAACCCACCCCCTTGGCTGCCTCTAAATTCCCTGTAAGCCACCCACCCTCCCCCCTTCAATCACAGCTTGCTTGCAAAGGAAATAAAGTCACTATCATTTAAAAAACATGTATTCTTTAATAATTGATTATAAAAATAGGGAGATAACTCACAAGGGTGGGGCGTGGGAGGAGGGAAGGAAAAGGCCACTTTAAAACTTGTTGAATGACAGCCTTCTGTTGCTTGGGCTGTCCACTGGGGTGGAGTGGTTGGGTGCCTGGAGCCTCCCCACCCCCACGTTCTTGGGCGTCTGGGTGAGGAGGCTATGGAACTTGGGGAGGAGGGAGGGGGTTAAACAGGGGCTGCAGCGGCAGTCTGTGATCCTGCTGCCATTCATGAACCTCCACCAGACGCCAGAGCATGTCTGTTTAATCCCGCAGTAGCCTCAGCATTGCCTCATGCCTCCTCTGATCTTCCTGCCGCCACCTCTCCTCACATTCATCGGCCACTTTCCTGTATTGTGCTCTTGTGTCCCTCCACACAGCTCTGTCAGTGCCGGACGACTGCATGAGCTCAGAGAACATTTCATCGTGCGTGCGTTTTTTTCGCCGCCTTATCTGAGCCAAACGGGAACAGCTCAGCGCCAATGCCCCTCCCCCCCCCCCACTGTGTGGCTAACTGCGGGGAGGATTTCTTTTCAGCCACAGACAAACAGCCCAGTAGGAACAGCCACCTCTGAATGTTCCCTTAATTAAATTCCCCTGTTTCAACCAGGTTACCATGAACGATATCACTCTCCTGAGGATAACACAGAGAGATAGAGAATGGATGTAGCTTGAATGCCAGCAAACACCGGGACCATATGCTGCCAGGCTTTGTCATGCAGTGTTACCAGATTACTTGCTACTAGCATGGCATGGTAAAGTGTCCTACCATGGAGGACGGAATAAGGCTGCTCTCCCCAGAAAACTTCTGCAAAGGCTTTTAGAGTACTTCCAGGAGAGCTTCATGGAGATGTCCCTGGAGGATTTCCGCTCCATCCCCAGACACGTTAACAGACTTTTCCAGTAGCTGTACTGGCCATGAATGCATCCCAAGTCCTCGGGGCTACTTATTAATTAAAAAACACTTGCTTTTATAACATGTATTATATTTAAAAAGGTACACTCACCAGAGGTCCCTTCTCCGGCTTCATTGCGTTGGGAGGGTATTTCAGTCAGGGTGATAAAAAGATCCTGGCTGTCGGGGAGAACGGTGTGCTGTGTGCTCTCCTCAAGCTCGTCCTCCTCCTCATAGAATCATAGAATATCAGGGTTGGAAGGGACCTCAGGAGGTCATCTAGTCCAACCCCCTGCTCAAAGCAGGACCAATCCCCAATTAAATCATCCCAGCCAGGGCTTTGTCAAGCCTGACCTTAAAAACTTCTAAGGAAGGAGATTCTACCACCTCCCTAGGTAACGCATTCCAGTGTTTCATCACCCTCCTAGTGAAAATTTTTTTCCTAATATCCAACCTAAACCTCCCCCACTGCAACTTGAGACCGTTACTCCTCGTCCTGTACTCTTCTACCACTGAGAATAGTCTAGAACCATCCTCTCTGGAACTACCTCTCAGGTAGTTGAAAGCAGCTATCAAATCCCCCCTCATTCTTCTCTTCTGCAGACTAAACAATCCCAGTTCCCTCAGCCTCTCCTCATAAGTCATGTGTTCCAGACCCCTAATAATTTTTGTTGCCCTTCGCTGGACTCTCTCCAATTTATCCACATCCTTCTTGTAGTGTGGGGCCCAAAACTGGACACAGTACTCCAGATGAGGCCTCACCAATGTCGAATAGAGGGGAACGATCACGTCCCTCGATCTGCTGGCAATGCCCCTACTTATACTTCCCAAAATGCCATTGGCCTTCTTGGCAACAGGGGCACACTGCTGACTCATATCCAACTTCTCATCCACTGTCACCCGTAGGTCCTTTTCCGCAGACCTGCTGCCTAGCCATTCGGTCCCTAGTCTGTAGCAGTGCATTGGGTTCTTCCGTCCTAAGTGCAGGACCCTGCACTTATCCTTATTGAACCTCATCAGATTTCTTTTGGCCCAGTCCTCCAATTTGTCTAGGTCCCTCTGCATCCTATCCCTGCCCTCCAGCGTATCTACCACTCTTCCTAGTTTAGTATCATCCGCAAATTTGCTGAGAGTGCAATCCACACCACCCTCCAGATCATTAATGAAGATATTGAACAAAACCGGCCCCAGGACCGACCCCTGGGGCACTCCACTTGACACCGGCTGCCAACTACACATGGAGCCATTGATCACTACCCGTTGAGCCCGACAATCTAGCCAACTTTCTACCCACCTTATAGTGCATTCATCCAGCCCATACTTCTTTAACTTGCTGACAAGAATACTGTGGGAGACCGTGTCAAAAGCTTTGCTAAAGTCAAGAAACAATACATCCACTGCTTTCCCTTCATCCACAGAACCAGTAATCTCATCATAGAAGGCGATTAGATTAGTCAGGCATGACCTTCCCTTGGTGAATCCATGCTGACTGTTCCTGATCACTTTCCTCCCATGTAAGTGCTTCAGGATTGATTCCTTGAGGACCTGCTCCATGATTTTTCCGGGGACTGAGGTGAGGCTGACTGGCCTGTAGTTCCCAGGATCCTCCTTCTTCCCTTTTTTAAAGATTGGCACTACATTAGCCTTTTTCCAGTCATCTGGGACTTCCCCCGTTCGCCATGAGTTTTCAAAGATAATGGCCAATGGCTCTGCAATCACAGCCGCCAATTCCTTTAGCACTCTCGGATGCAAAGCGTCCGGCCCCACGGACTTGTGCATGTCCAGCTTTTCTAAATAGTCCCTAACCACCTATTTCTCCATAGAGGGCTGGCCATCTACTCCCCATGCTGTGATGCCCAGTGCAGCAGTCTGGGAGCTGACCTTGTTAGTGAAGACAGAGGCAAAAAAAGCATTGAGTACATTAGCTTTTTCCACATCCTCTGTCACTAGGCTGCCTCCCTCATTCAGTAAGGGGCCTACACTTTCCTTGGCTTTCTTCTTGTTGCCAACATACCTGAAGAAACCCTTCTTGTTACTCTTGACATCTCTTGCTAGCTGCAGCTCCAGGTGCGATTTGGCCCTCCTGATTTCATTCCTACATGCCCGAGCAATATTTTTATACTCTTCCCTGGTCATATGTCCAACCTTCCACTTCTTGTAAGCTTCTTTTTTATGTTTAAGATCCGCTAGGATTTCACCGTTAAGCCAAGCTGGTCGCCTGCCATATTTACTATTCTTTCGACACAGCGGGATGGTTTGTCCCTGTAACCTCAACAGGGATTCCTTGAAATACAGCCAGCTCTCCTGGACTCCTTTCCCCTTCATGTTAGTCCCCCAGGGGATCCTAGCCATCCGTTCCCTGAGGGAGTCGAAGTCTGCTTTCCTGAAGTCCAGGGTCCATATCCTGCTGCTTACCTTTCCTCCCTGTGTCAGGATCCTGAACTCAACCAACTCATGGTCACTGCCTCCCAGATTTCCATCCACTTTTGCTTCCCCCACTAATTCTTCCCGATTTGTGAGCAGAAGGTCAAGAAAAGCTCCCCCGCAGTTGGCTCCTCTAGCACTTGCACTGGGAAATTGTCCCCTACATTTTCCAAAAACTTCCTGGATTGTCTATGCACTGCTGTATTGCTCTCCCAGCAGATATCAGGAAAATTAAAGTCACCCATGAGAACGAGGGCGTGCGATCTAGTAGCTTCTGCGAGTTGCCGGAAGAAAGCCTCATCCACCTCATCCCCCTGGTCCGGTGGTCTATAGCAGACTCCCACCACTACATCACTCTTGTTGCTCACACTTCTAAACTTAATCCAGAGACACTCAGGTTTTTCTGCAGTTTCGTACCGGAGCTCTGAGCAGTCATACTGCTCCCTTACATACAGTGCTACTCCCCCACCTTTTCTGCCCTGCCTGTCCTTCCTGAACAGTTTATAACCATCCATGATAGTACTCCAGTCATGTGAGTTATCCCACCAAGTCTCTGTTATTCCAATCACGTCATAATTCCTTGACATCACCAGGACCTCCAGTTCTCCCTGCTTGTTTCCAAGGCTTTGTGCAATTGTATATAAGCACTTGAGATAACCTGCTGATCGCCCCTCATTCTCAGTATGAGGCAGGAGCCCTTCCCTCACAGACATTCCTGCCTGTGCTTCCTCCCGGTATCCCGCTTTCCCACTTACCTCAGGGCTTTGGTCTCCTTCCCCCGGTGAACCTAGTTTAAAGCCCTCCTCACTAGGTTAGCCAGCCTGCTCGCAAAGATGCTCTTCCCTCTCTTCGTAAGGTGGAGCCCGTCTCTGCCCAGCACTCCTCCTTCATGGAACACAATCCCATGGTCAAAGAATCCAAAGCCTTCTCTCCGACACCACCTGCGTAGCCTTTCGTTGACTTCCACGATTCGACGGTCCCTATCCAGGCCTTTTCCTTCCATGGGGAGGATGGACGAGAACACCACTTGTGCCTCAAACTCCTTTATCCTTCTTCCCAGAGCCACATAGTCCGCAGTGATCTGCTCAAGGTCATTCTTGGCAGTATCATTGGTGCCCACGTGGAGAAGCAGGAAGGGGTAGCTCATCATCTTCCCCGTCTGCAAAATCCTCAGGCATGGCGGAGAGTACCCCATCATCGGAGTCCACAGACAGGGTAGGGTAGTAGTGGCGGCCCCCTCTAGAATTGCATGCAGCTCAGCGTAGAAGCGGCATGTCTGGAGCTTTGTTCCAGAGTGTCCATTTGATTCTTTGGTTTTCTGGTACGCTTGTCTGAGCTCCTTAAGTTTCACGCGGCACTGTGTTGCTTCCCTGCCGTAGCCTCTGTCCCTCATGGCCTCAGAGATTTTTTGAAATGTTTTGGCATTTCGTCTTTTGGAACATAGTTCTGATAACATGGATTCCTCTCCCCATACAGCGATCAGATCCAGTACCTCCCGTTCGGTCCATGCAGGAGCTCTTTTTCGATTCTGGGACTGCGTGGTCACCTGTGCTGATGAGCTCACCTGGCCAAATAGGAAATGAGATTCAAAAGTTCCCGGGGCTTTTCCTGTACACCTGGCCAGTGCATCCGAGTTCAGAGTGCTGTCCAGAGCGGTCACAATGGTGCACTGTGGGATAGCTCCCAGAGGCCAATACCTTCGAATTGCATCCACACTAACCCCAATTTGAAACAGCGATGTCAATTTCAGCGCTAATCCCCTCGTTGGGGAGGAGTACAGAAATTGGATTTAAGAGCCCTTTATGTCAAAAAAAATGGCTTCGTCGTGTGGACGGGTGCAGGGTTAATTCGATTTAAGGCTGCTAAATCCGACATAAACGTGTAGTGTAGACCAGGCCTTATAGTCAGAACAGAGAAGAGAAATAGATCTCCAGTTCTGTAAATCACAGAGGTCCCCGTTTTTGTGCAGCTTTGATCAAAGCCCTGTGGCAATTGAGGGTCAGCTTTTTTCTCCTGGGGACACTCCAGCACCACTAGAAAAATGTCAGCATCAGGAAGATGCTGGAAATGCTTGTAAAATTCAGATGGCAGCCCATCGTTTCCTGGAGCCTTGCCTGTCGAGAGCAAGCACTATAATCTGTTCTATCTATGTGGTGCTTCAAAACCAGTTTCTGGGGCTGTTCAGAGTTATTTAGAACCACATAAACCTGGTGCCAGAACGACATAACCTGACTCACATCTGGGTTCTTGCAGTCTAATGGAATCATCTTAACAGCAGAACCTACCTTCCCATAATGGGAGAGAGCAGACACTAGTGTTTTACAGTGAGGGAATGGGGGCGGAGGGGACATTGGAAAAAACTACTTTCATAGCAGGAGTAAACAAGGGGAAAACTTATACAAAAGACTCCTTGATGCAGAGTCCCTCCTGTACCAAAAAATTCACAAACTGCTCCTGTGCCAGGAAAATCACTATAGATTTGCTCATTCAAGAGGCAGATTTTATATTAGCACAGCCAATACCCTTACCTACACTCAGCTACGCAGCCTCCACAGTGCAGAAGACAACAGGCACACACCAAACCCCATGCTTGGGGGGTCAAACTGGTAAACCCATCTGGAATGGACCCCAAAGAGAACCGCCTCCCTAACAAAAAAGGGGAACCAACCACAGGCGCCAACTTTTCAAACTGCTGGGGGGTGCTCACTCCCCGGCTCTGCCTCAGGCCCCTTCCCCCAAGGCCTCTCCACCCCGCCTCTTCCTGCTCAGTCCCGCCCCTCTCCCAGCACGCCGCCTCCCATCTCCTCCTCCCTTCCCCCTCCAGCCTCCCTGCATGCTGCGAAACAGCTGTTTGCGGTGGGCGGGAGGTGTGGGGAGGGAGGGGGAAGGCACTGATCTGTGAGGCCGCAGGTGGGCCAGAGGCGCTGGGGGATGGATGGGGGAGCTGATAAGGGGGCTGCCGGTGAGTGTTCTGCACCCACCATCTTTTCCCCATGAGTGCTCCAGCCCCAGAGCACCCACGCGACGGAATCAGCACCTATGGCACCAACAATACCCCTAAAACAAAGAAACAGCAAGTAACAAAATAAAAACACACACCGACTATCAGAAACCCAGCAAGTGTACACAGCACATAACAAACACAGCCTGCCCCGAGTCAGAGACAGAGAGAATGAATAACTCTATATAGCTTGGTGTTTAGCACATTCACCTGGGAGGTGGGAGACCCAAGATCCAGTCCCCCTACTCCAATAACTCTTTAATTATTTATCCAGAGTGGAACAGCTTCAAGGAGTGAGACCCATATCAGAGTATCCTATAGCCCAATGGTTAGAGCACTCATTGGAGCAGTGGCAGATCCCTGTTCAAATCCCTTCTACCCTTCAGATGGAAGGGTGTCTTGAACTGGGAGTGGGGCATCTACCACATCCCAGGCAAGCACCCTGACCATGGGGCTAAAAGTTACAAGGGAAGTTCTCTTCCTTCCCGCCGGGGCTTCTTGCTAATGCCATAGGCACCTATAGTCAAGAAGGAGTTTGCAGCTGATAATCACAAGCAGAAATAGGCACCTGCCTGTACTTGGGCAACTATCTCCAAGAGCAGGGCAGGGCTCCTCTCATGGTGGCATCTCCCATTGGCTAGTTTAGGCATCTCCCTGCCTAGTATGCTGGCTTTGCGGATCTCAGCCTGAGTTGCCTAACTATTCCCATTCGTTGTATAGGAGCCTAGGTTCCTAACTCAGGCTTTGTGAAGTTCAGTGATTTTTCTGAGTACCTAAAAATTAGATGTTGTGACACTCAACATCACAATACCTAATGCCTTTTGTGTATTCCGGCCTAGGTGCCTAAAGATGCAGCTAGGTGCTTAGGATTTTCAAAGGCACCTAAACAGATTAGGAACCTAACTCCTGTTATCAATGGGAGTTAGGCACTTAACCTGTTTAGGTGCTTTTGAAAATCCCACTAGGTGCCTATCTGCATCTTTAGCCACTTAAATGCTTTTGAAAATCTGGCCCCTGATTCCTTATTTAGGCTCCTAAGTAAAAGTGAACTGATTTTCAATGCTGAGCATCTGCAGCGTCCAGAGTTCCTCTAGACCAGTGCTACTCAAAGTGGTGGTCACGGACCGGTGCCAGTCCAGAAGCCATCAGCTGCCGGTCTGCGCACACATTGGAAAAAAAAAAAATTGCCAGTCCCCCACATCAGATAGCTTGAGAAGCAGTGCTGTAGGGCTAGGCGCCCATGTTTGAAAATGGCCTTTATCTCTTGTGTGCATAATGAATATTCAGGTTCCATTCAAAAAATTATGAAACCAGATGTTCAAGCATCTAATTAGTTTTCTGTTTTTGAAAGCTCTGAAGTTAAACAGTCCACTAAGGCCCACATTCTTAGGGAATTAGGATGACAATACCTTTTGAATTACTTGCCAAATCTGAACAACATGAATACACAACTTTGCCTCGCCTATCTCTCTGCTCCCATTTCCTCCCAGTTGCCCCTTCCCTCTCTGCCCTGCTTTTAATCCTCTCTTTCAACCACTCCCTTTATTTCCTTTTCCCATTCTTGGCTTTGCACCTTCTTTCAACCCAGCCCTTTTGCTTGGGACAGCTGCCCATTTCTTGCATGTCAAGTGCCCTCCCACTCCCAACTAAAAATCCCTTCGTTAAGCCAACTTTTTCCACAGCTCTTTTCAACATTGAGCTCCATGTCTCCAGTATCCCCTCACCCTCTCAGGACTGGACAGATGTCTATGGTGTGTTATATTTGTCTAAGGGCTTGTCTAAACTAGTTGTCTCCAAACTTTTTGGATCACGCACTCCCACGGCCAGCTCTAGGGAAGTAAAACAAAAAAAAGAAGAAGAAGAAGAGCTGCCGCTGGCGTGCCACCGAAGAATCAAAGATCCAGGAGCACTGCTGCTACCATGCCGGCAGCACTCCTTCGGCGGCGCTCCTCCTGCCACGCACCCCCCAGGGATGGTCTTGCGCACCCCACGTTGGAGACCACTGGTCTATACTATGGGCACTACAGTGGCACCTCTGTCACAGTAGCGCTGTAGTGTAGATGTTTCCTACAGTGGTGAACGGGGTGTTTCCATCGCTGTAGGTAACCCACCAGCCTGAGTGATGGTCACTAGGTCAATGGAAGCATTATTCCATCAACTAGCCACATTTACACCAGGGATTACGTTGGCATAGCTACGGTGCTCAGGGGTGTGGATTTTTCACCGCTGTAGCTATGTCAATCTAAATTTTAAGTGCAAACCAGGCCTGACTAAGGAACTTAGGCCACAAGCAGTGTTCCCTCTAATTTTCCCACCCATGTGCGGAATGAATTTTGTTATGTGCACCAATATGGAGGTGATACGTGACACATCACTTTCATATTGGTGCACATAACAAAATTCATGTGGTGGGGGTGGGGCCAAAGGGTTCGGAGTGTGGGGGGGGCTCAGGGCTGGGGCAGAGGGTTGGCTTGGGGCGGGGTGAGGGCTCCAGCTAGGGGTGCGGGCTCTGGGGTAGGGCTGGGAATGAGGGGTTTGAGATGCAGGCTTCCCCAGAACTATAGCAGGGAGAGAGGACTCCCCCCGGCTCTCTCTCCCTGCAGCAGCACCTGGGCTAGCGGGGAGGGGACAGATGCCTCTCCCCTGGCCGTGGCAGGTTGGGTCGGGGCTTGGGCTGGGGCCGGGGAAGAGGCGCCTTTCCCCGCAGCCATAGCAGGTCCTGGGCTGGGCTGGGTTGGGTCTGGGGGAACGGAGCCTCTCCCCTAGCTGCTGCTGGTCCCGGGTTGGGGGAGACGTATCTCTCCCTGCTGCAGCCATGAGCGCCTTTGCGGCACTTAATAGACTGCTGCATGGCCACACAGCTTAGAGGGAACTTAGCTCACAAGCTCTATCCATCCATTGAATTCAGTGGAAACTCAGCATTCAGCGATTTTAAAGGATCAGCCCTGAGATTGTTAGCTTGTTAGGGCACGGATTTTGTCTTTTTTGGATCTGTAAAGGATGTGCACGCTCACAGCCCTCGATAGGTAATGCTGTATACATGAAGGGATAATGTTCTTTGATATAGAATAATGTTCTTCTCATCCACATGATTCCCGTCCATGTCTTTGCTCTTAGAATTTTGTTGGGCAGCATGATCTTTCAAGTTCCAAAGTAGGAAGAATTACAGTACATCAGCATGGTTCCTGATGGCTTGTCTACACACAGAGTTATTTTAGAATAGCTGTTCCTGATTAACTATTCTTGATTAACTCCATGTGTGGATGCCCTTATTCTGTAAAAAATCAAGAATAGTTAAGCTGCTTTAAATTCACACCCTACCTTATTCCAAATTAACTTTCATGTGTAAGCAGGGTCTGAATGAACTCTCCCCTGACAGCTAGCTGGGAGGGGGAGAGATTGCAGGAGCAAACTGTGTTTACAGGAACACACCTATTCTGCTTAGATATCCAGCAGATAGAGTGGTCTTGCTCAAAATGATCAACTTTGGTTGGCATTGGGTTACAAATCACTTTAGAGCCATCTGCCATGGGAACTGAGACAAGCGTTGCAGGAAGTGCGGCTACTCCAACGAGACCCTGCCCCAGTCCTGTGCAGCTGCAAGCCCCACTCCAGAGCCTGGCAGCTGCGCCACAACGCCATCCAGAACCGCCTGGCGAAAGCCATCGCACCGCACCTGGGGGAGGTCATCGTGAACTGCGCCATCACCAGTACCGACAGCCAGCTTCGACCTGACGTCGTCATCACCAACGAGGACCAGAAAAAGATCATCCTCGCCGACGTCCTGGTCTCCTTTGAGAGCAGGACCCCGGCCTTTCGCAAAGCCCAAGCTCATAAGCTGGAAAAGTATGCTCCCCTGGCCAACCCCCTGAGGGCGAAGGGCTACAAGGTGCAGGAGGATGCCCTGATCGTCGGAGCCCTGGGCGCCTGGGACCCCTGCAACAACCGTGGAATCGGTTGACGCTATGCATGGCTCATGTTGCGCCTCATGGTCTCAGACACCATCCGATGGTCCAGGGACATCTACACCAAGCACATGACTGGCCACCGGCAGTACCAGGAGGCATGGGCTGGAGCGACATTGTGCATCGAGAAAGGAACCATAAACTCACTGAACGTTAAATCTCACCAAATGAGGGTCAATCCATCCTCATCACCATATCCACTCATTATACTCCACACCTGAACATAGCCATTATATGATCAACATACCCTCATATCTCAATATCTGTACTTTGACCCGTTAACCTTTTACCCTGAATCGGGGATTTTGCAGATTATGTATTCCTTACGCCATCTGATCTTAACGGAATTTTGTACCCCTTGATAATCTGTACATTATTCCCTGATAACCAGAAACTTCTATGCTTAAACTCTGTACCATTCACTTTTTTTTAAACATCATCTTAATAAAATTTTTAAATCTGAATCCAGGGGAAATGAAATTATGTTATCAATGTTGTTGTCTTTATTGTAGGAATAAAGGGGAGCAGAACTGTGCTTAACCTGTTCCAAATGAACTCTCAACTGAAAGGACCTCGTTAATCCAGGGGTTTGAATGCCAGCCCCCTGTGAAAGTAAGAGGGGTGGGGACAGGTGTCCCAGCCAGGAGGTATGGACCCTCCCTAAGGGTCCCCGGTCTCGTTTCACCTGTTCCTCTCCACTGTTCAAAGATAGGGCTAAATAGACTTCACTAGGAGCCTTTTGTTATGTTAAGTACTCAATGAGAGCTGAAATCAGTTGTGGGGCTATGTTTCTGCCCAGCTTGCTGAAAGCTAAAAATCACTAAGAGACTGACCTACAGAAGTCACAGCAGAGAGGCAGGTGGCAGCAGGAGGTGACTGATGGGCGGATGGCGAAAGTGGTGAGCAGTCGACAGGGTGGCCGGGTGGGGAGGAACAGTGGCTGGCAGGGTGGCCAAGCAGCAAGGAGCAGTGGCTGGCAGGGTGGTCGGGCAGCAAGGAGCAGTGGGTGGCAGAGCCACCAGGTGGTGAGGAGCAGCAGGTGGCAGGGTGGCCAGGAACCAGGGCCATCCCTACCCATACGCAAAGTACGCAGCTGCGTAGGGCACCAGGAAATTTGGGACACCACATTTCCTGGTGCCCTGCGCAGCTGCGTGCTGCTCCAGCTCCTGCCCCGCCTCTTCCCCATGGCCCACGCCTCTTGCTGCTCCTGCTTCACCCCCACCCAACCTCTTCCTGCCTCTGCTCTGCCCCAGCCCCGCCCCCACTCCACCCCTTCCCCAAAGCCCCTGCCCTGCTCTGCCCCAGCCCACCCCTTCCCGCCCCTGAGGACTGCAGCAGGGTCGGGCCTGCACTCACCTGCAGCAGGAAGTGCAGGCCAGAGCAAGTGCTCAGATGGCGGAGCAAGCCAGGTGTTTTCTTCCCCGGGTGGGAAGTGAACTCACAGAGAGGCACTTCCTCACTGACCAAGGACAACCACGGTGAGTGGGGTATGGTGAGGGAGCAAAGAGGGGCACAGAAAAGGAACTTTTGGTTGTAGAACTCAAAAACATGAGGCAGAAGGCATTGCCCCACACACTCTGGAGTGGGTGTCCTGCTCACAGTTTTAGGTTTATGAATCCTGCTTGTGCCATTTTCCCTAATTAATGTTGGGTCACTTCCCTCCTTTCATGAAAAGTTTCTTTGCTACACTCAGACATCTAGATTGTGGGCTGTCTGTAGCAAAGCCTGTCCTTTTGCCTCTCAGTGATGCCAGATCAACTTTGCTCAATTTACAAGTAAAACAATGGGTTTTTCTACTAGCCAGCTCTTCAAACTGCCTGGAACATAATCATCACTTATAATGATTCTATAGCTGTCACCTAGATAACAATTCTGTTAGTGAGGCAACAGCCAGAAAATAATTCAGGTCATTTTCTTGTGGCTGTGTTGGTTTTGCCCTGCTACCTAGAGTAAAAAAAACATTTATTTTGGTCAGTGAAGTAAGTGAGAGCTAAAAATCACTAGGAGATTTCTAATGGTGCCGGTGGGTGCTCGACTCCCCTCTGCCCCTGGCCCTGCCCCAACTCCACCCCTGCCCTGCCCCCTCCTGCTCCCATTCCAACCTCTTCCCCAAAGTCCCCACCCCAACTCCGCCCCCTCCCCGCACCCTCCCTGACCCTATTCAACTCCTTCCCCAAATTCCCACCCCGACACCGCCTCTTCCCTACCTCCTCCCCTGAGCGTGCCACGTTCCTGCTCCTCCCTCCCGGAGCTTGCTACAGGTGTTTGGCAGTGGCAAGCGCTGGGAGGTAGGCAGAGGAGTAGGGATGTGGCGCACTCAGGGGAGGAGGCGGAGGAGGAGGTGAGGTGGGGTGGGGCAGGAAGCTTGGCTGCCGGTGGGTGCAGAGCACCCACTAATTTTTCCCCATGGGTGCTCCAGCCCCGGAGCACCCACAGAGTTGGTGCCTATGACTTTGAGAATGGAATGAAATTGAGAGGCAAAAGTTAAGCCTAACAGCATGGAAAAACACCCTGACCTTAAGATCTGTTAATTATGGAACAGGCTTCCTAGGAAAGTGATGAAAACTTTGGGACATTTAAGATTAGACTACACAAAGCAGTAGTAAATGTACTGATTTGCTAGAAGATGATAATGGCTATAATCAGTCACAGGACAGGCTAAAGTTGTGCATCTTCATTCGGGCTACCTGGAAAGAGCAATTAAATAACTCTCTGTAGTGATAGCTGGAAACAATAGAAGCCATTCCTCCTCCCCCAAGGCACTGACTAGTATGGTAAGGCCTGAGCAGAAGTTAAGCATGTGGGCTGAGGGGCTTCCCTGGGAAGCCCCTCAGCCCACATGCTTAACTTTTTCTCAGGCCTTGCCATATTGCAGCTCTGTGTGTCGTGTGAGTGGCAGAAAGCCAGTAGAGACCGAGAGAAGCAGTGGACAGCATGCTCCTTGGGGCAGAGAACTTGCTAGAGAGGCAGACTTGGATTTCTGAACAAGGAAACTACCTCGAGTTTGTTTCTGGTGCATTTAGGGAATTTTGTGTACATTCTTCATAAATAAATAGGATTGCACAGAAGAAACATCTGGCTCTTGTAATCAATTTCTCCTCCTAACAGAAACAACTCAGCAAGCCCCCCAAATATTGGCTAACTGCTTGGCTCAAAGGGGCATCAGTACAATAGATCCTTTGGCTGGAAGTTAGACTAGATGATTGCTGCCAGGTGTTTTCCATCTTCCACAGCTATCACTCTATGAATATTTAAACCCTGATTTGAAAGGGCTCTCCCTAATAAAAGTTCCTACTAAACTGCAGATTCAAAACTCAGATATCCAAACATTTAACTTTGTTTTATTTGGTGAAAAATTAATGTGAGACACCCTTTTGCAAGACCCCATGGTTGGGTAGCTATATTAATGTAGAGCTAAATTTATAAACTGGTTGAATAACTAGCTGATGACATTTGAAGGAGGTAACAAAGCACTGAAAGTAAACAGAATTAGATCATGGATTAATTTACTGAACCTCTTATGGATGCAGGCTTATAATAGATATTTTGAAATATTTTCCTACTGTCTGGGAGCTGATGTCTGCACTGGAATACAGCACTGGAATCTTTCATTCAGTTTTTCAGCGTTATCAAGTGCCCAGCAGATGTGGCATTTCTAAAACTCAATTGGCACCCATCTAATCCTGATAGACTGAACGCCAGCAAAAAGGCTGACAGACACAATACAATAAGGAGTTACATAACACACGTCAGTAACTGGTGAGTCATTGATTACATGGCATTTCAGAGTAAGTCACGGCAGTGACTCACCATGTCCCACCCTTATTCGGATTCACCCAGATATACACTCCTGTTGATTCATAATTTACATTCTGCTTTGTTTTCCCCTTCTGTCAAGCAGAGCGTTCAAAATAAAGGTCAGTCAATTATACCAAGTACGCCAGATCATCTTAAGAGGCAAAATCAGGGCAGCTTGGAGAGGCTGCTGCTGGAAGGCGTGGGTGAGTGCATGTGTGTGTGTCCTCGCCCTGAGAATTCACGCCCCTCTTCAAATAAAGTAATCCATGTTTATTGATCTTTTTAAAGCCCATCTTTTGGAATGGGCTTTTGTGGGAGGGCTGAGGTGTTTGAGGACATGTGAGAGCTGAGGGGTTGGAGTGTGTGAGGTTCTCTTGTGGGATGGCTGCTTTCTGTCAGGTGGGATTGCCACTGTTTTGTTTTTGGTTTTCTTCATTGTTCTGGACTGCGGAGGGGAGTTTGAAAAGCACTTGCAACTGGCCTAACTCTGCTCCTGCTGAAGAGAATGGCAAAATACCCATGAACTTCAATGAGAACAGAGTTAAGCCAATACTGAGTATATCTGGAAATCTCACTCTGTATTGTTAACCCTTGCCAGGGCAGCTAGAGCCTGGGATAGGCATGTTTGAAGATCAAAAGAAATAAAGCAGACAAATATATTTTCTTTTTCCAAGCCATTTCCTTTTTGTTCTGTTGCCTAGTTACCTGAAGATACAGGAATGGGAACAGAGAAGTGGGAGAGCAAATATGTGTCCATAAGGAAACCATAGCACTCTTAACTGTGTAATGTTAAAGTGAAGTTCTTCTCTGAAACATGGCTCTACAAACAGCACTGGAGGGTTCCAGGAGGACTCAGTCTCAGTGACTTCCCCAGCAAGTCTGCTAGGTGTACAAGTAAAAAATTTTTGTTACTACTTGCCCAGAACACTCAACCTGATTTTGGAGAATGAAGCTGCGTTCTTTCTGGCTCATTGTCATTACTAGTCATAACAACTGCAGGGGCCAAATTCTTCTGTCTGTTAAACCTGTGCAGTTCCAGTGTCTTCAGTGGGGTTGCATGGTGTACATGACGGCAGCAGTTGGCCCCATAATTGGAATTTAGTTACAAATGAAGTTTGTGATGAATGCACTACACAAGAATCTCACTTCCCTATAGCTGTTGCTTCTGCTGTGCTCTCAGGAGTATAAAACAGCAACAGCTTATTTGTCAGTAAAATCAGTGGAGATGTGTCTAAATATACCCAGGGAAGGGGTGGGGAATCCCGGTCCCACTCAAGCCAGTGGCAAAACTCCCAGTGACTTCAGTGGGGTAAGAATTTCATCCAGGGAGCAAACCTATGGAGTTAGAAGGTGCCATTTTTATAGTTGCTGGTCAGAGCAGAGCTGCACTTTAAAGCTGGAGCCTCAGCGTCTGTGGCCCTCTGTTGCTCTTCACCACTCACTGAGAAGGGTGGAAGGGAGCAAACCAATGGAAAAAACACACAAAGGGAAAAGGCAACTACCTTCTCCTGGCTGCCTTTCTCTAACCTACCTCCCAGGGGGTGGTAAGGTTTGTTTAACATTTGAAAAATGCTTTGGGATCATCAAATAAAAGTTATACTGTTATAGCCCCATTGTTCTAAGCACTGTATGCTCTGTTTATTCATTCCAATACATGATGATTTTGGCCGCAAAGTGCAATCTGATTGTCTCAGGAGGCTTTCAGCCAATGATTACTACCCAATAAATGTGGAAGTTGGAACTACAAAGCCTGTTCACCAGGCAGATCACCATGCCACATCCAAATGTGCTTTGTTAAACAATCCTCATTACAAAATCCCAAACCTTTACAATTACAAATATTTAATGAAATCCTTATTGTGAGGCTCTCCTGTTCCTCTCTTTGGTTTCTTCTCTCACCTCAGCAACAACAGACTGAGCAATGCTTTGTAAAAGAAAGATGTTGCTGTCCTGCAGTCACTCACCAGATCAGGAGCAGGGCTCAGGAAGAATGTCTCACTTTGGTTACTCATTGAGCCATGGCTTCCCTTTTTCAGCCTTGCTCAGGCTGCTGCTCCCCAGTCAGCTGAGTTGCTGGGGGACAGGCGTCGACTGTTTGGGCTACGTCTACACTGCAAACGTACACTGGTATAACTATGTCGCTCAGGGGCATGAAAAATCCACCTCCCTGAGCGACACAGTTATATGGACTTAACCCCTAGTGTAGACAGTGCTACGTCGACGGGAGAGCTTCTCCCATCGACATAGCTACTGCCTCTCACAGAGGTGGATTAGCAACGCCAAAGGGAGAAGCTCTTCTGTTAGCATCCTCACTAAACAGCTACAGCGGCACGGTCCCACCGCCGCAGCTTTGTAAGTGTCGACCTGCCGTGAGTGTCTGAGACCTAGCTCGCAGCAGAGCTGCCGAGGGGTGGATAGCAGAGAAAATGAGGAACAGGGCTTTTCAGTCGCAGGGATTTAAACACTAGCAGGTAGATCCTCAGATGATGTAAAATGAAGCTATGACAATTTCTCCTGGTCTTCATTAGCCATAATCAGCATTTCAGTATGTCTCATACTGTCTCAGTGTTGAGTTGTGGTTAGACTGTGCAGTTACCATTCAAAAAGTACAGTCAAATGGTTGAAATTCACCCTTTTCTTGAGGGCCTGATGCACCACTTATGTTCCACTTCAGATCTCAGAACAGGGCTCAGGAGGAAGACTTGAAGCTTGTGCTGGCCCTCTGTACAGGAATGAATTTTATGCTGCAGTTTGATGTTTATTATTTTATATTCATTTGTATTTAATTATGTGTTTTATTTTATATGCCATTTTACTTTATGACTATTCTCCTGGGTGGATTAATCTGTTATTAATGTATTAGATTTTAAAGGCTTCTCCTCCCCCATCCCCACCCCATTAAATGATTTAATAAGCTCAATAAGAAACGCAGGGTGTGTTTTATGCAACCAATCTGTTAATTATGGAACAGGCTTCTTAGGAAAGTGATGAAAACTTTGGGACATTTAAGATTAGACTAGACAAAACAGTAGTAAATGTCCTGGTTTGCTAGAAGATGATAATGGCTATAATCACACCCAAGAGTATAGTCTACTCACACCCTGGCTGTGCTGAGGCATAAAGTGCACACCCAAGTTGTGTACATGCACACACACTGGACTGTCCTGTTGCTGACATCCTTTCACCTCCCCAGGCTGACTGAGGGCATTATGCCTTGCAAGAGGTGAAATCTAGACTTATGTCAGAGAAAGCTATTTATCGTGAGCAGAGCTGAAACTAACTAGCTTAGGTCAGTTGAACTGGATCTTTGCCGATTTCCAGTGGTCAGTTATAATCCTAGGATCTTGAGCTGTTGTAGGCATTGAAGAGGTGTAAGATACCCGGATCCAGCTGCTGTTTTTAGTGCACTTTGTTTTTTCCATGTTTGAGTCCTGTGCTAAACCAAGTAATTGGTTTCTACAGTGGAAAGCAACTACCACTCACTCATTGTTACAGATTGATCCTACAGCAACACACTCAGAGACACTGATGTTGATTAATATTAATGGGGCTCCGTCAATCTGTGCTCCCCCGGCCCAGTACAGAGGAAGGTAACTCTTATGCAGTGTGAGGGAGTCCGTGTGATGTAGGGCTCCTGTAGTGTTTCTTATTCCACCACCCCTGGTGTACAGGGCATTCCTACACCATGGCAAATTCCAGCTGCCATAGTGGATCATTGGGACGATAACTGGGAGTAAATTAAAACAGCCCTGAGACTGCTCTAACTTATGATGGGGGCTGGCCCAGTTCCTGGCTTATTTGGGGGACTGTAAAACCACCTTTGTCCCTCTCCTTATGAGTAATGAGCAGCTTAGATGCAGACCAGGATTGGAACTACCGATTTCTTTTGCTCTTCATTTCATCTTCTCTTGCTCTGCTGCACATGCTCTTCTACTGCCTGGCCCTTTTATACTTCCCAGTTGTCTGGTCCTCCTCTTTTTCTGCATATATCTTCCTGCTCTCTGCCTTCCCTTCTTCTCCAGCCATGCTGTGCAGCATCCTCCCCTCCCCCATACATACTGCCCAGCTTCATTGTTACCTTCTCCCTTGGACATTCCTATCCCACTGGCAGCTCTCATCCCTGAGGGGGCCTTCTGTTTCCTCTCAGATAGCAGTACCTGGTAGCAGAAGCAGCTATGTTGGCTCCAGCCCTTTTGTTTGCCACTGCTTTTACAAGCCTCCTCCAAGTGGTTCATTGTAATGCAGGACCTTGGTTTGCATTAGAGTATTAAAATGGAAATAACTTTTAGAATCTAATTCATGTTTCATCAGATCTAGCATATGCTTAGTTCTTGCGTTTCCCTTCACGGGGCAGTGAAATTACACGGGTGTATTTCTAGTCAGTTTTGTGTGCCTTGCAGTAGCACATTGTTGCAATGTTTGAGTTGCAAACACTGCTAGGAGCTATTTAAATTAAGAAAAATGTTTTGATTGAACAATTATTTCAGACTAATCCTGAAAACATTTCTATTAATGTTAAGTTTTGTTAAACAGCTTTTAAATGTTTATTTAGACAAAGCAAATCTGAGGTGTGCTTACAGCTAAGGACCTCAAAAAAGTTAGTTTGCAAGCATTACACCACAGCCCTCTAAGGTAGCGAGCTATTATTGCCATTTTATAGATGGGGGACACCGCGGCACAGTGAAGTTAAGTGACTTGTCCAAGGTCACAGAACAAGTAGTAGCAGAACTAGGAATAGATCCCCAGCATTTCAGTTCACTGTTTATTTGCCTTTATAGGTGGTTGTCCTTGTACAGATTATATAGTATATTATACTGATGCGATTATAATAAGAAATGTGCATAAGATATTGCTCCACCATATGTATTACCTATGAATAATGACAATAAAAACACAGAAAGGACCCAGTGAAATACAAGATCAACTTTACCATTGGATTATATATTGACTGTGACAAATAAAATTACTGTTGGGGTTGACAGTGCTTGCTGAATAGCCACCTCTTTTCTTGAGTCAGCCAAGTGAAGAGAATGTGGGAACATGAAGGAAAAGCCTAAAAGGTTAAATAAAATTTGCATTCACTTTAAAAATGTATGTGCATAAAGAAAAAAAAAAATCCTACTGTCTGCCAAAGGGTAATTCATACATGTGAAAACATAAGAGCCTAGAAAGCTGCTGACAGATGCAGAACATAACCACTGCAACATGATCTCATTCTAAGACCTACATTTCCTCCCTGGGAGGGCATCACTCCTAGTGGTACTAACAGGAGTTCTGCACAGGCATCCAGAAGAAACTACACAGGCCTGATTCTAATCTTCCTTACATGTGCAGGGCCCTGATCCTGCAAACACTTATGCACATGCTGAACTTCAGGCACGTGTGCTAAGCACAAGCATAAGTGTTTGCAGGATCATAGCCTAAATCAGCAGTAACTGTACTGATGGCAAGAGAGTTAAATTGGAAGAGAAGGGTGTAAGGGTGACCAGACTCCAGCTATATACAACTAACATTGTGACAGTTGTGTGAGTTTTGACTAATTCTTATCTTCCTTACCCCAGTTTTATACCTGTGTGACTCCACTGACTTAAGTGTGGATTTGTGAGGAGGTGTATAAACCCCACACTGGGACAGAAGGGGTTAAGGAGCAGTTCTGGGCCCCGGTGCTTCTACTCTGCTGCACCTGCAGAGCCTGTTCCAGATGGAGGAGGAGCTTAAAAGAGAGACAGACAGCTCAAAAAAAAAGGGGGGGGGGTAATTAAGGTCTTTGAAACTATCCAATTTTGTGGCCATTGTGACAGCTGAATTGGCAGGCATGCTGTTGGCACTGGCCTGGATAAGCTGAGCTACAGCTCCTATCCTGTCTGATTTTTTATTGGGTTTAATGGTGATCAGAAAGGGAACCTCAGAAAAAAGCAGGAATGACTTAATCAATGAAATATTCTTCTTAACTATGGAGATAGTACAATTATGTATACCTATAGTAATAGCGTGGATTCTGGTGCATGACAAGATACCTGGCAATAAAATGGCAGATAAAGCAGCAAAAAATCCCTTAAAAAATGAGGTTGATCTAAAGATCCCTCTGAGTACACAGAGGACTTCAAAAATTTGATAAAGAGAGAACCTAAGACGGAATGGCAAGAAACATGGACCAAAGAGAAAAATGGACAAAAGTTCTATGAACTATGTCCTAAACTTGAGGATAATATTATGCTTCACAGCTGTGACAAAAGAGACACAGTGACCATAGAAATAAGATTAGTTGATGTTAACCCTGTGAAAGCAGCTGACTGGATTAAAAAAGGCACAGGGGATATAATAAGAGCCAGGAGGTTGTGAGATGGGGATCTTTTAATTGAATGTAAAAACGAAGAGCAGGCTGATAACCTGCTAAAAGCTGAAACACTAAGGAAAGTTAAAATAAGTTGCCAGCTACCAAAGAATTGGACTGAAATGAAGGAGGTAATATATGGAGTGCCATTAGAACTGACCAATGATGAGATAATAGAAAGCATAGGAGAAGCTAAAATGTTAGTAAGTAAATTACTAATTAGTAAACGAGGAGGAGAAAGCAGGCCATCAACAGCAGTACTGATTACATTGAAGGGAAGGACTCTACCTGAAAAAGTAACACTAGGATTTCACATATTCAGAACCAAGACATATATTCCCCACTCTTCTAAGGTGTTATAAGTGCCAATGGTATGGGCATGTAGCAAATATTTGCAAAAGGGAAAACGAGATGTGGTAAATGTGATGGGGGGAACATTCCTATGAAAATTGTATAGAATGGGCAGAGGTCAAGTGTAGTAACTATGGTAGCAATCACAGTCTGGCATATAGAGGGTGTATTGCAGCAAGAAAAACTAAAGAGATACAAAAGACAACAATTGTTAATAATGTATCTTATGTGTAGGGCCCTACCAAATTCATGATCCATTTTGGTCAATTTCATGGTCATAGGATTTTAAAAATTGTAAATTTCGTGATTTCTGCTATTTAAATCTGAAATGTCATGGTGTTGTAACTGGAGGGGTCCTGACCCAAAAAGGAGTTGCGGGGGGTCACAAGGTTATTGTAGGGGGGTTGCGGTACTTCTAGGCTTACTTCTGTGTTGCTGCTGTCCGTGGCGCTGCCTTCAGAGCTGGGCAGCTGTAGAGTGGTGGCTGCTGGCCGGGAGCCCAGCTCTGAAGGCAGAGCCACCGCCACCAGCAGCGCAGAAGTAAGGATGGCACGGTATGGTATTGCCACCCTTACTTGTGCGCTGCAGTCTGCAGAGCTGGGCCCTCAGTCAGCAGCTGCCACTCTCTGGCTGCCCAGGGTTGAAGGAAGCAGCAGGGAAGTAAGGGTGGCAATACCATACCATGCCATCCTTATTTCTGTGTTGCTCATGGGCTGTTGGTCGCATAGACTGGGGGAGGCTTTGCCTTCCCAAACAGCCAGGCATGACCCCGTCTCCGTCTGTGACTACTCCCTGGATGTGACTCCAGTCCTCCAGCTCCAGTCCAGCCCCACAGTGCTCTGCTAGGCTGGGGCCCTGCACCACCTGCCTTCCCGCACCCTGGAGCTGGGGAGGCTGGGGCCACACACTGCCCACGCTCCTGCGCTCTGGAGCTGGGGAGGCTGCAGCCAGTGGCTGCCTGCCCCACACCAGGCTTGGGAGGCTGGGGCTATGCTCCTCCCACGCTCCAGGGCTGGGGCCATGCTTTGCCTGCCCTTCCCATGCTCCTTTGGGGCTGGATGGCTAGCTGGGGGATTGGGCTGGTGGCTGCAGTAGGGAGGCTCCAGTGGGGAGGGCGCATGGGGAGCCTCGCCTCTGGTGGGGGGCATAAGGGGCGGGGCCTCAGATATAAGAGATGGGGCTGGGGGCTAGCCTCCCCCAGCCGACAGTTCACGCATTGATCATGGCGCTGCTCCTGGTGGCAGCTCTATCTTCAGAGCTAGGCTCCTGACCAGCAGCCATTGCTCTCCAGCTACTCTCTGGCCACCCAACTCTGAAGGCAGCAAAGACATAAGGGTGGCAATACCATGACCCCCCTAAAATGACCTTGTGACCCCCCCTGCAATTCCCTTTTGGGTCAGGATCCCCAATTGGAGAAACGCTGGTCTCCCCCATGAAATGTGCATAGCCTAGGGTAAAAGCACACAATAGACCAGATTTCACGGTCCGTGACGCATTTTTCACGGCCGTGAATTTGGTAGGGCCCTACTTATGTGGAAGCTGTATGGAGACTCTCAAAACATCAGGAGGAGAAGGAAATGAAAATCATCATAGGAAAAGAGGAACTGCAAACACAACCTCACTCTTTAAAGAATATGATAAACTTTATGGAAGGAATAGGCAATAATATACTAGTAGTGGAAAAAAGAAAGGTTTATAGCATTTATGATAGAAGTGATACACCACACATCACAAATGGGGAAAAATGAAAATTATACCAAGGGCAGTGGAAAAATGCTTGTATGTTAGCAATCTGTCAATGGATTGAATCCATGAGATTTTGAATGAGGTTAATGGTGAAATATGACTAATATAGGGATCACAATCTTTTGTTGGAATAAGCACAGTTTGATAGCACATGGTCAAGAACTAAAGGAAAATATCCTGGAAATGAAAGCTAAACTACATTTCATATGTAGCCAGGAAACATGGTTGGTTAAAAAGCTTGCATTTAAAATTCCCTGGTATATTGCCTGAAAACTAGCAAGAGGAGGAGAAGTTTGTACTTTCATAAGGGAAAGCGTAAACAACTTGGAAGTAGAGAACGAAGAAGTCTCAAATATAATATCTATAACTAATGTGGGAAATTAGAATGTTCAGAGTTACAAGAAATAGTGAAGAATGCCATATATTATATGTGGTGAGCTAAACAGTCATAATAAATTGCGGGGCAGTACAACAATGGATAGCAATGGTGCATGCTTTGAAAAGTTCATTGATGAAAACAATCCAGCGGTTTTAAAGGATGGCCCCCCCCCCAGCTAGATTTAATGCAGTGGACGTTAGTTTTTTTGCTTAGACCTTGGAATTATAACAGGAGGTATTGCAAGTAGATGCAACTGGGAAATAAATAAGGAAGAAGGAATGGGGAATGATCATTTCCCTACACATATTACTATTCAAGGGCAAGGTAAGATTGCATGTAATGAAAAAATACTCAGCTGGAATTTTAAGAAAGCTAACAGTAAATGTACTGAATTTGTGAATGATCATTGTGTGAGTGATGACATAGAGAATTTCAATGACAATGTGCTAAAGGATTAATAGCAACAGTTACTGTAGCCATACGTAAAATTCTGAAGTACCCCAAAACTGAAAACTCACATCCATGGTGGAATGAGGAATGCAAAATGTTGATTAAAGAAAGAAATAAAGCCTATAAAAAGAGGAAAAAATGAAGATCTAATGAAGTATAAAGGAAGTAAGGCAATAGCATAAAGGATTATATTTTTAAAAAGTCCAAGTAAGAGAGTTAGAGGAAGTACTCCAGGTGGATAAATAAAGATACCAAGAAATCAGAAATACACAGGCATTCATTAGAAGAATGAGTGGCATTCAGACTAAGACTAGTACATCCCAGCTCTTATTGGGACTGACCAAATAATTCGAAGTTCTGATAACAAGAGAACGGACGTTTTGGCAGCAACTTTCTGAGGGGATGAGTAATGGTGAAAATCAACGTGCAGTTTTCAATCATATTAAAAGACAATTCATTGTAAAGAGTCATGATCTATTATGCAGTTGAAGTAAACATGAAGATACCATACTGAATGAATTGGAATAACAGAGACTTGGTGGGATAACTCACATGACTGGAGTACTGTCATGGATGGATATAAGCTGTTCAGGAAGGACAGGCAGGGCAGAAAAGGTGGGGGAGTAGCACTGTATGTAAGGGAGCAGTATGACTGCTCAGAGCTCCAGGACGAAACTGCAGAAAAACCTGAGTGTCTCTGGATTAAGTTTAGAAGTGTGAGCAACAAGAGTGATGTAGTGGTGGCAGTCTGATATAGACCACCGGACCAGGGGGATGAGGTGGATGAGGCTTTCTTCCGGCAACTCGCAGAAGCTACTAGATCGCACGCCCTGGTTCTCATGGGTGACTTTAATCTTCCTGATATCTGCTGGGAGAGCAATACAGTGGTGCATAGACAATCCAGGAAGTTTTTGGAAAGCGTAGGGGACAATTTCCTGGTGCAAGTGCTAGAGGAGCCAACTAGGGGGGGAGCTTTTCTTGACCTTCTGCTCACAAACCGGGAAGAATTAGTGGGGGAAGCAAAAGTGGATGGGAATCTGGGAGACAGTGACCATGAGTTGGTTGAGTTCAGGATCCTGACACAGGGAGGAAAGGTAAGCAGCAGGATACGGACCCTGGACTTCAGGAAAGCAGACTTCGACTTCCTCAGGGAACGGATGGCTAGGATCCCCTGGGGGACTAACATGAAGGGGAAAGGAGTCCAGGAGAGCTGGCTGTATTTCAAGGAATCCCTGTTGAGGTTACAGGGACAAACCATCCCGATGAGTTGAAAGAATAGTAAATATGGCAGGTGACCAGCTTGGCTTAACGGTGAAATCCTAGCGGATCTTAAACATAAAAAAGAAGCTTACAAGAAGTGGAAGGTTGGACATATGACCAGGGAAGAGTATAAAAATATTGCTCGGGCAGGTAGGAATGAAATCAGGAGGGCCAAATCACACCTGGAGCTGCAGCTAGCAAGAGATGTCAAGAGTAACAAGAAGGGTTTCTTCAGGTATGTTGGCAACAAGAAGAAAGCCAAGGAAAGTGTAGGCCCCTTACTGAATGAGGGAGGCAACATAGTGACAGAGGATGTGGAAAAGGCTAATGTACTCAATCCTTTTTTTGCCTCTGTCTTCACTAACAAGGTCAGCTCCCAGACTGCTGCACTGGGCATCACAACATGAGGAGTAGATGGCCAGCCCTCTGTGGAGAAAGAGGTGGTTAGGGACTATTTAGAAAAGCTGGACGTGCACAAGTCCGTGGGGCCGGACGCTTTGCATCCGAGAATGCTAAAGGAATTGGCGGCTGTGATTGCAGAGCCATTGGCCATTATCTTTGAAAACTCATGGCGAATGGGGGAAGTCCCAGATGACTGGAAAAAGGCTAATGTAGTGCCAATCTTTAAAAAAGGGAAGAAGAAGGATCCTGGGAACTACAGGCCAGTCAGCCTCACCTCAGTCCCCGGAAAAATCATGGAGCAGGTTCTCAAAGAATCAATCCTGAAGCACTTACGTGAGAGGAAAGTGATCAGGAACAGTCAGCATGGATTCACCAAGGGAAGGTCATGCCTAACTAATCTAATCGCCTTCTATGATGAGATTACTGGTTCTGTGGATGAAGGGAAAGCAGTGGATGTATTGTTTCTTGACTTTAGCAAAGCTTTTGACACAGTCTCCCACAGTATTCTTGTCAGCAAGTTAAAGAAGTATGGGCTGGATGAATGCACTATAAGGTGGGTAGAAAGTTGGCTAGATTGTCGGGCTCAACGGGTAGTGATCAATGGCTCCATGTCTAGTTGGCAGCCGGTGTCAAGTGGAGTGCCCCAGGGGTCGGTCCTGGGGCCGGTTTTGTTCAATATCTTCATTAATGATCTGGAGGATGGTGTGGATTGCACTCTCAGCAAATTTGCGGATGATACTAAACTAGGAGGAGTGGTAGATACGCTGGAGGGCAGGGATAGGATACAGAGGGACCTAGACAAATTGGACGATTGGGCCAAAAGAAATCTGATTAAGTTCAATAAGGATAAGTGCAGGGTCCTGCACTTAGGACGGAAGAACACAATGCACCGCTACAGACTAGGGACCGAATGGCTAGGCAGCAGTTCTGCAGAAAAGGACCTAGGGGTGACAGTGGACGAGAAGCTGGATATGAGTCAGCAGTGTGCCCTTGTTGCCAAGAAGGCCAATGGCATTTTGGGATGTATAAGTAGGGGCATAGCCAGCAGATCGAGGGACGTGATCGTTCCCCTCTATTCGACATTGGTGAGGCCTCATCTGGAGTACTGTGTCCAGTTTTGGGCCCCACACTACAAGAAGGATGTGGAAAAATTGGAGAGAGTCCAGCGAAGGGCAACAAAAATGATTAGGGGTCTGGAACACATGACTTATGAGGAGAGGCTGAGGGAACTGGGATTGTTTAGTCTGCAGAAGAGAAGAATGAGGGGGGATTTGATAGCTGCTTTCAACTACCTGAGAGGTGGTTCCAGAGAAGATGGTTCTAGGCTATTCTCAGTGGTAGAAGACGACAGGACAAGGAGTAATGGTCTCAAGTTGCAGTGGGGGAGGTTTAGGTTGGATATTAGGAAAATCTTTTTCACTAGGAGGGTGGTGAAACACTGGAATGCGTTACCTAGGGAGGTGGTAGAATCTCCTTCCTTAGAAGTTTTTAAGGTCAAGCTTGACAAAGCCCTGGCTGGGATGATTTAATTGGGGATTGGTCCTGCTTTGAGCAGGGGGTTGGACTAGATGACCTCCTGAGGTCCCTTCCAACCCCGATATTCTATGATTCTATGAATGGTTTTGTGTGTGGAAACTTGAGAAAGCTATTGGTATCAGCAAGAATACATCTCCAGGTAAAGATAATATATGCCACAGAATGTTTAAATAGCTCTCTAAAAGCAGTTTGAGGTTTCTCGTGGAATTATATAACTCTATGTGGGAAAAACATATAATAGGGTGGAAACATGCAGTAGTAATTCCAGTATGAAAACCTGACAAATTATCCAGAAAAGTTGATGCTTATAGAACAATTGCCCTTTCAGCCTGCCTGGGTAAAATTATGGAGAGAATGGTGAATGAAAGATCGGTTGCGTATTTCAAAAAGTATGGCATAATAGATAAGGTGCAGAGTGGTTTTAGGAGATGAAGATGCACCACTGATCACACTGTTAAATTAGAAAACTGAAATATAAAAACATTAGATATAAATATTTGAAAGGAATACGACATGAGATAGAGGGAAGGCTTGTTGTATGAAGTAGGTACTCTAGGGATAAGACGAAGAATGTATGGGTGGATTTGAGAATTTTTGAGTAAAAGGACCATGCAGGTCAGAATTGGGAAAGTTATGTCGAATATATATAATTTTAAAAATGGTTCACCACAGGGAAGTGTTATCAGCCCAATCTTATTTAATATTATGATAAATGACCTGCTAAAATGAATAAATGCTGGGGTAGGTGTCATTCTATTTGCAGATGATTGTGCTCTATGGGTTGGGAATAGGAATATTGAGGTGGCAAAAAAGAGAATCAACAAAATGTTACAAGAGATCTCTGCCTGGCAAGATGCAAGGGGTTTCAAATTTTCCATTGCTAAAACCAAAGAAGTGATCTTTACCAAAAGGGAAGTAACAAAGGAATATAAACTGTATCTGTATGAAGAACAAATAGATATTGTTAAAAGGTTTAAATTCTTAGGAGTAATACTTGATACTAAATTACTTTGGAAAGATCATAGACTATGTTAAAGATAAATCTACAGGGAGGATTAATGGGCTTAAAAGTCTTGCTGGGACTAATTGGGGAACAGATAAGAAAACACTGCTGATAGTATAAAGAGCCTTAATCAGACCAGTTCTTGACCACAGCTGCCAAGCTTTTGGGTCAGCATCAAAATTGGAACTTAAAAAAATTAGATTTAATACAAGCCCAGGCACTGCAAATTGTGTGTAGTGCATTTATTATACCACCTATACGCATGCGATAGATAGCTTTTAGTTACACTACAAATGGAACTACTGAGCCTAACTTTCTGGGCCAAAGTACCAAACAAAGACATGAGGATAGTTGGGAACTAAGAATGTAAACTGTAGCACATGATTTTAGAACCCCACATGCCGTTTGAGTTAAAGTATGGAGAAGTGTGCACAAGTTGAAAGACATGGAAAAGCTAAATAAAGTAAAAAAATTTACTTATGCAAAAATTAGTTATGAAAAGAAAGTTGTGTGTCCAAACATGGATTTACCTTTATTTTATAAACTTTAAGATAAAAAAGAGACAGTAGGTATTAAAACTGAAGAATACCAGTATGTAAATGAAAAGGGTATAAGCATAAGTATAAGAGTCTGAATGAGCTCTCCCCTGACATCTAGTGATGAGCTGTGGAAGAGGACTTCAGGAGCTGATTGTGTTTACATGGGCACACCCACTCAGCATAGGTGCTCAGCATGATGGGACTGCTTGCCCAAATGATCACTTTTGGCTAGTCTTGGATCCCCAGTCTCCTTTGTTATTGGGGCAGGAGTAATAAAGCATTGTTATCCTTGTTGTGTGAATCAAGGGCAGCAGAACTGTGCTTGGCATGCCCTGATTGAGGGACTCACCAGCAACTAAACAACATTCACTAGGCAGGGGACATGAGTTCCAAAGCCCAGTGAGTAGAGACAGATGTTTGTCTTTGTGGTGTGGGGCCTGTCTAAGGGCTCCAGGCACCATTTGGTCTTTTCTCTCTCCACTGTGTAATAATGGAGCTGATTAAGACTCAGTTGAGAGTCCTGTTACATGCTGCAGATCTGAAATCACTAAGGATCCTCCAAATAGCTGAAATTACTGAGAGCTGTTTTAAGTGGTGGGACCTGAAAACAGCCTGGCAGGTTGATGATCAGCTGGCAGGGCAGCCAGCAAAGTGGCTACTGGAGGGTTGTGGTAATTGGCCAGCATCGCAGCTAGCGGAGAGGAGCAGAGCACCAATCAGCTGGCAAAGAGGAGTGGCGAGTGAGTGCCTGGGCAGCAGAACGAGTAAGGTGCCTCCTTACCTTCTTCTTCTATCTCTGCCCCAGGGAAGGAGACGACCTCTGAACTCTGGGCCTGCAGTGACCCAGGACAACAACTGTGAGTGAGGTGAAGAGAAGAGACGGGCATGTTAAAGGGACTTTTGGTTGCTGGACTTAAGAACCTGAGGGAAAAGGACACTGCCCAACTTACTTGGGGATGGGTCTTTTACTCATAGTTTATATTTATGAACCCTGTTTGTGGTGTTTTCCCAGTTTGTTGCTGGCTTACTTCCCTTCTCTTATTAAAAGTTTCTTTGCTACACTCAGACTCTGTGCTTGCAAGATGGGAAGTATTGGCTCTTAGAGGCACCCAGGGGTGGTGTGTAATTGTCCCAGGTCACTGGGTGGAGCTTGAGATGGTTTTGTGTTATATTGTTGAAAAGGAACCTCTACGTATTGAACCCAGCCCTTGTTCCTGTCAACTCTGACTGGCAGAAAGGTTATAAGAACAGCCATACTGGGTCAGACCAAAGGTCCATCTAGCCCAGTATCCTGTCTTCTGACAGTAGCCAATGCAAGGTGCCCCAAAGGGAATGAACAGGACAGGTAATCATCAAGTGATCCATCCCCTGTCACCCATTCCCATATTCTGGCAAAGAGAGGCTAGGGACACATCTCCAAGTAGAGTCAATTTTGTTAAATATATACAGATGGGTCCAAATAAGAAAAAACTGGAAGAGTAGAGATGGCGTATTTTATACCAAAATTTGGAATTAGTACATCTAAAAGAATATCCAATTTTGTAGCTGTCGTGACAACTGAACTAGTAGCAATAATGCTAGTATTAAATTGGATCTAGGGTGTATGACCAGCAGCAGCGGTCATTTCTTCAGAACCAATCTCAACCCTTATATTGATTAAAAAAAAAGGGTGGCTCAGTAAGTAAAAGTGATTTAATCAATGGAATTACTCTAATAACAGAGTTAGTACAGATGGGGATACATGGAGCATTAGTTTGGATCCCACGGCATATTGGGACAAGGAATAAAATTGAGGACAAAGCCACTAAAAATGCTATAAGAAGTGTAAGTATTGACATAGAAATAACCTTGAGTAAATGGGAAGTCAAAAGAATAGTACAGAAAAAATTAAAAGAGGAATGGCAAAAAAAGTTGATTAAAAAAAAATAATAAAAAAGATTATTTTGAACTGTGCCCCAGAGTTGAGGGCCTGGACTGGAAAAATGAAGTGATTTTGTTTAGTGTATTAACTGGCCATTGTGGCTTAAACAAAAATCTTTTTTGAATAAATAGACACAAAAACGGACTATGTGTGCTCTGTAAGGTGGAAAAAACAATTGATCACCTTTTATGGGTATGTAATTGGTCTGCATAGACCCTGATGATGGCACTAAAAGATCCCTAGTGGGCTTCAATGTGAAAGTGCACTAGAGACTTTTTAGTGCGCACCAACAATCCTTAAAAGTGTTCTACCACCTACTGCCCACTGAAGTCTAGGGGAGTTAGTCACCTAAATATCTTTGAGAATCTGGGCCTTTGCCTTTTTATGTGCTTTGGTAGAGGCTTTAGTAAAAGTATCAGGGAAATGAGGTATTATTAGAAAGGCGTTGTTATATTACCTGAAAGACACAGGGCAGAGTGAAAGAATATAAACCATAAATAATTAGGAATTATAGTTGGTGGCAGCTATAGATTATTCAGTCAAGTCTGTTTCGCCATTAAAGAAGAAAGAAAGAATTGATGGCAGACCACGGAGGAGGGCAGACCTTCAGAGCTCAATTCCTGAAGAGAGGGCTGACAGAAGGCAGGAACTCCCTAGTGAACTGTTGCACAACAGTCTCTCCCTGCAGAAAGGGAGAGCCAGATACTGATGTAACTTGAATAGGAACCTCTATTACCTATGAATTCAATATATATTGAGTTTTTATTCCTTGACCACCCTGGAAGAGAGACATTAAAGTGACCCAGCAAGAGGGTCAAGGCACAGGAAGAGGCAGACCACCGCCGGTCTGGAGTGACCATTTGCAAGAGATATCTGACGGAGCGAGATGCTATGCCTGGCCACAAGGAGGCAGTAGTGGCGAGTCTACCCCTTCCCAGGCCAGTCCAAGATGCTTCAGAGGAAGGTGTAAGCACTCTGCAGTTGTGGTGTAACTTGCCCCACACACACCTGTCTTCCTGCTGTCTAGTACTTAGAGGTTGGTTCAAGTCCTGAAGCATGAGGTATAACATCATTTCCAAAAATTTTGTTGTCATTCATCATAATTCTGAATATTCTTGATATCCGTATATATTTTCAATCCCTTTTTTAATCTTGTTAAATTATTGGCCTCAATGAGTTCTACAGTTTTATCACACGTTATGTGTAAAAGTATTTCCTGTATACATTTTGAAATTGAGTCTGGCTTTATAGGCAATGTTATGGTGGAGCTTGGGTGAACCCTCACTGAAGTTGGTGGGTGTGATAGCTGTCTTTTATTCAGGATAAATGTAAGAAGCAGTTAAGCTCCTTTCTGGAGTAAGTTAGCCACCACCCAAAACACAGGCCACATGCAAGGATGGTCAGAAGCAGAGCTACATGGGCAGAGGGGTTTTGCTGGTATTTGACAGAGGTGTCTGAATCTGTGAGCAAGAGAACTCAGAAGCAGCAGAGAAAAGCAGTCAAAAAGTCAGGCAGACAAGAGCTAAGAGTATGGCACCGGCTAGAAAGAGGCTTGGAACTGTGAGCAAAGAAACTGCCCCCAATTGTTTGATTCCTACTGTGTTCCGGGAAACAGGACTTGTGTACATTCTTTGTAAATAAACAAGATTGCATCAAAGAAATACCTGACTCCATCATCCATTTTTCCTCCTGACAGAAACAACCCACTAAACCCTGAATATTGGCTAACTGTGCAGGTCAGAAGGGGTTACAGTATGTAACAATCAGCAATAACACATCAGCTTAATCTTTTTCCTCAAGCTTGGCTTTTCCTAAGGTCTTACCTGCAGGATGTCCTCTATGTTAGATATCTCCCCTCTCTTAGTGACAGGCTAGAACTAACAAAATCCACTTGTCAGCATGAGTCAGAAGAAATTACTATGGATGCAGGGTTCCAGCACTTACTTTTAAGGTGACTCCACAGAAGGGTTCTACATTTTTGTGCTAAGTCTTGATAGGCACCATCCTGTTACAATGATCTCCATTCAAATGCTTTAGATTACCAAACATTGTTTTGGGGGCTTTCCAATGTTCAGATTTTCCTCACACGATCACTGATGTAACCAGGAAGTTATCCATAGACAATTGCACTTTCCCTCAGAACAAAATGGAAACTAATATTGAGCAGTATCTTGATTTCACAATCAAACAGGTGGGACCATCTATTTTGTGCCTTAATTGTAGCACTTCCCTTTTGGGTTGCTATGCTGAACTTTTTCTTGCTTTTCAGTGTAGGTCAAATGATTATTCATTATGTTTACAGTGCCCAGAAGTGTGGTACAGACTCTACCAAAGCACATAAAAAATGTCTGGGTCCAGATTCTCAAAGATATTTAGGTGACTAACTCCCACAGACTTCAGTGGGCAGTAGGTAGAACACTTTTAAGGATTGTTGGTGCGTACTAAAAAGTCTCTAGTGCACTTTCACATTAGAGCCCACTAGGGAACTTTTAGTGCCACCAGCAGGGTCTATGCAGACCAATTAACATGCAACACATTAGTGTGCTTTAGAAATCACACCCCAGTAGAGCACATTACCCCACTGTATAGACATGCCCTAAAGTCCTGATTCTGTAATTGCCTATGCCTAGGCACTGGTCTCAGATGGTTCACTGAACTCAGTAGGTATTTGCATAAAGGCAAGGATGTGCCCATGCACAGTGAGCTGCACAATTTTTAGATTTGGTGCAATGAAAGGGGGACAAATAGGGTGTGTAGGGGTGTCACAGGGTCCCCACAGGTTTCCTCCTTCTCTCCCCATGCTGAGGCTGACAAAATAAGAGTCCTCACTCCTTCTTCTGACGTTTCACCCTTGTGCTTTTATTTACAGTGCAGTCCCCTTTATCCCCCCACAGTTATTCCCTTTCTAAACTGGCCTACGAGGCGCCATTCCTGTAGTGAGGAGACAGAGCTGTAGCCTCCTGACTGAGTTTTCTCTAGGGCTTTTATAGGCCTTCCCTTCCTCAGCCCAGCTGCCGCTACTTAGCTCAAGTCCTTGCTGTGAGCCGGCTCTCATTAGGGCCTGCAGCTGAGCTCTCTGCTGGCTGCCTGGGCCCCTGCACCTGGGTTCCCTACCAGAAAGCACGGCTTAGCCAGCATTTTGGCAGGGTATTCAATGGGAAAGACTCCCATTGACTTCAATGGGTTTTAGATCAGACCCTAAGGCTCAGTTCAGGAAAGAACTTAAGCATATGCTCAGGACCCTTGAAGTCAATTGGACTCAAACACAAGCTTCAAGTTATAGATGTGCTTGAGCGCTTTCCTACACTGGGGCTAAAATGAGGAGAGGATGGTGTTTGACAAGTGGGGACTGGTGATGGGGAGGGGGGAATCCATGTATGGGAGTGCCTGGAAGAGATTGTCAAGGCTGGTATCCTTGGCAGCATGGAAGAAGTGGGGGAAGGGGCACAGTGTGATAGGAGGCAAGGTTAGAGATACAGGCCAGGGCAGAGCCTTGAAGCAATAACATCAAGTGTGAATTGACATGCAGGGTAATGGAGAGCCTGATAAAATCTCATGCTTAAATGAATTCCCCATTTGGAAATTTATCAGTAAAGATTTTTAGGATTGTATCTAGACGATCAGTGCAACTAGGTAAGGAATGATAAATGCTTCAACAAAGAAATACACTAGCAGTAGGGAATGTGATTCTGTCAGAAACCCACTCTAAGCCATCTCTGCAAGTGCTGGGTTATGGACACTGGTATGTTTGTGGACAATAAATATTGTTTCATAAATCAGGGACATTCTATCCTTTTTTTAAGAGCATCCTTATCTCTATCTAGTCTGGACAACAGTAACAGAAGTGGAAATTCTTTTGTACAGATGCTTATCAGTTAATCTTGATACATGAGGCCGGTCATATAATCAACTTCAGGAAGGAAACTTATAATTATATCATGAATAGATCTGAGCTCTTATAAACTAAGCCAGTTACTGTAAGTATAGACATAACACTGTCTCAGAGATCACATCATTTGAGGGCACATTACAAGGTTCCCCCGACTTGAGGTCCTGCCTGTTTCCCTCTGCCATACTGCTGCAGCTGGGAAAGGCTGAGGTGCTGGAGCTGAATAGTCCTTGGCTTAAAAGAAAGGAGACTGGTGATAGAGGGTTTTCTGTGAGGGGCTCTCAGATTTAGAACCAACTGTCTTCCTAGCCCCCCTCTGCCTTGGTCCAAATCAGCCTGGGTTTGCTACATATACATTATGCAGAATGCCCTGAAGAATGATCTGTTTCCTCAGGTTTTTGGCAAAGGAGGGCTTAATGGGCATTGGAGGCTGGTGTGAGGGGTGTCTGAGTCTTTTGTGAGGGGAGGGAGGGTTAGCTGCTCCTTTTCTTATTTGTCTGTAACCTTTGTCGAAGGCATTTAGAGGTGCCTTTCTATTACGTTTGATGAAACATTAATACAGTATTTTGGTTTAGTTACAAGCTTATTCACTATTTGTATTACCAAAGCAGTGCCTAGAAGCCCCCATCATGTATCAGCACTCCGTTGTACTAGGTGCTGTACAAACACAGAACAAAAGGAGCCCCAAAGAGCAGAATTATTCATGATTCTGATACTTTACGGGGGGGGGGGGGTGAGGGGTCATTTAAATCCATAGAGCTTAGAAAATCGCCACCCAAATGAATTATTTAACTCTGGAGTTGCCACTGTGTGGGAGAGAACAGGATGATAATGTCATCCTTCCTATTTAGCTGTTCTCTCAGGAGAGAAATGTTTACTCCCTTTAACTGCTCTTTCCTCTGACAATCACTAGGACTGGGAGCAATGTCAGTAATGTACCCATTTCTTTTTTAAATAGAATAAGGTGGAAGGGATGAGAATGGAGAATGCTAGGAGCTTCATGGAGAGGGGTGTGTACCAGTGTAACCCACATGCTTGCATTGCAGCACTTAATCATGTAAATAAGGGAAGAAACAGTTGGGAGGTTGCATAGGTCTTATTTTTGTTTTGGGGGACTCTGTGTGCCTGTAGACTTGCCAGAACTGGGCTCTTCTACAGGCCAGAAACATCCAGAAATTGGGTGAGGTGGGAATCAGACATATTCCTTAGCTGTTTGAAGCTCCTTGGGTGATTTCCATTGTGGGCAAGCAGCCTGGTAGGATATAACTAGAAGCACTCTCTGAGAGTGGAACCAATGGGAACTCAAGGGGTGGGACTTTGTTTTGTCAGAAAATGCCAATTCAGTGGACTGAAATGTTATGTCGAATCTATTACAGATTCAACTAAACCTTCACTGAAACACAGGCAGGTTTCCACTGAAATCAGAATGAAAGCAAATTCAAAAATTCAGACAATCCAAAACCCACAAGTTTCAGCCAGCTATAGTCTACTGTAAGACTTGTGCTCCGAGAACTTTCCCAACCTGTCAGATTTAGACTCCCTCATCCCACTGGAGAAGAGGAAGTCTAACATTGCTGCAGGCTGTGCAAACCACAGAGTCTTGTTGCAGAGACTCAAAAGGAGTATCAAGGAGACTGTGGCACTATCATTCGTTTCTGAGACTTTAAGGATCTTGCATGTCCTACAGAGGGTTTGGATACCATTCCAGAGAAACTGAGAGAAAAGCCCTAGGGGAATTTATGCGTGTGATTGAACTTGTGATAGTAACAAGTATTAACACTTGTGGAGCAAGAGCCCTTAAAATTTTGTATTTGAAAAAGTTGTTACTGAAAATATCCACAGTTGTTACAAGGGTTATAGTAGAATCGTAGATATGTAGGCCTGGAAGGGACCTCAAAGTCATCAAGTCCAGCTCCATGCTGTGAGGCAGCACTAAGTAAATGTAGGCCATCCCTGAGGGGTGTTTGTCCAACCTGTTCTTAAAAACCTCCAATGATGGGGATTCTACAATGGCCCTTAGAAGCCTGTTCCAGAGCTTGCTACCCTTATAGTTAGAAAGTTTTTCCTAAATCTCACTTGCTGCAGATTAAGCCCATTACTTCTTGTCCTGCCTTCAGTGGACATGGAGAACAATTGATCACAGTCCTTCTTATAATAGTCCTTCACATACTTGAAGCATGTTATCACTGTCGTCTTTTCTGAAGACTAAACATGCCCAGTTCTTTTAACCTTCCTCAGAGGTCAGGTTTTCTAAACCTTTTATCACTTTTGTTACTCTACTCTGGACTCTCTCCAATTGGTCCACATCTTTCCCAAAAGGTGGCACCCAGAACAGGACATAGTATTCCAGCTGAGGCCTCACCAGTGCCAAGTAGAGCGGGACAATTCATTCCGTGTGTCCTACATATGTCATTCTGAGTTAATACACCCGAGAAGGTTATTAATTTTTTTTTGCAACTGCATCACATTCTTGACTCATATTGAATTTGTGATCCACTATAACCCCCAGATCCTTCTCAGCAGTCCTACCACCTAGCCAGTTATTCCCCAGTTTGTAGTTGTGCATTTGATTTTTCCCTTCCTAAATGAACTACTGAGGAAACTGTTATGTATTCACATATATGTAAATAGAAAAGGAGTACTTGTGGCACCTTAGAGACTAACCAATTTATTTGAGCATGAGCTTTCGTGAGCTACAGCGAGCTGTAGCTCACGAAAGCTCATGCTCAAATAAATTGGTTAGTCTCTAAGGTGCCACAAGTACTCCTTTTCTTTTTGCGAATACAGACTAACACGGCTGTTACTCTGAAACCTGTCATATATGTAAATGTTTTCCTTTAGAGATTTGGTGTGGCTCTCATTCTATCAGAGACTTAACTCCCATATAGAGTCCTGAAAAGACTAACCTTTGGTCTGTACCACAGCAGAGAGGTAAGCTGAGGTACAGGAAGGGGAAAGAAACATACCGCCTGACATTAGCATATTGATTTCCCCAAACCCATTACACCAGCCAGAGTCTCCTCATTGAAGCGAAAGCAGGAGGTAGGTTGAAGTAACTGGTGGCCACTAAATCATTATTTCACTTTCTCTGCAAATATGGCTGATATCCATTCTAGGGGTAGGCGAGGTGACATATAATCTCTGTTTCAGGTAGCAAAGGTTTTTGGGATCAGAGGTGCTGTATAAATACAAAATATTACATGGATGTGTGTCTGTGCACCAGCTCATTTGACAAAGGCCACTAGCCATCAGATGTTACTGGCCTGATATAAAGCCCACTGAAGTCAATGATAGTCTTTCCACTGACTTCTGTGGGCTTTGGATCAGGCCCTAACTTGGGCAGGGTCCAGTCCAGGTACCTAGGGGTAAGAGGCTCTATATCTCATTAGTAATCTCCTGAACCATCCTGTCTCCCAAACAGATTTACTGGGAAAAAAATAATCTTGTCCTCAATCTGACTCAACTGGCAAACATCCTGGCAAAAGTGCCAAAAAGCCCTGAGTGTTTGATGTGACTAGTATCTCTACAGCCCCTTAGCCATAATACCTTTAGCAATTGCTGCAGCATATGATTTACATCCATCCTGGAGATTCCTGCAAACTTATGGAAAAGTGACGTCATGTTCAAAGCTCTTGGAAGGAAGAAGTGCTTATATTGCTGATGGCTATGTAAGTTCATGTGTCTCATAAATGATACCCTGATGCTGAAGGGTGTCTTGTGTCAAAATCAGAGAGTGCCACACACAAGCTGAGTTCTCTCTGCTGAAATGATGCAAACCTTAAATCTCATTTTGATGCAGACAGCAAACAAGAACACAACTTCGCTGCACTCTTATCCTCCTACTGGCAGTTCTGAAGTGGGGATTCTGAGTCGCGACACATGAGATCATGCCTACACCACAGCCCATGTCCTTGTTAGTGCTACCATCAGCTTGAGGGACAGATCAAAGGTGTAACCTGATCCTCTCTCTAGCCAAGGACTGGGGTTTTAGCATCTTTGTTGACTTTGTTTTTATGCATATAGACATATGTGTGGGCCAGCTTGTTGTGTGTCCCGCCATCCTCCCTCCCGCACCCCCACTCTCCACACAGTTGCTCCCTCTGTCCCACCTTACCCATGCTATTCAATTCAGCCCTTATGGAGGAACCACAGAGATGCTTCCAAAGGGTTGGTAGAAGGAAGAATTAGGCAGCACTCACTCTTCTGTGCTCCCTCCAGCCAGATACACCATTTCTCTTTCCTTCCACCTCTGTGGCTGAAGAGAATGATAGAGGTCTGAGTAACTATGGTGGAAAATCTGTTTGTTAGCTGCTTGCCCCTGGAATCTTAGCTCCTTCCCCTATGACCTTCAAACCATAGGGCTGTACTTGGAATGGTACAGAGGGGCCTAGCACTGGCCCCATGTACTGAGGGGGATGTCACCTTCAGTACATAGGCTGCCAAAGATGAAGGGCTAGATTCTGACTAAATGTTTGCAGAAGGGAGGAAAAGTGTAATTACTAATCCTTAAAGCCCACAGTGAGCTACCCAGACCTTGGGTCTAGGTATGAAGAGAAAGCAGGACTGCTTTCCTGTTTTCCTGTTGGAGCAGGAGGGCAGAGAGTGGGTGGGGAAATGCATGGAGCCTTGTCCATTGGCCAGTGCAGCAGGGGGAGTAGTTTATTAGTACAGGTCTATACCAGCAGGAAATCACTACCCCTTGGCACTCTCCTCAGGAGCAAGGAGGAAGCAGGGGATGGAAACTGTGACTCAGACAGGTGTCTCTGAGGCACAAGGCCTCCAGGGACTGACTACTCCTGGGTTGATGCAGCTTACGCATCACCCTTTGCTCAGAGCAGAGCCTAAAATCAGGATCTAGCCTGAACAGGAGATGAAACAGCGATCAAATTAAGATGAATTGCAATAAAAGCCATTTCTTGTCCGGTATTTTGATTCAGAGCTGTAATTTGTGACATTCTAAGTCTTCGAAATGGCCTCCTCCCTTAAGAAAGTAACTAAAACTCGGTGGCTAGGAACTATGAAGACAGCTCTACATGCTAATGTTAAGATATCTACTCCTTGCAAGATCCTCTCTGGGACCAAGTCTTAAGGATGTTATGTTTATGGGATGCTTTTAAAACTGCAGTAAAAACTGTGGTTACATTGAATCTCTCTGTTAGTGAATCTGTCAAGGAGGGAGTTGCAAGGTAGAGCGTGCTGCTTTAAGGGGATTGTCCACTCCAGATGCAGAGTCGTTTGGGAGAGATAAAAGCAGCCAGGGAGAGGATTGTCTGCTATCAGTACCATTCAGACTCTCATCCAATGTAGTCAATATAGAGGGGCAGAGAGACATTGCTGGCAATGGAGGGTAAGACATGACTAGTTTATTATTATTAATAAAATGGGTATTGTGGTAGCACCTAGAGGTCCCAAGTGAGATCAGGGCCTCATTGTACTAGGCACTGTACACACACATCGTAAAAGAAGGCCCTGCCCAAAGACTTACAGTCTAAATACATGCGACAGACACAGGATGAAAAAAGCATTATCTCCTTTTTTACATGTGGGGAACTGAGGCAGAGACCGACTGAGTGACTCGCCCAGGGTCACCCAGGAAATCTGTGGCAGAGTCGGGAATTGTATCAGATCTCCTGAGTCCCAGTCTAGTGCCTTAATCCCTAAAACCATCCTTCTGAAACCAGCAATAAGATTTGACTTCATGGTCCCTGCCATGATGATGATAAACGCAGTCTCCGCTTAATCAGGATCCAGACAATAGGCAGGCCAACAAGATATCCCAGTTAAGAATACTCTATTTATTATAGTAACAGGGCTGTAGGGATCAATTAGTTAATGGTTGTTTCATGTTTTGCAGTGATGAAATTATCCAAGGATAAGTCATAGAGTACTGTATATAAATAAAGTACGTTGGCCTCCAGGGTTTGATTACAATCACACCCTTGAAAACTTGCCAGGTTTTCCTTTGCTAATTAGATACGGTTACCTTCATATTTGCAGCCTTCCCTTGTATTTCCCCATTCCTACAACATGAATACTTTGAACATTACAGATTCAGAGGTAAAGTTATTCCGTGTAATTATCAAAGACAATTGGTAAGGTTTTAATGGTAACCATTGTACATAAGTGTAAATCTCTTGCTTCCAAGGGATCATACCTTTGTCACAAAATGTAATTTGACCCATTATTATGAGGGTAGATGAGAATCATGCTGAAAGTCCTTACAGTATTTTTCAGGCTACTGTAGAATTCAGAGCCTGATTCTGCTATCTTTACTCACATGGAATAGTACATTACTCCACAAACAGCCCTATTGACTTGAATAGGGATAGTAAATTATTATTCAAATTGAGTTAGGGTGTTAGAATTGGGACCTAAATGGTTCTAGCATGCCTTTCAAAAGCCATTTAACTTTTCACACTCCGATGCTCTTTTATATGAAAGAGTACAAAAATGGTATAAAAAGGTATACAATGGAATAATCTGAAACACAAAAGATATTCTATACTAATCCATCAGTTTATCATTATGATGTTCTACAGACCCAAATACATATGAAAAGAACCCCTAGGCAGCAGTCTTTGTTGTAAATTATTCTGTTAACAGTGCTTTGAATACAGTCCCAAACTGAGGCTGACACTGCAGGAGAAAAGCTTTGAGTTTTGATCTATGCAAACTAACCTATTGAAGCAAGCAGTGGGAAAGGATTATTCTGTATAAGCAGCTTCATTTGTATTGTTAAACCATATCAGCAAAATAATCCAGTTGCTATTATTTTGTAGACTCCTTACATGCGTGAGGGTGAAATCCCTCAACTTGATTCCAAGGATGATATTTGATTTCTTAATGTGATACGATGAAGCCTTCAGTTTATCTTTAATGAATCCTTTACCCATAGAACATTCTGTTGTGGTGCTCTCTCTCTCCTACAATTTTTCAGAACTTGCTAGAATTATAGGGAGATATCAATACTATAGATTCAGCTCTATGCAAAGGATGATGTGTAAACTGCTTCACCCCAGGAGTAGCTGTGGGAGGCACTGGAATTCAGAGACATGCTTCTAAGTTGCTATTCCTCTCCTGCTTTGTTCTTGCTTTTGGGATGTGTCCTAATTTATTACAACCTCTGCACCAACTCAGCTGTGCTGGCCACATGTAGGGAGCTGCAGTCAAGGCTCTACCCATTTCTAGGCCATTTCCTGGACAAGTATCCTTGATTACTGCTATGTATCCAGATCCAAAGTCTATCTAGTCACATAGGAGTGTAAAGAAGAGTCTTACTGCCCTGTGTGTTTGTCTAGTGTGAGTCACAATCTAGTCCATCACAATTTTTCTTTAATTAGTATATATTAACATGAATGCATTATTGCCTCTTGAATTAAACTGCATTGCAATGGAGTTACTTTTCTGTTTAGAAACCTCATATGGTCCTTTAAAAAGTTTTGTGCGTGTGAGTGACAGTATTCAAAAATATATCTGTGACAATTATTTCTTTGGGGGGAAAAGAAGTAATGGAGGGAAAACCACATTAAAAATCTCCAAGTTAGGCTAGGCCTGCCTAGGCCTAGGGCATTAAATAGAATAACTGACAATGTTGCCACTCCTCAGGGTTCTAAAATATTAGGAAACATTGGAAATACTGGGCTTATTCTCACTGGAAAAGAGGCGGGTTAATGGAAGTGATCTAATAGAAGTTTTCATGATTAAGGAAATTATGTTGGGCCTGCATGGGAGCTTTGCCTGAGTAAGGACCGCAGGATGTAGCTCACTCTGTAGAGACTTATATTGGTAGGAGCTTAAAAAGCTAGAGGACATAAGATAAAAATGAGGAAACTCTGGAATAAATGAGAAAATCAGGCAGAATTCATTTACACCAAAGATGATAAGCATATACAACAGGGTGCTGGAAAAGGTGACTGAAGGTACAAATGAATTCAAGGGAGATTTGCATTTGTTTCTAGAGAATGAGGGAATTAAGGAGCACGATGGAAGAGCACAGTGTTGGGATTAAGGTAAACTAAAAATAGGTAAGTATATTGCACTGGACAGTCTTTTCCTGCTTCTGAAATTTCTCTTGTCCTTATGGCCTGTGGTCACACTGTCCACTGTTATTGTCACTGTTAGCACTGGTTGGTTTGCTCCAAGCCTTAATGGCCCAGGAAGGTTATAGGTCTATTACAGGAGGGGATGGGTGAGGTTCTGTGGCCTGTGATGTGCAAGAGGCCAGACCAGATGATCACAATGATCCCTTCTGACCTTGAAGTCTATGAATACAATGCTGGAGCCTTTCCCCACCACAGTGAAAAGCTCCAGCAGTGTGTGTGCTGGGGGCGGAGTGCTGCCAGTCCCTTTCCCCACTGCCTCCGTCCTGCCAGTCCCTTTCCCCACTGCCTCCATCCTGCCAGAGCCTTTCCTCACTGCTGGATTCTTTCACTGCAGTGGGGAGCGACTCCAGCAGCCTTGAATGTGTAAAGTACATACCATAGGGTTCAGGCATGGAGGGCACTCCACTCTGCTCTACTCACCTAAGCAGCCCCTCACCATTTACACTGCTATTTATACCCATGCTAGCTGTGTCAAACTCCATAGGCCACCACAAGTGTAAACTTACCCTGGATCTCCTCTATCTTAATTTGTCACCAGGGTGCTGACAAAATTATGTAGAAGCTGAAGAGACCTCTTTATCTTAAAATGTTTTATCCAATTTGCCTCAACATTTCAAAAAGATCCTAATTGAAGACAAGATCTTGCATGTTAAATTTTTGTGTGAATTGCTTTAGTGTTGGCAAAAAGTTAGTGGGAAGTTAAACTGAGACTTATAATGGAAAGCTAGTTGCTAACTGTCTCTCCACAATAGATGGTACAAGAGTATTGTGAGGACTGATTAATTAATTCATGTTTGTTAAGTACTTGAGAACCTATGATGAAAGGTTCTACAGAAATGCAAATATTATAATTATAAATTCTTTATGAGTTCATATGTTTTGCCTTAGAGGCACAGTCTCATCCTGAGGTGTGTAGTTATATACGTAAATCTCTGAACATTATGATGAAAATATACCTCAAAGGGCCTAACCCTTCCTTGTGAGCTATCATTCTGCCCACCAAACTCCCTTTGACTGCAGTCAGTTCTGCACATGGGACAGTTGTAGGACTGGGCACTGCGTTCGTGAAATGAAAAGACCCTTGTATGCCTACTGGCATCACAAAGAGGCAAGCTTTTATTTTCACTTAATACAAATTTTTCCATTGCTCGTATTTTAGTCTGTCTTACGAATAGAGATGAGTTCAGGCCACAAAATTCAGATCTGGATTTTGACCATCCCTAAGCTCATGGTATCCAGGTTCAACTGGCAATTGGTTCAACTGGCAATATATTGGTTCAACTGGCAATATAAACACATGGGATGACATCCTAACTCCATTTAAGTCAGTTATAAAACTCCTTTTGACTTAAATGGAGCTAGAATTTCACCCATAAGCTATTCACAAAATTTGAATCCATATGCTGATTTAAAATGTGAACAGCTCCCCAAGTGTGGGGCATTCAGCTCTGGGATTTTGTTTCAGGCCCATCTCCAGCTAATAATATTGGATGAATGTAAAACAGGGAATGAATTGGGCCTATGGATATTGTATAGTTAAAGCTACTTATAGAAAATTGTATTGTACATGCGTCATTGTTTGAAAATGCTTTACCTGTTTTATGACTTAGTGTCATTTGGTGATTTCTGTTAGTTATTCTCCTTTAGACTCATTTTCTTGCTTTTTAAGGGGCAAATTCTGCCCTTATGTTCTGTCCATTGACTCTGCTGGGGCTGATGAACTCCATGCAGTTAAGTGGGGGGCTGTTTGTGGAGAGGTGCTCCATGGGGGTTACTCCAGCTTAATGACATCCATCTCCACCTTTGGGTCCCAAGGCATCATAATAATTATTTTGGGTCAGGTTCTGATAGCTTTACCCATGCTGAGTAATTCCTTACTCTGCGTGAACCACTATTGAATCATTGCTGTTACCTTTGGAGTAAGGTGCTACTCAGCATAAAGGCATACTCAGACTCTGACCATCATTACCATGTGATAGAAGAATTGCACATCGGATGCCACTCACCTCACCTGACTACTGTTATTGTCCGGTCTATTGGTCTGAGCATGCCAGCGATGTGCTGCCAGCATTTTCATTCCCACATTTTTTATCTCTGCTACTGATATAGGTATCATTCCTCTGTTCATACATATAAAACAATCCCATCAGTTCCGTGCTCTTCCCCCCTTAGTCCAACACATTAGTTCCATACTCTATCCTGAGCCTCGGATTTCAAACTGATGGTATCACTTTAGTTAACCAGGCCTGCCTGTCTTCGATATCAATGGGAATTTTGTCATTGATTTCAATGGGAGGAAGATGAGGTCCATTGTTTGTCAGGATTTGAAGCTCTATAAAAAGCCTCAGCATTATTGTTATGATAGTACAGGAGCCAAATCTTGAGGTTCCGAGTGCCTCCTGTGCGGTTCTGAGCTCCTTTGACACCTAACCAAACAAAGGCTGAGGGGAGATAGGATCGCTCTCTATAAATACGTCGGAGGGATAAACACCAGGAAGGGAGAGGAGTTATTTAAGTTAAGTGCGAGTGTTGACAAAAGAGCAAATGGATACAAACTGGTCATCCACAAGTTTAGGTTTGAAATTAGATGATGGTTTCTAACCATCAGAGGAGTGAAGTTCTGGAACAGCCTTCCAAGGCGAGCAGTGAAACCTAACTGGCTTCAAGACTGAGCTTAGTAAGTTTACGGAGGGGATGGTATGATGGGACGGCCTATGATGGCTTGTGGGGCGGTCCATCAGCGACTGGCAGTAGCAAAAACCCCCAATGCCTACAGATGAGACACTAGATGGAGAGGGCTCTGAGTTACTACAGAGAATTCTTTCCCAGGTATCTGCCTGATGAGTTGCCCCCATGCTCAGGGTCTCACTGATCACCATATTTGGGGTCAAGAAGGAATTTTTCCCCGGGTCAGATTGGCAGAGACCCTGGGGGCTTTTTGTGCTCCTCTGAAGCATGGGGCATGAGTAACTTGCAGGTTTAAATTACAGTAGAACTTCAGAGTTACGAACACTAGAGTTACAAACTGACCAATGTGACACTCTGTAACTCGGGGGAACACCCTGCACCACCCCTATGTTCATCCTTATAATATGATTGTGTGGTATCCAATGCAAAGTTTGTCATGTCATGTGTCTTCGGAAGGCTCATGATGCACTGAGCCTGGTTGTTGTTATAGTAATATTATAGGTTGTAATTTCATGTATATAGTTATAAGGCTGAAAATGTGTCTTCATGGCTTAAAACAAGCCCAGGCAAAACTCTCCAGGAGCAGAGGGGCAGTTCACACCACATTGGGGCAATATATGAGACAAACCAAGCCCAGCCTCACAGGAACAAAGGACACTGACCTCGGCAGAGACAAAGGATCTGTTGGACTCTCGAGTGAGTCACACCCCTTCCCTTGGTCAGTTTGGGACTGTGGTGAGGTAATGCTCACCTGACTCTGAAGGGGGTAGGGGGGCAAAGCCGGGGGGAAGAAAGAACATGATAAAAGGGAGAGACATTTGCCATGCTCTTCCTCTCTCTTCCACCTCCATCTGCAGACATGACCACGAAGTGACTGAAGCCCTGAACAAAGGGGCGAGCCTAGCTGAAGGGCAATCAGCCAGCCTGTGTTGAGAAGCATCTAAGTTTGTAAGAGTACCGAAAGCGTTAAGATCAGCTTAGAAAGTGTTTTGCTTTTATTTTATTTGACCAAATCTGACTTCTTGTGCTTTGACTTATAATCACTTAAAATCTATCTTTTGTAGTTAATAAATTTGTTTGTTTAGTCCACCTGAAGCAGTGCATTTGGTTTGAAGCGTGTCAGAAACTCCCCTTGGGATAACAAGCCTGGTACATATCAATTTCTTTGTTAAATTGACGAACTCATATAAGCTTGCAGCGTCCAGTGGGCATAACTGGACACTGCAAAACGGAGGTTCCTAGGGTTGTGTCTGGGACCAGAGATATTGGCTAGTGTCATTCAGTTGCACAATCCAAGCAGCGGCTGGCCAAAAGTGCTCACTCATGTAGCTGGGAGCAGCTTACATCTAGAGGCTGTGTGTGAACATCCTGGGCGTGGGGTTTCTCACAGCAGAGCAAAGCACTCTCCAGAGTCAAGGATTGGAGTGACCTAGCAGATCACCGGTCCAAATAACACCAGAGGAACATCACAACCGGTCACCCACACACCACAATCAGGCAGCAACAGAGACCAAAAAAAAAAAGAGCAAATACAGTAGTACAGTGCTGTGTTAAATGTCAATGACTAAAAAAATAAAGGGAACGTTTTAAACATTTTTTTGACAAGGTAAGGAAACTGTTTCTATGTTTCATGTGCCAGCAATGCCCCTCTGCCATGTACATTGGTCAAACTGGACAGTCTCTACGTAAAAGAATAAATGGACACAAATCAGACATCAAGAATTATAACATTCATAAACCAGTCGGAGAACACTTCAATCTCTCTGGTCACTCGATTACAGACCTAAAAGTTGCAATTCTTCAACAAAAAACTTCAAAAACAGACTCCAACGAGAGACTGCTGAATTGGAATTAATTTGCAAACTGGATACAATAATTTAGGCTTGAATAAAGACTGGGAGCGGATGTGTCATTACACAAAGTAAAACTATTTCCCCTTGTTTATTTACCCCCTACTGTTCTTGTCAACTGCTGGAAATGGCCCACCTTGATTATCACTACAAAAGGTGTGTCCCATCCCGTTCCCCCCCCCCCGCCCCGCCACTCTCCTGCTGGTAATAGCTCACCTTTCCTGATCACTCTTGTTACAGTCTAGTATAGTAACACCCATTGTTTCATGTTCTCTGTGTATATAAAATCTCCCCACTATATTTTCCACTGTATGCATCCGATGAAGTGAGCTGTAGCTCACGAAAGCTTATGCTCTAATATATTTGTTAGTCTCTAAGGTGCCCCAAGTACTTCTTTTCTTTTTGCGGATACAGACTAACACGGCTGCTACTCTGAAACTTGATTCTATGCCTGTTTCATTTAAATTAAGATGGTTAAAAGAAGTATTTTTCTTCTGCTTAGTAAAGTTTCAAAGTTGTATTAAATTAATGGTCCATTGTAAACTTTTGAAAGAACAACCAAAATGTTTTGTTCAGAGTTACGAACATTTCAGAGTTACGAACAACCTCCATTCCCGAGGTGTTTGTAACTCTGAGGTTCTACTGTGGTGTAAATTGTGAATTCTCTGTAACTTGAAGTCTTTAAACCATGATTTGAGGTCTTCAGTAACTCAGCCATGTATTTTAAATGCCTGTTCTCACTTTCAGGTGACATTGTAAATAAGAAGCAGGCAGCATTACATCCTGTAAATGTAAACAACCGTGGTTTGAGCATTGGCCTGCTAAACCCAGGCTTGTGAGTTCAATCCTTGAGGGGGCCATTTGGGATCTGGGGCAAAAATTGGGGATTGGTCCTGCTTTGAGCAGGGGGTTGGACTAGATGACCTCCTGAGGTCCCTTCCAACCCTGATATTCTATGATTCTATGATTCGCTGAACAAGAAGTAGGACTGAGTGAAATTGTAGGCTCTAAAGTTTTACATTGTTTTAGTTTTCTGAGTGGAGTTATGTAACAAAAAAAAAAATCTACATTTGTAAATTGCACTTTCATGATAAAGATATTGCATTATGGTACGTGTATGAGGTGAATTGAAAAACACTTTGTTTATCATTTTTACAGTGCAAATATTTTTAATAAAAATAATAATATAAAGTGAGCAGTGCACACTTTGTATTCTGTGTTGTAACTGAAATCAATATATTTGAAAATGTAGAAAAGAATCCAAAGATATTTAATACATTTCAATTGGTATTCTGTTGTTTAACAGTGAGATTAAAAGTGCAATTAATCACGATTAACTTTTTTAACTGCAATTAATTTTTTTGAGTTAATCGCGTGAGTTAACTGCGATTAATTGACAGCCCTAATATTTACCTTATCTCATGGGGTCTTGGACAGTTTAATTTCTTAATGTAAAAGCACTGTGAGAGCCTCAGATGGAAAGCATTACAGAAGTATACCAACTCACACCATAGTCTAACATCTTTCACCAAAAACAAAATTAAGTATTTCACAGCAGCCAGTAGCAGACTTCCCCTGCAAGCTACCCTAGTTCCAGCTACGTACACTTACTCTTCCGCTAGCCCATACATTATATTATATTATTATTGTTGTTATTATTATCTATACAAAGCCTAAAAGTGTGCTTGGTGCCTTACAAAACAAGGCATGAGTCCTGCCCCAAAGATCTTACAATCTAAGGTTAGACAAAACACAACAAGAAGACAGTAAAAGGAAGAGACGGGGTAGAGGGAGGGGGACAAAATAAAAATGTGTGGTAGCATATGAAATACATTCTTCTGCCACAACAGCATAAACTTCCTCTTCTGCCAGACAACAGTGGATCATGTAACTATTAAATCTAATGTAGTCTCTAAGGCCTTATGGAGGTTCTGAAGGCTCCGTCTCAATATCCCCGTGGGATCCCAAATGACCTTGGGTCTGCTCTTCAAACTCAGGATTTGGACTGTCACCAAGTTTGCCAATGTTTGTTTCTATCGTAAGAAGCATGTTACAAGTTTTTGTTATCTTCGTAACACTTTTCTAAGTCTTTTGACAGCTTGTCCACTGTAGGAAAAAAAGAATAATGGGCAAGCTTCCTTTGTTATTGACTATTGAGCATGACTGGTAATCTCAGGTTGGCAGCCAGCACTGAGACCCAGGGCATTTTTCTGGGAGAGGACAAAATAAGAAGCAAAGATTGCATTTTATGACAGTTTGTGTTTCTACAGTTTACCAGTTTAGGCCCTCTTCTTATTTATATATTTGAATGCTGACTTCCCCAGAAAAACCTAACCTTCCCCCCAACTCTCCCTTAAAACCAAACACTTTCAAGGGTGTCAAGAGAGAATCACCCAGCAAAAACTTTTTTTGGAAGAAAATAATGCAATACATCAAATATTGGAATGCAATTCTAAAGCAGCCAATACAGCATCAGGAGAGTTTAGGAGTGAACCAGCACCTCAGTTAACTACAACCCCCTGTTGTTATCTGGACCTCTTTCCCTTGTATCACTTGAGTTCCCTTGAGCCAAATATGATTGCATTCCCATGCCCCTTCATGTATTCTTGCCTTCCTACCAGGTATAATTGCTACTTAATATTCATTGCCTTTGCTCTCTCATCCAGAGATCAGGTCTCCCTCCATCTAATTACAATTGCTTGTCATCCCCAGTTTCTCTCTGCATTCGGATCATCTCATGAACCTTTGTATTAAAAAGTGGCCTATTCATCTGTCATAGCATTGATATGCCCCAAAAGGCTCTGAATGGCACATCCATTATGGGTGATATAGTAGAACCTTCTGAGACACATTAGCACAGCTGCTGGTCAGCAGACAACTGCTGGAAAAATAACAGATTGAGGGGCCTGGTGAGGCATCAGTTATGCTACAGGCCAACAATAAATAGAAGTGACCTCAAAAGTTTGGATGCTTATCAAAAATTACTTGAGGAGGGTCCTGCTGCCTTCTAAAGCTCAAAGGAATAGGCCCAAGTTATATCCATGATCATCTGTTTTGGCCTCAGCCTGATGAGTATTTGTTTTCTGATATCACCTGCCATTTGGGGGCCCTACTGTCCCATATTAGTTCAGCAAGGAATTGTACTTTTGCTGCAGTGAGCCCTAAAGTGACACCCCCATGACATCCATTTCAGTCCGTCCTTCCTGATTTCTAACACATTAAACAAAATTCCCAGAGATGTTTTCAGCATTAGCACTATTCACCCCATGTTTTTTAGGGGAGGGGGGCAGGGGTTCTGTTTGACATCCCTTAGAATCATAGAATCATAGAATATCAGGGTTGGAAGGGACCTCAGGAGGTCATCTAGTCCAACCCCCTGCTCAAAGCAGGACCAATCCCCAATTAAATCATCCCAGCCAGGGCTTTGTCAAGCCTGACCTTAAAAACTTCTACGGAAGGAGATTCTACCACCTCCCTAGGTAACGCATTCCAGTGTTTCACAACCCTCCTAGTGAAAAATTTTTTCCTAATATCCAACCTAAACCTCCCCCACTGCAACTTGAGACCATTACTCCTTGTCCTGTCCCCTTCTACCATTGAGAATAGTCTAGAACCGTTCTCTCTGGAACCACCTCTCAGGTGTTCCTTGATTGATGATGTTTTGATATATATAATTTTTGTGCAGTACCACAAATGTCTATATGGAAAGGAGCACTTCAAAAATAAATTAATGTTGGTTTCATGCAGGCTTGATTTTTTCCCCCCCTACTTCTTGGGTTTAATCATTTATGAAACCTTCCTAAAATTAAGCATGCACATGCATGCACACACAATTTCAAAAAATTCATTTTTGGAGATTATTTTGTTTTTTCTTTAATTGGTTTATTTTTTAACCAAACTCAGTAGCATTCCCAGACATTTCATTGGATGCTGCTCAAAATTCTCTTCTCTTTCTTATCTACCTGCTCTTCTAATTATTTTTCTTTATTTTAGTCTGTGACAGGGTGTACCAGGCATTCACTGACCCCTGCTGGAGGCCCCACTCTCTTTTCGCAACCTGCCCTAAGAAAGTGTCCTGCTGGAAGAGAAAAGCAGCGGGTTAAGATATCAAGGGGATGCATAGACGCTCTCCCTGGGAGGCAGCAGACCATTGTGGAACCAAGACACAGGGAGGCGCTAGAGAGGAAGAGTCTGTGCTGTGACGTGCGATGCTGTGCCGTGACACAACTGGGCGCTCTGGTGGTGAGTGCACGCTATAACACAATCTGTAAATGGGAATCCTCTGGGATCCCATTCTTCAGCATCACTCTCAAAAGACCTCAGGAGAAGTGGGTGCAGCTTCTTCTACCTTCCGAAGAGGGTCACTCAAGCAATGAGAGACTATCCTTCCTGGCTGTGGCTGAGTATCTCTTGCCTTGCATCTTGTGTAAGTCAGTTCCACCTGGGCAAACTTGATGCAAAATGCTACCTGGTTAGCATTTCCCCTCACTTGTACCAATGAGCAGCATTTTACATCCACTTTTCACAGGTGTAACCACCCCTACAAGGCACAATGCAGCAGAGAATCAGGCCCACTGCTTCAATAGTACCCCTAGCTGACAGCTTGCTGGGCTGTCCTTACAATTTGTGGCACCCCATGCAAGAATCCTAACCTGTTTAAGAGGGAGGGGTGAATCTGGGCTGAGTATATCTTCTCCTTTGTTCTCATTACTTGTCATTTCTACACTGATAGCACATTTTACTCCTGAAGACAGTGGTAAAACTCTGACTTTTAATGAAAACAGGAGCAGACTCTTTGGGAATTAGGAAAATGCTCAACACCTGAGCACAGATCACCCTGATTTGTCTTTTTGTGATAGCAATTACTTGTAGATTTCATGCTTTTCTTAAAAATAATCAGAGACTTTAAAAAAAAAATCTGCCCTGTAGTTACTAACTTTGGAATCAGTCTTTTATCCGCTAAAGAAAATGGCAGCACTCCCACTGACACTATGGGAGCAGGATTTGATCCTTTAATTTAATCTGAGATGGCAAAATGTTTAATCTAGGACTCTGAAAATACTGGCAGAGGGAAAAGAAGTCCCAGTGTAAAGATAGTGCCTCTCAGAATGGTGGCAAGGGCAGTCACTCCAAGAGAAAAAAATGGTTACTTTTAAAAGGAGCATTATTCATGAAAATATATGTATATGTGACTCCCCAGCCCAATTTGTTTTTTTCCCCTAGTAACAAAAAGCCCACCACCAACACACACAAAAAATCAATGCCAGTAATCCAGTCCCATGTAAGCAGCCCTACAATAACAAGCCAGTGCACCAGGAGACAAAATAACTTCACAAAGGAAACACATTTCACTGTCAAGACAAAAAGGAAAAAAAATTGTTGAAGTTCTAACAAGCATTTTGCATAACATCCTCTAGATACTGTTAGCCATTTCCGGTCCTCTGCCTTGTTATGGCTGTGGTAAGCATCTGTGTACAGATGACAGTTTTGACATACATAGCATATGTTGAAATATAGGCATATGCAGGATAGCTTTAAGAGATGTTTATCCCAAATGTAACTCCATCAACTTCAGTGGAATTACACTAAAGATTAATTTGGCCCAGAATGTCAGCCTTGACTCTGAATTTCTTTCTTTGGTTTGTACCAAAAATGTGATGTGTCACTTCGTTTTCAGTTTGTGTGTGTGAGTGACTCTGCTCCTATTAAAGTTAATGGAACTTTGCCACTGATTTAATCCTATGTTAGATCATGCTGACTTTATCATTACAATCCCCTTATGTAATAAAAGAGAAAACTGTGAAACAGATCAGTTAGATAGTTTAAATTTTCTTTTGTGTTGCAACTATCAGTGGGGGGAAACTGCCTCTGTTAAATTTAGCTTCACAACAGGTAAGCTAAATTCTGAGATAGGATGAGCAACTCTCAACAAAGTCAAGACAAGATTTGGCTTCGCCTTAAACCTCCCCCAAACTACATTTTTAGTACTGTATACATTCTTAAGCAACAGATACTTTACTCCCCTACTTTTTAAATTAACATTGGGTCAAGTTCAGATACAGTGTTAACAGGGTTGGTGAAGGGTCTACTTACACCAGAACTGAATTTGACCAGAGTACAAGAAGACATGTCCTTCCATGTACTGCATAGTTCAGTTAAAGATTTAGGCCCTGATTCTGCAAAGACTCATGTGCTTAACATGTACACAGTCCCGCTATGCAGACTCATGGCATAAAATATGATCTGATTTAAAACACACACACACACACACACACACAATTTTGTGCAATGTCTTATGTGTGAAATGTATCACAAGCAGGTCTAAGTGTCATAAGATTAAATAACAAAATCACAAGCTTCAAATCATATACATTTTAGAGGGAAAATTAAGTAGCAGCAAAATATTTATTTTCACTAAACCTAAAGTTGTTGGTTCAATAACATTGTTAATTTGCAATACAGCAGTTTGTTGACAATAATAATTGCATCACACTTCTATTGCATTTTTCAGCCTAAAGGATTGCATATAGGTTGTGAAACTACAACCACTGCTGGGGTAGAAAGTAGCAAGGGTAGTATCAGTAGGGGAAGGGACATTCTGGAACAGGAAAGCAAGACACACCCCTTCCCCTGTTTAAGTCTCTTTGATGATTACTCAGAGACTGGAAGTAAAATTTTCACTCAGGAGCCAAAGTCTGTGAAGTGCCTAAATCCCCTTTGAAAATGGGACTTAGGCTCCTAAGCCCAAATCCTCAAACATGCTTAACTCCCACTGAAATCAATGGGAGCTAGAAACCTAAACACCAAGAGGATCTGGGCATAGTTCACATAGATTCTTTTGAAAGCTTTACCCAGGACCTGTCTTTAAGGGCTCAAGTGAAAGACAGCACATGGTCCTCAATTTATCTACTCTAGAAAGGTAAAAAGGTGAGCTGACCCTGACTGCATTCGAATCTAAACTGGCCCAGCTGAGATTTGAATCCAAGTTGATTTTTAAAGGGTTCCCAGTCAATGACCACTGCAAACCGATGTGAACTTCAATGGAAATCCCAGAGCCAGGAAGAGGGGATTGGGAGCGGTCTCAACACGCCCACTCTGTTATGAAACCCTTCTAGGAAAAGGAGCAGGACGGAAAGAGGGAGTAGGTGGAGGGATTGCAGCAGAGGGGGCAAAAGCAAGGGTAGGGGTAACCGGAGTGGGTACACAGGAAGGGGAACAGCAGCGAGGAAGTAGCAGCAGAGAAGAACGGGGAGGGGTGGAAGCATCAGAAAGGAAGAGAGGAGGAGGAGGAGCCACCAGCGAAAGGTTGCCTGCCTGGACTAGACCCAAGGCCTTAGAACGCGGCCCCTGAGGGGAGGGAGGAGAAGGCGTGGCGAACCCGTGCGCGTGTTCGAAAACTCTAACGTCACAATAGCGGCCTGCAGCTGCGGCTCCTGCCCGGTCCCAGCCGATCGGGGCTGGTTTGAGCTGGTGCGTTGTCATAGCGACGCAGTCCGGCCTATAAATAAGAGCTCTGCTGGCGCTAGGGCTTTTGTCAGTCGGTGCTCTCAAGCCGGTCGGCAGCGGCGGCTCCTCCAGCCCGGCTCCTCCTCGGGCGGCGCGTCCACTCCGGCTCCGGCAGCCCGCGAGCTCAGCGGGGCCCGTCTCTGAGGAGGAGGCACGGGACTCGGGGACCGACCGGCTGCCGGGCGACGCGCTGAACCATGACGGGCGCTGCCTGAGGTGAGGGGCGGGGGCGGCGGGCGCTCTGCCGGGGGAGGCTGGAAGGCAGCCGGCCGGCCGCTGGAGCCACGTGTCTCGCCGGCTGCGTCGGAGAGGCGGGCTGGGGGCCGCGCTGCGCAGCGTCGCTAACCCAGCTGGAGAGGGGGCAGGGCGGCGGAGCCCCCGGGGCGGACGGGGCTGCGCGGTCCCTGGCGAGAGCCGGTTTGGCGCGGGCAGCCGGCCCCGCGGCGGTTGCTGTAATGGCCCGGCGGCCGCGGCCCCTTGCTCCACCGCGGGCCTGGGCCCGGCACCCGGCTGAGGCGGGCACGGCCTGGCCACCGAGGCGGGGTCGCGCGGCTGAAATGGCACAGAGCCGCCCCGGTGCTTGCAGTAGAGATCCCTGCAAAACGGTGGGCACGTAGCCTGGCCTGAACCGCTTACGTGGAAGGGGACGTTAAGGTTTCCCGCTACGTTCATTTTGGCTCCTTAAGTTGGCCCACAAGTGAATCCCTGAAATCATCTGTGTTTTGAGAAACCCGCAAAGCTGTCACTGAGGGGTGCTTGCCCGGGGGATTTCCGTGAAGCTGCTAGTCGTAGGACTGTGGCTTTTGTACTTTGGAGCGAACGTATCAAACCTTCACTTGAACCTCTGGGTTTATAGACTTGGATGTGAACGATAAAACTCTTGTCAGTTGTCCTTGAGGGATGCAGGACGTGTGGTCATTTAGAAGACTTAATCTGTAAGAAGCTGCATGCAGAGTGATGCTCCAGACTTCCCGTGTGTTAACTCGGGCATGAGCTAAAACGGCCAGTCGAACAGTTTTGCGATAACATGAAGAAAGTAGAGCTGTTATTTCAATTTCATAGTAACTCTTAAAAGAACATTAAGGTTGCAAAGCCAAGAGGCAAAAGTTAAGAAATGCCAGAGTTAAGGTTGCCTATGCAGTCTAAATTCAGCCCCCTTGTATATTAGGATACAGTTTTAATTACGTGATACACTATTTTCTCCATAGTATCCTTGCTTCTTTCAGTGCATATGGCAAACAGGGCACTAAATGTGACTACTTGGCATTTTATAGAAATTAAAGGGAGCTGAGGTTTGAACATAGATGTCAATTGCACATGAGTAAAAATCAGGTTCCATTTGTCTCAAATTGGGCACCCAGAAAATGAGTACATAATTGAACACCTGTAAAAAGTTTAGTTTAAGTGACTTACATAGGAACTCTGTGGCAGAGACAGGGAGAAAATGTACCAATTCTCCAGGGTTGCATTCAGTGCCTTATTTTTTTTCCTCCTCTTCCAGTAGTCCCCTGCCTCATTTGTTAAACACCTTCCAAACTTCCCCTCAGATGAGGCAGCAGTCTTACAGACAGTAGCCTTGTTGACTATCTAACCCCAATTTATTTCCTGTCCATTGAATGGAGGAAGGTTCTAGGGGAGGTGGGAGGCTAATGGTAATTAAAGACCCCCTAATGCATACAACACTAGGGCATTTCCTGAGTACTAAATTTTGCAGCCATAACCCTTTTAACATGTGGTGGCTTATGTATTTTCCCAAGCTTAAAAAAAAAAAACCCTCAACTTTGTCATGTGGAACCATATCAAGCTCCACCCAGGTCACTAGCAGGGTTGGGTTCTTTAGATTCACAGCACAGACTTCTACCACTTGAGTTAATAAAGTAATTGGTTGCCATCCTCCATTTGGACCAGCCTGTAGAGGTGCATGAAATACATATACTTTACTAGTGGGTTTTACAGCTATTTGTTAGACAGCTGATGAAAACGGAGACTTAGGAATTCTAAGTTCAGTTCCAGATTCTGGAAGGGAGTGTTCTCTAGTGGTTTCAGAGCTTGTCCCTTAGCGTTTGAGTGAGGCTACTTTTCTCTTCACATTGCCTGGATGCCTGAGGGGGAAACATTGGCAGAACAGGAGAAACCATCTTCTGTACTCATTTGTTGTCACACCAACCTGGCAGCCATGTGGAGCAATTGCAGGGAAAGGCCTATTCAGTCCCTGGTCTGGAACATATTCTATACAAACAATTTTCAGAGACTTTACCTGCCAACCTCTGAGTATGTGCAGATGGCAATTTTCAGAGACCTAACTTGGCCAAATGTTTGTTGCATATGTAGCTACCTGTAGAGTGACTTGAAAGAGATGAAATGTTAAATGATAGTAAATGGGCATGTTAAAATACTTGTGATGTTTTTTATATAACAACTTGCTCTGCTTAGTGTATAGTCTTCAATGTATTTCTGTTTCTAAAGAAGGCTTTTTAAATTGTCATTTTTCTAAACTTCCATAACTGATTTAATCTTTCTCTTTTTTTTTCTTTGAACAGTTTCAATGCAACATCATACAACTGCTGCAGAGAACAGAAAACTTGCCTTAATCTGTCAAGACTTTGCTTTTCTGAAGCACATCTTTGGGTGCACAGTTGAAAGAATTTGAACAAAGCTGATATTTCTTAGTTGTCCATGTAAGTTTGTGGATCTTGACTATATCATTTAGTGTTCTGTGAGTCTCTTTGCTAATTTGAATGAACTAACATACTTTCTATATCCACAGTTTGTTGCATTTACACTCTTAGAAACGATGCTCAGCTTCAGCAATGAGGAGTTTGACTTCACCTTCCTTGATGAAGGCTTTACTGCCAAGGATATTCTAGACCAAAAAATAAATGAAGTTTCTTCCTCTGTAAGTATGCTAGCAAAACATGAGTGCATTTTCTGAAAATATATATTTCTAAGTTTGAGTACAGTTAATATATAAAATTGTTACACTTTCTGCTTAAAAAAAATCTATACTGTAACTTTGCAGAACATTGAGTTGGGGGCATTCCTGAAGACGACCTGATATTTTTCTTTTAGGATGATAAAGATGCTTTCTATGTTGCTGACCTTGGGGATGTCCTAAAGAAGCATTTCCGATGGTACAAAGCACTCCCTCGAGTAACACCCTTTTATGCTGTCAAATGTAATGACAGTAAAGCTATAGTGAAGACACTTGCTGCTCTTGGTGCAGGGTTTGATTGTGCTAGTAAGGTAAGAGCTTCAGTTGTTTTTTTGTTTTTTTTTATGGTAACTTCATATATGGATGTTACAGCTTTGTACATAACTAGGAGTGTTTCTTGAATGTCAGTGTTATATCTTCACACTCTGCTAGTTAGAAACAAGGGTATCTTTCAACAAATGGATGACCTCATCCAGAAAGTAATTTATTTCTTCTTTTTCCAGACTGAAATCCAGTTGGTACAGAACATTGGTGTACCTCCAGAACGAATAATATATGCAAATCCTTGTAAACAAATCTCTCAGATTAAACATGCTGCAAACAGTGGTGTGCAGATGATGACTTTTGATAGTGAAGTAGAGCTAATGAAAGTTGCAAGAGCTCATCCAAAGGCAAAGTAAGGAGTTTTTGGTTTTGGGCCTCTTAATGGGCTTAACATGTTTAAATTCACCTATCCTGTATTAGCGGTGTCTACTTAGGTAACACACATTCAGCTTTATTTCTAAGCTTTTAACACTCACAATTGGAAGAGAACACAAATATTAACGTATTTGTCAAGTACAGTTTTATAGTTGTCAACATTTTACAGCAAAGTTAGCTTATTTTAAATTTGACTTACTAGAAGTCTCTCTCAGCAGTTCTCAAACTGTGGGTCAGGACCCTGTTTTAATGGAGTTTCCAGGGCTGGTGTTAGACTTGCTAGGGCCCGAGCCCCAAAGCCTGAGGGTTTTAGCCCTGTGCAGTGGAGCTCAGGTTAGAGGCCCCCTGCTTGGGGCTGAAGCCATGGGGCTTTAGCTTTGTCACCCTTTCTACCCCTTCCCAGCCTGGGGCATGAGCCTTGGGCTTTGGCTCTGTTCCCCTGCCTGGGGCAGAAGGGCTTGGGCAGGCTCAGGCTTCAGCCCCCCTCCTGGGGTCATGTAGTAGTTATTTTGTTAGGGGGTCATGCTGCAATAAAATTTGAGAACCCCTTCTAGAAATTACAAGCCCCATTCTCCTGACCTGAAACCTATTTCAACCAGATTGTCTGCTCTATAAGATCTAGTGGATTGGCACTAAATTGGACACTGTTTCTAGGCTAGTCTTGCGCATTGCAACTGATGACTCCAAAGCAGTTTGTCGCCTGAGTGTTAAATTTGGAGCTACCCTGAAAACTAGCAGACTTCTTTTGGAGCGGGCAAAAGAACTTGACCTTGACGTTATTGGAGTCAGGTTAGTAATAACTATGATCTGTATATACAAACTCTCAAAACACCCATCTAGAAATATGCGTTGTAATATCTTTATAAATATGTAAATAACTTGCCCACTCACAAGAACTGACACCATAATCTGCCACCATAATCTGCCACTACATATTACTTTTGTCTAAATAGTTGCTTAAAACTTAAATCTTCCAAAAGACAATTGAGATTTGCATCTGTTTTTTCCAGTTTCCATGTTGGAAGTGGCTGTACTGACCCAGAGACCTTTGTTCAAGCTATTTCTGATGCCCGTTGTGTCTTTGATATGGGAGTAAGTATGAATTTGCTTACCTAAGAGTATTGCTTCTGGACCACTATTGTCACAGTACTGACCATACAACTGACTTTTCAGAATGAAATGCCACTCTAACAAAGTAATGTACAACTTTGGAACCAGAAACTTAAAATAAGAGGCTTTATACCCTTTCCTGTACAGTTAGTATTCAGCTTCATATGGTCAGTTACTTTTTGAATCTTGGTAATCCTTTGATAGTTGACACGATATTTAAGTGTTGTGGAAAAAAGACATCTGACCAATTTAAAAAAACTGGCTGGTTCTCCAGACTAGTCAGTTTACAAAGCACTAGTACAGTTTTGTTTGTCAGAAGTATCCATAAAATGAAACTCTTAAAAATAAAATTGGTCTTCCAACAGAGTTGGTTTTGACCTATGTTAGACTATTCAAGAATCCCTTCTTTGCTTGACTGTCCCATTTTAACATGGTCACATTGCAGACAGAACTTGGTTTCAGTATGCATCTGCTTGATATTGGTGGTGGCTTCCCTGGCTCTGAAGAGGTCAAGCTTAAATTTGAAGAGGTATGTTGGATTTCTAATTAATACTTGGTTTATCAGGTTGTAAAGGTATTTTGATATAGTAAACTTGGGCAAACCTTTATTTACCTGGTATCTTGCTTCCCTTTTGATTAGTATTAAGACTAGTGGAGTCTGTTCTTGATTTGGAACTGAAGTCGTCATAATTTTCTTCTGTTAACTGCAGAATCAAGTAGAGCACCTTAGCCTTTTTAAATACATATATGGCTTTCATTAACAGACCTAGTAAATGGTTTCAGAATAGCAGCTGTCTTAATCTGTATCCACAAAAAGAACAGGAGTACTTGTGGCACCTTAGAGACTAACAAATTTATTAGAGCATAAGCTTTCATGGGCTACAGCCCACTTCATCAGATGCATAGAGTGGAACATACAGTAAGAAGGGGTGGTGGGGGGTGTGTGATGTGTGTACACATACAGAGAAGGTAGAAAGTTGCCATACAAACTGTAAGAGGCTAAGATGAGCTATTATCAGCAGGAGGAATAAAACTCTTGTAGTGATGATCAGGATGGCCCATTTTAGACAGCTCGCAAGAAGGTGTGAGGATACTTAACATGGGGAAATAGAGTCAATATGTGTAATGACCCAGTCTCTATTCAAACCCAAGTTAATGGTATCTAGTTTGCATATTAATTCAAACTTGGCAGTTTCTCATTGGAGTCAGTTTTTGAAGCTTTTCTATTGCAGAATTGCCACCCTTAAGTCTTTCACTGAGTGGCAGAAGTATTCTACCAGTTTTTGAATGTTATGATTCCTGTTGTCAGATTTGTGTCCATTTATTCTTTTGCGTAGAGACTGTCTGGTTTGGCCAATATACATAAGGGGCATTGATGGCATATATCACATTGGTGGATGTGCAGGTGAACGAGCCCCTGATGTTGTGGCTAATGTGATTAAATCCTATGGTGTCACTTGAATAAATATGTGGACAGAGTTGGCGGCATCAGGCTTTGTTGCAAGGATAGGTTCCTGGGTTACTGTTGTGTGGTTACTGGGGAGTATTTGCTTCAGGTTGGGGGGCTATCTGTAAGCAAGGACTGGCCTGTCTCCCAAGATCTGTGAGTGATCATTTTTCAGGATAGGTTGTAGCAGGTATAAATACACAGCATGTGAAAGGATGGGAGTTGCCTTGCCCAGTGGCAGGTCAGTCTAACCAGACAACGTGTACTGAGCATAGCACTTTGCACTGTTTTATAGCCTTATCCTTTTGGCTCTTGCAATAACCAGTCTAATAACTTTAGTTTGGTACTTTGTACAGTCACTAACCTTGTGTGTCTCTTGATTAGATCACAAATGTAATCAATCCAGCATTGGACAAATGTTTTCCTTGTGATTCTGGAATAAGAATTATTGCGGAGCCTGGCAGATACTATGTTGCATCAGCTTTCACACTTGCCGTTAACATAATTGCAAAAAAAGTTGTATTAAAGGAGCAGTCAGGTTCTGATGGTATGTAAACTTAGATCTCCTCCTCCTAATCTCATTTGCAACCAGATATAAAACTTGCTTTCAAAGGCTTTTATTTGCATATTTTCATCTCTTTTTAGATGAAGATGATACTAATGGCAAAACTCTTATGTACTATGTAAATGATGGAGTGTATGGATCATTCAATTGCATCCTATATGATCATGCACATGTTAAGCCAGTCTTGCAAAAGGTACAGTATGCCCACCCCTGATCTGGAGGTAAACTTTTTTGGGGGGGGCGCCTGAGGGCCACATTAGGATTCCAAAACTGTGTGGAGGGCCAGGTAGGGAAGGCTGTGCCTCCCCAAACAGCCTGACTGCCCCCCTCAGAACCTCCAACCACCCACCTCCTGCTCCTTGTTCCCTGACCACTCCGCCTGCCCCCCCACCCCCACATCCACTTACTATGCTGCTCAGAGCACCAGGACTGGCAGCCACACCACCTGACCAGAACCAGCCACACTGCCATGCGGTCTAGAGCACCAGGGCAGGCCAGTGGCTCTTGCAGCCATGCTGCCCAGCAGGAGCATGCTGCCCAGAGTGCTGGCAGCAAGGCGAGCTGAGGCTGCAGGGGAGGTGCCAGGGGCTAGCCTTCCCAGCCAGGAGCTCAATGGCTGGGCAGGATGGTCCCATGGCCCAGAGTTTGCCCACCTCTCTTCCAGGTAGTAAACCAACATATAGACTGCTCATTCCACTGTGCAAATAAACTCAAGCATAATGCCTTCATATTTCACCCACCCCATATTTGCGTTCATAATATGCCTTCATATTTCATCTTCACCATCCTACCACCACTCCTGACACATTGCCAACCCAGGCATTTGAGCTCTGGGCCATTCAGTGGAGCAGATTCCAAAGCTGAAGATTCCAAAGATCACTCATGTAGGAGGCCCTGCTAGCAGCTATTTTTCTTCTCCACTTTAGAGCTGGAGTTCTATGCATTTTAATAATCTCCTTCATGGCAACTATTTGTTTGGGAAGACTCCTGCTTTAGTCCTCCTTGAAAGTATAAGGGTAGTCAAAAGTAATTTGTAACTTACCTCTCTCTTCAGAGACCTAAACCAGATGAGGGCTGTTATTCCTGTAGCATATGGGGACCAACATGTGATGGCCTGGATCGTATTGTAGAGCGCTTTGATATGCCAGAGCTGCAAGTTGGTGATTGGATGCTATTTGAAAATATGGGTGCCTATACAGTTGCAGCTGCTTCCACTTTCAATGGATTCCAGAGGCCAGCAATAAATTATGTGATGTCAAGGCCAGCATGGTTAGTAACTTGTCACACTTTTGCTTTAGGTGGGAGAATCTTACTAGGTCTGCCAAGAGCTCTTGATAGTTATTCACTTTAAGCAAAACTCCTTGTTGACTAATCCACAGGTCCATTTATTATGAATTGATAGGTCTTACTTTAGAAGACAAATTCTACCTGTAGCTAGCAGGATTTAAAGGGATGCTCTCTCTAATCGTAGCCTAAGACTACATCACTGAGACTCTTCTCTTCTCCTCTCCCCTCCCCCGGGGCCCAAGGAAAGAAATATCCACTCCTGTTGGTTTTCAATGGGATTTGGACACATTGCCTCCTTAAATGCCTCTGAAAATTCCAGCCTAACGTAACAAAGATTACTTGGTGAAACTTGCTATATTCTCTTTCTAGATACAGTGCTAACAAATGCAGTTTCCCCTGTCTAGTAGGTCATCCCTTTTTGCATGGATCTTTCACATAGTAGCTGAGGTGTCACTTTTTCTGCCAATTTGTGGTTTTACAAAGACTCCACGTGATATTTTTAAATGGGTGGGGGAATAGTAGGCTTAAAATTATGTCAGTCACTTAGGTTGCTTTACAGATACTATATGGATTACTGTTGAGGCCATCTGACTGGCAAATGGAAAATTCTCTTCATGAGATCTTGTAATGACTATTTCTACACTGGGGTGCTTTACTGGTATGCTGTATCAGGAAAGTTCTGTAGTGTGGATGTAGCTATCCTGGCAGTTACTTTTTAAAAAAAAAAAAACAAACAGTACTGTAAAACCACCTCATGAGTGAAACTAGCTATACAGTAAAAGCACAATTTTGCCAGCATAGCTGGGTCACTCGGGTGTTTCCCTTCACTGCCCCACGTTCTTGAAGGTGTCAGTACATTATTTTACACTTCATATTTGGAAGCTTTGTATTTTGAAAGCAGAAAGGCTGGACACCTAAAATGAAATCATAAATTTAAAATGTGTTAAAGGGGCCAAATTCATACCAGCAAGCTAGATGTTGGGACACCGCTAATTTAAGTTAAACCAGGTCTACACAACAGACTTCTGGCAACATACTTGTGTAAAGTGAGGGGCATGAAGAGGTACAATCCCTAAGTGAAATGCTCTACTTGTTCTAATGAAGCTTAGTGTTCCTCTGGCCTGTTCTGCACTTAAATTCTCCTGGTGTAGCTGTGTCGGGTAGGACTGGAAAAATCACACGCCACTCAACGTAACTGCATCTACATTAGGACTTTTGCTATCAGCAAAATTGGGTGGGATGTAACTAGGGTTATGGAGTGGAGACTGAGTAATTGCATGTGCCCAAATAAGTCATTCCAATCACTGATTCTGAATGCAATTCTGATTTAAAGCTGTACACATTCTACTTCTGAGCAAACCTCCTCTTATCAGTAGATCTGGAGATGGGAGGGTCAAATTATGATTTGACTCCAAGATCTACTTGATATTGCAGTTGCTTAAATCAGGGTAAAACATATGGATTGTTTCCTGACTTACTTTTTCCTCTTACTTAGGCAACTAATGCAACAGATTAATGAGCAAGGTTTCCTAGCTGAAGTGGAGGAGCAGGATGTCAGTACTTTGCCACTGTCTTGTGCCTGGGAAAGTGGAATTGAACATCATCCAGCAACTTGTGCTTCAACTAGTATTAATGTATAGATATTGTTTAATTGCAAGTTTGTTTATTGAATATCTAGGGCATTTTGGGGACCATTAACTTAACTTAATTCTTGCTAGAATTTTTAAATGTTTCTTTGGGTTTTTTTGTTAAAGTCTAGGGTCAGCATAAATGCAACAAAATGAATGACTAGGAGATGGGGGTCACATTATCTGTGTTCCTATGGAAACTATGAATATTTTATATGGATTTTTACTCACTTTCAAGTATGCTACTAAAGATTAACCCTTGACTGTCAGACAAGCATTTGTAGCTTGTATATTGGCAGAATGGGCTGAGCTTAGTGTTGTGACCTAGCTGTTTTAAAATAAAGTAATATTGAAATAACTGGCTAGTCTCTGATGTACATGAATTAAAAACCGTCATGAATGGATGTTTAAATATTGGTGGTTCTATGCCAAATAGATGTAGGAAAGGATGTGCAGTAGATTTAGCTGGTGTGCTTTCAAGACCATTTTTCAAGGCTAAAGTTTTTAGCATTGCATAGTGTATAATAAACAGGGCTCTTCTAGGCTTTACAGTAATACAGATGAGAGCTGAAATACTTATGCAACAGTCAGCACAGGTGGTTAGTCCACTTCCCTAATGGATTAAATCGGATTTTTAATGTCCCTGACTAGTAAAAGATTTTAATGCAAACTAGAAGAAGCTGCTAAAAATAAGATTTTTTTGTTAAAATTAGTTGGCCACTGTAGCATATTACAGTGGCCAAAAATGCTACTGAAGTACTCTCAAAGAACTTTGTAAAGGTCAGAATTTACAGTTTGGTAATTGTGGCAAACTGTTTTTTGAAGAGGGTGGGGACAAGGGTTGTCAACCCTCCAAGATTGACCTGGAGTATCTGGGAACTCACAATATTATCTTTTCATAAAGATACAGGAATTGTACAATCAAAACTGGCAAACCCTAGTGAGGACTGAGCTTTAGAAGTTGAGGCCAGATCCTCAAAAGTACTTAAGCATTTCAGTGCCTCATCCCTCATTGGCCTGCTGCCTAGGGAAATCCTCAGCCCTGGGAATGTTTGCTCTAAGGAAAAAGTAGAACCTGTAAGTCCCTGGTCTAGGTTACTGAGTTCTGGTAAGACACTAAGACTTTATAGCAGCTATATGAAGGATAAACAACTCTTTGCTATCTCAGCATATGTGCCAGTAAAGTTTTTTAGCTCTTTTTAGAGTTTGTTACAGAATCTTAAATACAGTTCTTAATTTTATAACTTTCAGCCAAAGTTGACTGACAAGCCCATCGCAGGAATAGTGCAGCTATGCTGATTGCATAGGCTTATTTATTTATATATATATATATATTATCTGGCCTTCAGTTGAAAATCCAATTTCAACTTTTTTCAGAGCAAATGGTCATCCATTAAAACCCATACCAGTTTCCTATGTCACAAATTAAATAAGACTCAAGATTATATGACAAATAGATGCTTAACATTCTCTACTTCATGGTTTGTCTAAAAATTGAGGGCGCTAGAAAAACGGACACTGACTACTGATGTGCAATATCCCATGCTGCTTTGGCGAGGGATGTTTTAGTTTATCAAAATTCATCAGTGTACTTCAACAGTTGTCTTTTGCTTGCCAAAAAAAAAAGGCAAGGCACTACAACAGTTAAATACTGAAGTCCATGATAATGAACATTAAATGTGGCTGACATGGAACAGCTAGTGCTTCTGCACTGTGAAGATTGAGAAGTTTTGGGAAAAATTATAACATAGGCAATGCATCACTTTAAGCAACCTTGCACTGGGGAAAGTGGAAGAGGAGGCTCTGGTGTTGTGCCTCAGAGGGGACATCTATATTTCTGTAACTTAATGGAACATGTTTCAACTGTGTTCTGTAAACAAGTCTTCCAAAATAAAAGCTTAATTAAAATGAGCAGTTCAACTACTGCTCAAACATCACATCAGTTAATTATAACTTGTTTAGGCCTTGTAAACACAGTTGCAGAGGTTCAACTTAAGGTGTGATTTTTATTAGAGTGGCTTAGTTAGCATCACAAATTTCTGCACCTGTTTAAGTCATTCTTAAAATTGCTGTAACTTTCTCATAGATATACCATGAAGTTTGGCATAGAATATTAGGGTTGGAAGAGATCTTAGGATGTCATCTAGTCCAATCCCCTGCTCAAAGCAGGACCAACACCAGCTAAATCATCCCAGCCAGGGCTTTATCAAGCTGGGCCTTAAAAACCTCTAAGGATCGAGATTCCACCACCTCCCTAGGTAACCCATTCCAGTGCTTCACCACCCTCCTAGTGAAATAGTTTTTACTAATATCTAACCTAGACCTCCCCCACTGCAACTTGAGACCATTGCTTCTTGTTCTGTTATCTGCCACCACTGAGAACAGCCTAGCTCCATCCTCTTTAGAACCCACCTTCAGGTAGATGAAGGCTGGTATCAAATTCTCCCTCACTCTTTTCTGCAGATTAAATAACCCCAGTTCCCTCAGACTCTCCGTGTATGTCATGTGCACCAGCCCCCTAATCATTTTCATTGCCCTCTGCTGGACTCTCTCCAGTTTGTCCACATCCCTTCTGTAGTGGGGGGACAAAAACTGGACACAATACTCAAGGTGTGGCCTCACCAGTGCGAAATAGAGCGAAATAATCGCTTCCCTTGATCTGCTGGCAATGCTTCTACTAATACAGCCCAATATGCCATTGGCCTTCTTGGCAACAGGGGCATGCTGCTCACTCATATCCAGCTTCTCGTCCACTGTAACCCCTAGGTCCTTTTCTGCAGAACTGCTACTTAGCCAGTTGGTCCCCAGCCTGTAGCGGTGCATGGGATTCTTCCGAAGTCTGGGACTCTGCACTTGTCCTTGTTGAACCTCATCAGAATTCTTTTGGCCCAATGCTCCAATTTGTCTAGGTCACTCGGGACCCTATCCCTACCCTCCAGTGTGTCTGCCTCTTCCTCCAGCTTAGTGTCATCTGCAAACTTGCTGAGAGTGCAATTCATCCCATCATCCAGATCATTTATAAAGATGCTGAACAAAACCGGCCCCAGGACCAACACCTGGAGCACTCTGCTTGGTACCGGCTGCCAACTAGACATTGAACCGTTGATCCCTACCTGTTAAGCCCAACGCTCTAGCCAGCTTTCTGTCCACCTTATAGTCCATTCATCTAATCCATACTTCTTTAACTTGGGCAAGAATACTGTGGGGACTGTGTCAAAAGCTTTGCTAAAGTCCAGGTATACCATGTCATCTACTTTGCCCCATATTCACAGAGCTAGTTGTCTCATCATAGAAGGCAATCAGGTTGGTCAGGCATGACTTGCCCTTGGTGATGCCATGTTGACTGTTCCTGATCACCATCCTCTCCTCCAAGTGCTTCAAAATGGATTCCTTGAGGACCTGCTCCATGACCATGCAAGTCCATCTCTAATGACATTGAATATGGAATCACAGGACTACAGTGCAGTAGTAAATTGACACACTTCTCCAAACATATGTTTGTTTCACAGGGGACACCACCTCCCACTCATGAATGGGTAACACTGTAAAATATATACATCTGTAACCCCTTTGGGGTGTAGAGAGCATGGCCCCTTTAAATCTTTTTCCTAGGGAGCAGTGAGAGAAAGGAGGGAAACTCTGGGGTGGGGTCTGGAGCTCTGGGGAGAGATGGGCTGCAGCCCAGAGGCCCTGGACAAAGTGAAGCAGCAGAGAACCTGCCTGAAGCCTGGAAAGGACAGGTCGGCCAATCGGGGACACCCCAGGACAGGAGCCAGGAGGAGCAGTGTGCCAGGGAGGAATTGCCTGAGAAGGACAGGCCAGAACTGAACCCAGTATCACTGCTGCCCAGAGCTGCATGGGACTGTAAGTACTGGGGCTTGTGACTCTGCGCTGGGAATAAGGAGGGAGGATGCAAGCTAGTTAAGTGGGGAGGTGGTCGCTTTGTGTGGCTTTGCAGAGAGCGGCAGAAGAGGGTACTGGAGGGGTTTGTTGGGGGAAAGTTCACTGGCACTGAAGACAACCAGGAGCACCCAAGACTCATCACTGGACTGGAACTTTGCTCAGGACTCTTGAACTCTGTGTGCAGACACATAGCTCAGTGTCCGACCTTTCAGACTGTGCTACCACTGGGCCTGTGGGGCCTTGGTATGGATGCAACCCTGTTCTACTGCTCCCCCTGTACTTCCCCTTGTTGTTTTTCTCCTCTCATCCCTCTGTAAATAAATATCTCCCTTTGTTATATCCATTGTACTTTTCCCGGGGGGGGAGGGTGGTGTTCACTCTGGGGGGTTTGGAACAGGTGCCCCTGGAGTGGACGGAACTTTCCCTTCTCTTGGCCAAAGCTGCCTGCAGAGCAGACTCCATCTTGGCTACGAGGGCGCTAAAGTTACATATACATAGCTTTTTATATATGTTAGAACATTGTGTTGTCCTGTCTCTGGGGGGGCGGGGGGGGGAGACAGTATTTTTGTTTTCACTTAGGTCACATCTGTTCTGTTTCTCTCAGAAGGTAGGGCTAGCACCATAGGACCAGACAACTGCTCACAGATCAGTTTATCTTCTGTAGTTCTATATAAACTTCAAAACCAGAAAAAAATACATTCAAAATGCAGTGTAGAGTGCTAAAATGCATCATTTTCATACACAGAATTCTGTACTACAGCAGTCACGATAGATGAGTCAACCCTGCCCTTAAACTGCTCCCCTATATAACTACAGCAGGTACTCCACAGCCCAAGTCCAAGTGTCTCTGCGCTGCAGGCCATGTCTACCCATGGAAATAAAGGTCTTAAAAAGAAGAGAGCCAACAGATTTTAAACAGTAGCATTTATGGGTTCTGCACCTTTTAAAAACTTCTGAGCTGGTTATTATCAACCCAACAAGGAGCCTAGGGTCTGTCATGAACAGATGTTTTTAGAAGAGTTTTAAACGTGGCTACTATGATTAGCCAACATGTTCTTAAATACAACCCAACCTGTTTTCATACTCTAGAGATGGCCACTGTGACAAGTTTTCTGAACAGCTCTGGGAAAAGGCTGCAGAGCATTGGGTTAGGGTAGCAATCTTCATCTTGGCCATGGCAGCTCCACACCTGGACTCAGCATAAGGATAGTGAAGTATAATCAAAGTTTGCTACATCCAGTGCCATACTCCAAATGGCAGGGACCTGATTCCAGTCTGGCTGAAGCCAGCTCCTCACCTGAGGGTGTCTATTCAGTGTTGAGGTGTGTGGCCAGCCTCCAAAGAGGTTGAGCCACCATTTAGCATAGCAGAGCCATGGATACAGGTAGGGACTGAAGAGTATGCTGTGGGCTGCTGGCTAAAGACAATCTACCTTCACCTGTGAACCTCCTGGGCCCTCCAATCCCCCACCCCTGGCCCACGCTTGTCAGTCCAAACCCAGCTATATTGTTTCTTGCTCCCCAACAGTGACTGTTGCAGGAATTCCACCTCTGGATGCACACCTAGTTTGAGGTCTTCCTGTGTCTCAGGTTTCTCCTCCCCTGGCATGCGCTAGTTTCTGCAAAGTAGATGTTTGGACCAGACCGTGCTGCAGCACCACTGCATGTCAGTGACTGCCTTGTTAGACCAGCATCTTCTGGGAGAGGCCAGTTCTTGGTGGAAACTGACCCTAAGCCAGCTCCTCTGCATGGGCTGTGCAGCAGCAAAAGCAGTCCCTTCTGCTGGAGGCACCCCAGGCCTCCACTCTTTCTTCTGACAGCAGCGATGCGTTTCTTTCCTTCCTGGGCTCCTGCTTGAAAGCTGAACCGTGTTCAAAGGCAAAGCTCAGAAGCCTGCCATGAATTCTCCTTTTGGCCTGTCACCTCTCACTACATCTTACTCGGGCTCTGGGGCCAGCTGGTTTTATGATGCCCCGGCTGAAGGTAAGTCTCCATTTCAATCTGTGGTGGGGTGCCACTTGCAAAGGGGTGGCACCCCACTGAAATCCCAGGGGATGCTGCCCAGGCATAGGGCTCAGTCAGGGTGTGAATCTCTTGGCAGACTTAGGACCCAACCCTGCCATCTCACCTGCACAAATAGACCCCTACACACAGGTGGAATCCAGTTGAAGTTGACCAAGGTCCTGCCTGCGCCTCAGCCTGCAGAATCTGACCTACATGAGGAACAGACTAGCACAGAGAAGGGAAAGAGAATTTAACCTCCCGATACAGCTTAATAAGTAGGCCAGAAAAATGAGTTTTCCTTTTAACAGCTCAGCACTAAAGAATTGTATCGACACAGATGACACAAGCATGTAGAGATTATCATGTCAGATGAAAAACATAGCTTAAACATTAATATGCTTTAAGTACATCACACATCAGTAATAGGGGTGGGGTGGGGGGAAATAACACCAAAGCTTCCAATAGTATTTCTCTATGTCCCAAGCTGCTTTGAATAAGCATGCCACAAATGTTTTTAATTCTAATTCATGCTTGTCTAAAGTAAAACTATCTAGCTGATTGTCCTACAATAGAAAGGAATTTGCACTAGGGAGGTAGTATATGCACATGAAAAGCTGTCTTCTGACAAGCCTTGCTATTCTTCAGTTGTAGTTAAACAATTATAGAATATGGTCAAAATATGCTGTAAATCATAACAGCACTGTGTTAGGAAAACAGTCTCAGCATTCCAGCCCAGCTAGTGCCAGTCTTAACATGAGACATAGCAGAATTAAATGTTTATTTTATTTAATCATTTCAACACATAATAGCAATGTTTATTTTTAAAGCAATTTAAATTTTCACAGTTGTGCTCAATATATGGGCGTTTTAAGCATTTTTTTCCAATTTAAATTTTCACAGTGGCAGGAAATTGCAGGGGGCGGGGTGGTCAGATTGCTGCAGACACACAAGAATTGTCAAATGACAGTAGGTGTGATTCAAAAAGTTAAAGGTTTATAACCATAAAAACAGAAATTGCAAAATAAATATCCTTAACTCACATGCTAAGTCTCAAGTAGCATTTTTCTTACAATGCTGGGCTGTGTAGTGTGTGTGTTTGTTTTTTTTTAAAGCAATGCTCGTTGACACTTACCAATCAAATATCTAATCTTTCCAACCCTACTTACAGAGAGTAGCATCTTATGTCATATGTAGTCCACTGAAATAAACAGAACTGCTCCTAAAGTAAGGCACTAGGCTGGTAGAAGCTGAACCACAGACTGTAGTGCTCTAGAAACATGATGCTATTACCATATTATAATCACACTTTTGGTGCTAACATTAAAGACTAAAGATCACAGTTGAGGGCGCAAACATCTCCATCCTGAAAGGTTCATAAAAGACTAGGACATGGCTGCAGCAAAAGTCGGGGGTGGAATAAGTGTCTAGGTGGTAGTACAGCTGAAAAGGCTCTGAGGGTTACAGTGGATCATGAATTGACTATGAATTAACAATGTGCTGCAGCTGTGAAAAAAGGCTAATATGCTGGGGCATAGTACAAGCATGTAAGCTGTGGACAGTAACTGTCCTGCTCTACTTGGCAATTGGTGAGGCCTCAGCTGCAGTACTGTGCCCAGCTCTGGGCTCCACACTTTAGGAAAGATGTGAACAAATTGGAACAAATCCAGAGGTAACCAACAAAAATGGTAACAGATTTAGCAAACCTGACCTATGAGAAAAGGTTAAAAAAACTGGACAAGTTTTTCTCTTGAGAAAAGAAGGCATGGGAGCTGGGGAACCTTAGTAACTGTCTTCAGTAGTTAAGGGCTGTTATTAAAGAGGCCAGTGATAGATTACTCTCCACATCCGCTGAAGGTAGGACAAGAAGTGCTTGGCTTAATCTTCAGCAAGGAAGATTTAGGTTGCATATTAGGAAAAACCTTCTAACTACAAGTGTAGTTAAGCTCTGGAATAAGCTTCCAAGGAAGGTTCTGGAATCACCATCATTGGAGGTTGTTAAGAACAAGTTGGACCAACACCTGTCAGGAATGGTCAAGGTTTACTTGGCCCTGCCTCAGTGTAGGAGGCTGGACTTAATGACTTCTTGAGATCCCTTCCAGACCTACGTTTCTATGATTCTATTAAGAAAGACAGGGAAATTCATGACTGTGGAAACACTGCAGAGTCTGAGGACTTCTCACATACTTTGTTGCAGAATATTAGTTCTTCTTCGAGTGATTGCTCATGTCACTTCCCATTAGGTGTGCGCACAGCCCATGCGCGGCACCCGGAAGATTTTCCCCCTCGCAGTATCCGCCGGACAGGCCTGGGCAGCCCCTGGAGTCATGCCTTCATGGCGCTCGATATAAGGCCCCGCCGACCTGCCATCCTCTCAGTTCTTTTTTACTGACAGTGATGGCTAGCTGAAACACCCCATTGCTCTTGCCTCGGCAAGCACTTTCTTGGCAGTGTCCGTGTTTCAATGTATATAGTTGTAGTTAGTTAGTTCATAAGTTTCCTTTGCGGGGTTCCCCCACCCCCAAGCTCTCCCGTCACTGGGGCATGCCTCCTCAGTCCCTGGAGTTTGAACTCTGTGAGGACTGTGGCAAATCTATGCCCAGGAGCAACCTGCACACTTCGTGCTTGAAGTGTCTTGGGGAGAGTCACCAAAAGGAGAGGCAGGGCCGTCCCTACCCATACGCAAAGTACGCAGCTGTGTAGGGCACCAAGAAATTTGGGGCACCAAATTTCCTGGTGCCCTGTGCAGCTGTGTGCTGCTCCAGCCCCAGCCCCAGCCCCGCCTCTTCCCCCCCTGCTCCACCCCCACCCCACCCCTTCCCCAAAAGGCCCCGCCCATGCTCCACTCCAGCCTCGCCCCCACTCCATCCCCTTCCCCAAATCCCCTGCCCCTGCTCCGCGCCCCACCCCCACTCCCCTGAGGACTGCAGCAGGGCTGGGCCTGCACTCACCGGTGGCAGGAAGTGCAGTGACCCGGCCCCAGCCGCGCTGCCAGTGAGTGCTGGGCAGCAGTTCTCGCAAGCACCCCCGCGGCGTGGCCTGGGCCCCCCCACACACACCCTCAAGGGGGGGGCCTGCATAAGGCCCCAGAATAGCTAGGGATGGCCCTGAGGAGAGGTGCAGGATCTGTAAGGGGTTTCTTCCCAAGACCTTAAAAGGCCAGGAGCAAAGGCTCAAGTTCTTCAAGGGCTTGTTCATGTCGATTCCAATCAAATGTGTGCACGTGCATGCCAGCTGGAAGATTTTTCCCTTAGCAGCATCCGTCGGGCACCCCCTGGAATCTCGCCTTCATGGCACGCGATATAGGGCCCTGTCGATCCACCACCCCCTCACTTCCTGCTTACTGCCAGTGATGGTTAGCCGGTACTTCCCTGTGCTCTTGTCTCAACAAATGCATTTAGCAATTTCTTACATTGTTCTCCATTAGTTTTCCACGGTTCGTTAATAGTTAGTAGTTCGTTAGTGTTATATAAGTTTCCTTCGGGGGGGGGAGGGAATCCCCTCCTACGCTCTCCCGACACCCGGAGTCTCTGGGCTTCAAAACCTGTGAAGCCTGCAGCAAGTGTATGCCCAGAAGTGATCCTCACACCTCGTCTCTGAAGTGTTTAGGTGAGGGCCCATCAGAAGGATCGTTGTGCCATTTGTAAGACCTTTCGGCCCAGGGGTTTAAAAGAGAGAGAGCAATGCCTGAAGGCCCTGTTGATGGCGGCAGCGCTCTGCCCCCCGTCCACACCTGGGTCGACGGACCCAGCGCCGAGTACCTCCTCCTCGGTGCCGAGCGCTCCGGCACCGTCAGCACAAGCACCGGGGCCGGGTAAGGATAAGGACCCACGGCACTGTGCCTGCTCCATTCACATCTCACATGCTGCACTCAGGCACCATTCACAATCGCTGGTGCCGCAAAAGAAGAGGCTGGAGAGGGGTCACTCTCCCGCTGCTTGGCCTAAAGAGCCTGCCGCTGTGAGACCCGAGTCGGGCCACACTAGTGCTGCTCCACTGGTGACGGGTTGCGCTGACGCCTGGCCGCATGGAAGGGCGGTTGAGTCCGGACCCTCCTCGCTCTCCATGTCATGGCCACAGGCCTAGCTATGAGAAGGGGCTCCTGGCTCCAAGTCTCGGGCTTGCCATATGGGGGCCAACAAACTATTCAGGACCTCCCCTTTGAGGGTTCGGCTCTATTTTCCGAAGAGATGGATAAAAGGCTGCGTAGCCTGAAGGATTCGAGAGCCACTCTCAAATTGCTGGGCCTCCATATTCCCACTACACAGTGTAAACATTTTAGGCCACAACCTCCTCCACAGTTCTCCAGCTGCAGAACCATCAAGGCGGCTCACAGAGGAGGAAAGGAATGGTAGAAGGTGACTGTACCTATCCTGGCCAGGACTCTGGCCAATCTAAACCACCCTCTGGCTGGAAACAAGCCTTTTGAAGTGCGGTCAACGATGGCGCTCCAGATCCCCAACTGGATCCACCTTGCCTTACCTTCTCGTCCCAACTATCCCCTTTCTACCGTGCATGGTCCTGTATCACCTCAGACCATTGGGTGCTCCTCATGGTAGAGAGGGGGTACTCCATCCAATTCTGTGCCCTCCCACCCTTCCACCCTCCTTCCCCATCCCTCTTCAGGGACACCTCTCACAAGCAGCTCCTTATCCCGGAGTTGCAGTTGCTCCTGTCTCTAGGGGCAGTGGAGGAGGTTCCTCAGGAGCACAGGCTTTTACACCCAGTATTTCCTTATACCAAAGCCAAAGGCAGCCTCAGGCCCATCCTTGACCTGCGCGAACTCAACAAGTTCATGAAGAAACTCAAGTTCTGCATGGTCTCCTTGGCCTCCATCATCCCCTCACTAGATCCAGCAGACTGGTATGCCACCCTCAACTTGAAGGACGTGTATTTCCATATCCCAATCATTCAGCCCTACAGGAAGTCCCTATGGTTTGTGGAGAATGATACCCACTACCAGTTTACAGTCCTTCCATTTGGCTTGTCAGCAGCACCTTGAGTCTTCACCGAGTGCATGGCAGTCATCGCCGCGTTCTTGCACAGGCACCAGGTACAGGTGTTTCCATACCTTGACGACTGGCTGATCAAAGGACGCAGGTGGAGGCTCAGGTCAGATTTATCAGGGCCACCTTCAACAACCTGGGTCTCTTTCTAAATGAAGCAAAATTGACTCTGTCCCTGGTCCAGAGGATAGAATTTATAAGAGCAGTACTGGACTCGACACAAGCCAGGGCATACCTGCCAGAAGCAAGGTTTCAGGCCCTGACAGATATCATTCAAGGCATCAGACAGTTTCCTACCACCACAGCAAGAAACTGCCTGAAGCTTCTTGGACATATGGCTGCCTGTACCTATGTGGTGCAGCTTGCCAGACTCAGGCTTCGACCTCATGGCTTGCATGGCTTGCATCAGTCTATCGCCCAGCCCGGGACAGCTTGGACAGGATCATGACCCTGCCTCACTTGGTCATCGACTCCCTCATCTGGTGGCTTGACCCTCAGGAGGTGTGCTCAGGGGTCCCCTTTGCCAATCCGTGGCTGTCCCTCTTGCTAGTGATGGATGCATCAGACTTGGGCTGGGGAGCTCATCTGGGAGACCACAGGACTCAAGGTCTCTGGTCTCAGGCAGACCTGGCTCTCCACATCAACGTCAGAGAGCTGAGAGCAGTGTGCATAGCATGCCAGACCTTCTGTGCACACTTAACGGGACATTGTGTGTCAGTTATGATGGACAGTACAACAGCAATGTTCTATATCAACAAACAAGGGGTGCACGCTCCTCTCCCCTGTACCAAGAAGCCCTCATGCTGTGGGACTTCTGTGTGGAACATTCAATACACCTGCAGGCATCGTACCTCCCTGGGTACAGAACGAGCTGGCAGACCACCTCAGCAGATTGTTTCATGCCCACAAGTGGTCCCTTCGCCCAGACATCACACTTTCAATCTTCCAGAGGTGGGGCTTTCCCCAGATAGACCTATTTGCCATGCAACACAACAGGAAGTGCCAGCAGTTCTGCTCCTTCCAGAATCACAGCCTGGGCTCCAAAGCGGACACGTTCCTCCTTCCGTGGGGAGGCCATCTCCTTTATGCCTTTCCACTCATACCACTCGTTCACAAGGTAACTCCTCAAGATCCGGAGGGAACGAGCAAAGGTCATATTGATAGCAGCAGCAAAGGTCATATTGATAGCATCAATAGTGGTACACATCTCTCCTAGACATGTCCGTGGAAGCCCCGGTAACCCTTCCACTCTTTCCAGACCTTCTGACACAAGATCATGGTTGTTTTCAACATCTGAACTCAAGTCACTTCACCTCATGGAGTGGAAGCTCCATGGTTGAACCCGAAGGAGCTTTCCTGTTCAGACCAGGTTAGACAAGTCTTCCTTGGCAGTAGGAAACCCTCCACGAGAGCCACCTACCTGGCCAAGCGGAAGAGATTTTCAATCTGGTTGGTGCAGTGCCATTCGTCCCTGTTGCTGGCCCCAGTGCCATTTATTCTGGACTACCTCCTCCATCTGAAGCAGCAGGGGATTTTGTTGTCTTCAATAAGGATGCACTTAGCTGCCATATCGGCCTTCCATTTGGGCGTGGGGGGCCACTTGGTGTTTGCCAACTTGATGGTCAGCCGATTTTTAAAAGGACTCGACTGTACCCTCATGTCTGTCAGCCTGTCCCAACCTGGGACTTCAACCTGGTCTCGCTAGGCTCGTGGGACCACCCTTGGAACCGTTGGCGACAAGCTCCCTGCTCTACCTTTCATACAAGGTGTCATTCCTGGTAGCGATAACCTTGGCCAGGAGGGTGTCTGAGCTCAGGGCCCTAACGTCAGAGCCTCCCTACACCGTGTTCTGTAAGGACAAGGTGCAGCTCAGGCCTCATCCTGCCTTCCTCCCGAAGGTGGTGTTGCAGTTTCACATTAACCAGGACATCTTTCTCCTGGTATGCTACCCTAAGCCTCATTCCAGTGCCAGGGACTCCACTCTCTGGATGTCTGCAGGGTGCTGGCCGTTTACATCGAGAGAACGAAACCGATCAGAAAATCAGTCCTGTTATTAGTGGCAGTGGTGGACAGAATGAAAGTTCAGCCTGTGTCATCACAACACATCTCACCAAGGATAGCATCCTGTATTTATGAGTGCTACAACTTGGCAGGAGTTCCCACACCTCCAATCACTGCGCACTCCACCAGGGCACAGGCTTCATCTACTGCATTCCTGGCACAGGTTTCCACTTAGGAAATCTGCAGGGCTGCGATGTGGTCCTCCATCCATACTTCCACGCACTATGCAATTACCCAGCAGGCCAGAGATGATGCAGCCTTCGGACGAGCAGTGCTCCAATCAGTGGAAGACTCCGACCCCGCCTCCTGAACTTGGGCTTGTGAGTCACCTGCTTGGAATCGACATGAACAAGCACTCAAAACAGAAAAAACAGTTACTCACCTTCTCATAGCTGTTGTTCTTCGAGATGTGTTGTACGTGTCCATTCCAATACCTGCCCTCCTACCCCTCTGTTGGAGTAGCCGGACGGGGCGGCAGGGATCTACATTGAGCACCATGAAGGCGTGACTCCAAGGGGGGCCCAGGCCGACCTGACAGACGATGCTCGGGGAAAAATCGTCCGACTACCGTGCACGTGCGCACGCACACACCTGATTGGAATGGACAGGAACAACACATCTCGACGAACAACAGCTACGAGAAAGAGCCAAACAGGACTATTCTTTAATACACAAAACAAGACTCTTTTTTGAAGTAAATGGGTGATTCCCATGCTGTGCTCTACAGAGCTCTGGCAGTGTCAAGAAGCAGTGCTTCCTCCTTGAGGTCCAGTCCGAGACTCTGCTGAGGGGTTGACAAACTAAGCCCCATTGTGCCCCTCTTTATGTCCTTCATTGTCAGCTGTTTTCTTTGGGGTAAATCCATGGTACTTACACAGCCCTCCTTACCATGGTGACTCAGCCCCTCACAGTATTATGCATTTAGTCTCACAGCATCTCTGTGAGGCAGGGAAGTCAAGTAACACTACCTCCATTCTACATGTGGGAACCTGAGGCCCAGAGCCTTAAAAGTAGTTAGGCCCCTATCTGCCTCCTTAGGTACCTAGCTCCACTGTATAAGCACCACTGACATTGTGAAACTCAATGCTCAGCTACAACCTACCCCCACAGGTACCTAATTCCCCTGTGGACATGCCCACTCCCCCCATAGCTTCGATGCCACCCCCAAAGCTAACAAGCAGCTCAGAGCCCTAGCTCAACCAAAGCGGGATTCTCAAACTAGGCAGGGAAATGCCTATCTCACTCAGAGTAAACCAAGAACATGATGGCGGATGGATCCCCACAACAGGAGGGCCAGATGTGGGGTCACAGAAAGGTGCACAGGGAAACATAGGGCTACATAAGCAGCTCACCTGGCTTAGACACCCAGCTCCAGGCTAGGGCTTGCAGCAGAGGATGGTGAGTGGCGGGAGCCACATGCACCAGATCAGCCCCTTAGGCCCCTCTCTTCTCCCTGACCTTTCACTCCTGGATAGCTTAGGCAGCTTCCCACTCCACTGGCTGGCTTCTGAGGATCCCTTTCATAGGCACCTAAGGGTATGTCTACACTACGAAATTAGGTCGAATTTATAGAAGGCGGTTTTTTAGAAATTGGTTTTATATAGTCAATTTGTGTGTGTCCCCACACAAAATGCTCTAAGTGCATTAACTCGGCAGAGTGCTTCCACAGTACCGAGGCAAGCATCGACTTCCGGAGTGTTGCACTGTGGGTAGCTATCCCACAGTTCCCGCAGTCTCCGCTGCCCATTGGAATTCTGGGTTGAGATCCCAATGCCTAATGGGGCAAAAAACATTGTCGCGGGTGGTTCTGGCCCTCCTTTCCTCCCTCCCGCTGTGAAAGCAATGGCAGACAATCGTTTCGTGCCTTTTTTCATGAGTTACCTGTGCAGACGCCATACCATTGCAAGCATGGAGCCCGCTCAGCTCACGGTCACCGTACGTCTCCTGGGTGCTGGCAGACGCGGTACTGCATTGCTACACAGCAGCAGCAACCCATTGCCTTGTGGCAGCAGACGGTACAATAGGACTAGTAGCCATCTTCGTCATGTCCGAGGTGCTCCTGGCCACATTGGCCAGGAGCGCCTGGGCAGACATGGGTGCAGGGACTACATTAGAAGTGACTTGACCAGGTCACTCTCTTTAGTCCTGCAGCCAGTCCTATTCTACCATCTTTTGGTGAGCAGGCAGGCAATATGGATGGCTAGCAGTCCTATTGTACCATCTTCTGCCGAGCAACCAAGAGATGTGGATGGCTTACAGTCCTTCTGCACCATCTGCTGCCAGCCAAAGATGTAAAAGATAGATGGAATGGATCAAAACAAGAAATAGACCAGATTTGTTTTGCTTGCTCCCCCATCCCTCCATGAAGTCCTGCCTGAAATACTCCTTGATGTAAAGCCTCCCCCTTTGTTGATTTTAATTCTCTGTAAGCCAACCCTGTAAGCCATGTCATCAGTCGCCCCTCCCTCCGTCAGAGCAATGACAGACAATCGTTCCATGCCTTTTTTCTGTGCGGACGCCATACCACGGCAAGCATGGAGCCTGTTCAGCTCACTTTGGCAATTAGGAGCACATTAAACACCACACGCATTATCCAGCAGTATATGCAGCACCAGAATCTGGCAGAGCGATACCGGGGGAGTAGGCAACATCAGCGCAGTGACGTGAGTGATGAGGACATGGACACAGACTTCTCTCAAAGCATGGGCCCTGCCAATGTGGGCATCGTGGTGCTAAAGGGGCAGGTTCATGCCTTGGAACTCCGAGTCTGGGCTCGGGAAACAAGCACAGACTGGTGGGACCACATAGTGTTGCAGGTCTGGGATGATTCCCAGTGGCTGAGAAACTTTCGCATGCATAAGGGCACTTTCATGGAACTTTGTGACTTGTTTTCCCCTGCCCTGAAGCGCATGAATACCAAGATGAGAGCAGCCCTCACAGTTGAGAAGCGTGTGGCAGTAGCCCTGTGGAAGCTTGCAATGCCAGACAGCTATTGGTCAGTCGGGAATCAATTTGGAAGATCTACTGTGGGGGCTGCTGTGATGCAAGTAGCCAGGGCAATCAAAGATCTGCTGATATCAAGGGTAGTGAGCCTGGGAAATGTGCAGGTCATAGTGGATGGCTTTGCTGCAATGGGATTCCCTAACTGTGGTTGGCCCATAGACAGAACCCATATCCCTATCTTGGCACCGGAGCACCAAGCCGGCAAGTACATAAACCGCAAGGGGTACTTTTCAATAGTGCTGCAAGCACTGGTGGATCACAAGGGACGTTTCACCAACATCAACGTGGGATGGCCAGGAAAGGTACATGACGCTCGCATCTTCAGGAACTCTGGTCTGTTTCAATAGCTCCCGCAAGGGACTTTCTTCCCAGACCAGAAAATAACTGTTGGGGATGTTGAAATGCCTATAGTTATCCTTGGGGACCCAGCCTTAATGCCATGGCTCGTGAAGCCATACACAGGCAGCCTGGACAGTAGTCAAGAGCTGTTCAACTACAGGCTGAGCAAGTGCAGAATGGTGGTAGAATGTGCATTTGGACGTTTAAAAGCGCGCTGGCGCAGTTTACTGACTCGCTTAGACCTCAGCGAAACCAATATTCCCACTGTTATTACTGCTTGCTGTGTACTCCACAATATCTGTGAGAGTAAGGGGGAGACATTTATGGCAGGGTGGGAGGTTGAGGCAAATCGCCTGGTTGCTGGTTTCGCACAGCCAGACACCAGGGCAGTTAGAAGGGCACAGGAGGGTGCGGTGCGCATCAGAGAAGCTTTGAAAACCAGTTTCATGACTGGACAGGCTACGGTGTGAAAGTTCTGTTTGTTTCTCCTTGATGAAACCCCCCGCCCTTGGTTCACTCTACTTCCCTGTAAGATAACCACCCATCCCACCACCCTTCGATCACCACTTGCAGAGGCAATAAAGTCATTGTTGCTCCACATTCATGCATTATTTATTAATTCATCACACAAATATGGGGATAACTACCAAGGTAGCCCAGGAGAGGTGGTGGAGGAGAGAAGCACCTGGCCACATAGCACTTTAAAAGTTTACAACTTTAAAACCTGTTGAATGCCAGCCTTCTGTGTTTTGGATAATCCTCTGTGGTGGAGTGGCTTGGTGGCCAGAGGCCCCCCACCGTGTTCTTGGGTGTCTGGGTGAGGAGGCTATGGAACTTGGGGAGAAGGGTGGTTGGTTACACAGGGGCTGTAGCGGCAGTCTGTGCTCCAGCTGCCTTTGCTGCAGCTCAACCATACGCTGGAGCATATTGGTTTGATCCTCCAGCAGCCTCAGCATTGAATCCTGCCTCCTCTCATCATGCAGCCGCCACATTTGAGCTTCAGCCCACCACTTACTCTCTTCAGGCCACCACCTCTCCTCCCGGTCATTTTGTGCTTTCCTGCAGTCTGACATTGTCCGCCTTCACACATTTGTCTGTGCTCTGTCAGTGTGGGAGGACAGCATGAACTCAGAGAACATTTCATCACAAGTGCATTTTTTTCTCTTTCTAATCTTCACTAGCCTCTGGGAAGGAGAAGATTCGGTGATCATTGAAACACATGCAGCTGGTGAAGAAAAAAAGGGACAGTGGTATTTGAAAAGACACGTTTTATAGAACAATGGGTACACTCTTTCATGATAAACCTTGCTGTTAACATTACATACGTGCTTTCATTACAAGGTCGCATTTTGCCTCCCCACACTGTATGGCTAACCCCTCACCCCTTCCCCCTCCCCATGGCTAACAGCGGGGAACATTTCTGTTCAGCCACAGGCAAACAGCCCAGCAGGAACGGGCACCTCTGAGTATCCCCTGAAGAAAAGCACCCTATTTCAACCAGGTGACCATGAATGATATCACTCTCCTGAGGATAACACAGAGAGATAAAGAACGGATGTTGTTTGAATGCCAGCAAACATACACTGCAATGCTTTGTTGTACAATGATTCCCGAGTAAGTGCTACTGGCCTGGAGTGGTAAAGTGTCCTACCATGGAGGATGCAATAAGGCTGCCCTCCCCAGAAACCTTTTGCAAAGGCTTTGGGAGTACATCCAGGAGAGCCGCGAATGCCAGGGCAAATTAATCATTACACATGCTTGCTTTTAAACCATGTATAGTATTTTAAAAGGTACACTCATTGGAGGTCCTTTCTCCACCTACCGGGTCCAGGAGGCAGCCTTGCATGGGTTCAGGGGCTACTGGCTCCAGGTCCAGGGTGAAAAACAGTTCCTGACTGTCGGGAAAACCGGTTTCTCCACTTGGTTGCTGTGAGCTATCTACAACCTCATCATCATCATCTTCCTCATCCCCAAAACCTGCTTCCGTGTTGCCTCCATCTCCATTGAAGGAGTCAAACAACACGGCTGGGGTAGTGGTGGCTGAACCCCCTAAAATGGCATGCAGTTCATCATAGAAGCGGCATGTTTGGGGCTCTGACCCGGAGCGGCCATTCGCCTCTCTAGTTTTCTGGTTGGCTTGCCTCAGCTCCTTAAGTTTCATGCGGCGCTGCTTCAGGTCCCTGTTATGGCCTCTGTCCTTCATGCCCTGGGAGATTTTGACAAATGTTTTGGCATTTCGAAAACTGGAACAGAGTTCTGATAGCACGGATTCCTCTCCCCATACAGCGATCAGATCCCATACCTCCCGTTCAGTCCATGCTGGAGCTCTTTTGCGCTTTTGGGACTCCATCATGGTCACCTCTGCTGATGAGCTCTGCATGGTCACCTGCAGCTTGCCACGCTGGCCAAACAGGAAATTGAAATTCAAAAGTTCCCTGGCCTTTTCCTGTCTACCTGGCCAGTGCATCTGAGTTGAGAGCGCTGTCCAGAGCGGTCACAATGGAGCATTCTGGGATAGCTCCTGGAGGCCAATACCGTCTAATTGTGTCCACAGCACCCCAAATTCCACCCGGCAAGGCTGATTTAAGCGCTAATCCACTTGTCAGGGGTGGAGTAAGGAAATCAATTTTAAGGGCCCTTTAAGTAAAAAAAAAAGGGCTTCATTGTGTGGACAGGTGCAGGTTTACATCAATTTAACACTGCTAAATTCGACCTAAATGCCTAGTGTAGACCAGGGCTAACTTTCCCTGTGTATTGTATGTGGAGCCTGGGTGCCTAGCTCAGGGCTGAGGATCCCAGGAAGTGGCAGGCTTGGGGATAGACATTGCAATAATGAGCAGAGCAGTGCCTAAGTACCTTTGAGGATCTAGGCCTAAACAAGCTGCCACATAGGAAGTCTGTGGCAGAACAAAGACTTGAACCCAGGCTGCCCAAGCCTCAGGGTAGCCCCCTAACCACAGGCCCACCCTTGCTTTCCCTGATCAAGTTTGTGAGAACACAGAAACCAGAGCGTGAGCAAACATATCTGAGGATAAAACTGACCTTTGAGAGATTAAGGCAGCAGGACCTGTAGTTAACCAGGGGAGACATGGTACTGTATACAACAGGGAGGAATGGAACACCACAAATAAAAAGCAGCTGCATATGTTAGATTAAGGTGAGTTTATTTTCATTTTGTAGCCTTAATAACTGTCCTAAGATTACATGTTCATGTACCCAGGTACTACAATTGCCCCAGGGAAGGTGTGGACCTGGGAAAGGGATGTCTGAAGCGAGCTGGTCCATGACTGAATCTCTCTTCTAAGCTGTAAATCAGAATAGGAGACAGCATGAGCACCACTGAACTGAAAAACCTGAGGCATCCCTTGCAAGAAACATTCACACTATGTGTTGCTAGATGGCAGCAGAAGCTCACGCTGAAGGCAGCCTTGTTTCATCAATTCTTGCCGGTGCACATTTAACTAGAAACAGTGAGTTGACATTTGCTGCCACCTGCTTTTCACAGGAAATCACCTGCTTTGATCTCAAAGACCTTCCCAACAGTGTGGTTAATTACAAGCAAACATAACCGATGTTAACTTGTGGAAAAAAGAATCTCTTTCTCCATCAAACAAATCTACCTGCTCTCAGGGAAACAGCAGTAACATAGTGCTCAAGGTGAAAAAGTAATTCATTAGATAATGGTTCATCAGCTGTCCCTAAAGCAAAGGACAATACACATGGTCAAAGGAATGTAGCATGATCTATGTTTAATATTGCTATTGCCCTAGAGATGAGGGGCTGGATTCACCCGGCTCGTACAGAGTGGTGCCAGTAGTAACTCCTACCACAAGGGAGATTCACCCTGAAGAAGGTGCAGGCATTCCTACTAGTGGGAAGGGACTCTTTAGTTCTCAGTGGCGCTCTATCAGGTATTCTTCTGTTGGGCACTGGCAGTGGGGAATGAGCTGAATAAGTGCACCCTTCAGCTACTCTGTTCATGTTCCTTTCTGGTCAATATTGCCCATTTTTCAAGTCTCCTCCCTCTGGAGAAAAAGTTGCAGCTATCTTGTGCCACCATAACCTCCCAACAGTCGACTTCCAGCTCCTGAGGACCTGTGTCCCAGTTTACACTGTCAGAGTCTGCCATGAAGCTCTGGTCTAGCTATTTGTTTCCTGAGTTTCTTAGATTATTGTTATGTGCTGAACAATTTATCATGGAAATGTAGGTCTGGAAGGGGTTATTTAAGCTATCCCCCAAGCAGAAGGTTTTCTGCACTCAGAAACATCATACACAGACAGGTAGTGTACCTTTAATAAAGGTGTAGGACATTGAAGGCAGTAATACACATGACACATGGGTATTTACATCATCCTTATTGTTCAATGCTTGGCAATTGTTTAGTACTTGCTCTAGCTCAATCAGACATTATGGGTGTGATGCAGGAATTACTGGGTAAGGGTCTATGGCCTGTTTTATACAGGAGGTCAGAGGAGATGATCATAGTAGCCCCTTCTGTCCTTAAAATCTATGAAATACTCGGCACCACAGCATGAAAGTAACTTCAGGAAAGTACCTAATTGTGGTATGTACTTTCTGGAAGGTAAAGAGCCTGAAAATTCAAATTGTCAAATTAGGAGACAAGGAAACAAAAACATTAGCAGAGCGATCGAGACCGGAGCGCCTGGTATACCAAAGCAGAAGAGGGCAAGAAACACATTCAGCAAGAATGTTGTGAACTAAGCTAAGATACCCCCAAGTGATACATACTTTAAGGCAGTGGGCCCCAAACTGTGGGGCATGCCCCCTATGGGGGGTGCAGAGGAACATCCGGTAAGGGATGCGGCAGACCTGGGCCAGCCCCCTTTGGCGGGGGAGGGAGCGCGACATAGCCCTGCTCTGCCCCCAGTTCTCTTCTGGGACGGCTCCAGTGAGAGTGGTACTGGCACCCTCCCCCCACCCGGCCTGCCCTGAGGGCTGCTTCCCCTCCCCCATCCTGCCCCCACTCACACACACCCAACCCTGGATACCGAGGGGGCACAGACTAGGTGGGAGTTGGGGAGGGGGTGATTGAAAAAGTTTGGGGCTTTAAGGCCATCATTTCAACCTCAGCTTTTGGGTAACTGACTAAATCTCTCATACTTTGCACTTATGCTGCCACCAGGTATTTTTTAAGCTGAACTAACAGTTGGTAACCAGACACACTGGAAACCCCTTTGCTATTGTATTGGTCACACACACTTCTCTGTGTTTGGTCTATACAGAGTCCAAGCAGAGAGCGTGAGAGAGTATAGCAATGACGCTTAAAACTCGCTAATTTTATCTACGTCTGATTTTATCTTAGGCCTGCTCTACACTTAAAACTTAGATCAACATAGCTAATAGCGTATTCGCATGTGAAAAATCCACACGTCCTTGAGCGCCGAAGCTATGCTGGCCTACCCCTGTTGACACCTAGCTCCCATCGCTCGGGAAGGTAGTGTTCCTACAGCCTGGGCAGCAGGTGAACCGGCTGTTGGGGGAGGCTAGCCCCCAGCCCCTCCCCTCCGCAGCAGCCCAGAGCGCACACACCCCACGGCTCCCCCACCATGGGCCACCCGAGAGTTCCCCAGCCCCAGAGCACCCCAGCCCCAGATCTCCAGGCAGGTCCCCAACCTCAGTGCCAGATGGCACAGTCCCGACACCCCAAGCGATGGGCAGGTGGCTCAGCCGGGCCCCGAACCCAGCCACCCAAGTCCCTGCGGTACGCTCCAGCCCTAGCTAGCCAGGGCTATGGAAGAGCAGGAACTGGGAAGGAACTGCAGACGGGGACGTGGGACCAGAGTGTGGGCCGGGCCATGCCAGGCTGTTTCGGGAGGCACAACCTTCCCCAGCCTATGATACCCACCACCCATGTCCTACAGTGATGGAATAACCCCTACTGTTGCTGTGGACTGCACTTGTGCTATAGCTATGCCGCTATAGTCCCTGCGGTGTAGACGTGGCTTCGGGATCAGCACTATGCCATTATATTTTCCCACATTTATTAGAGGCAACAGCGTGAATATGGAGGTCAATTGCCACTGGGTATTTAGGTATCCAAAGTGACTGGCAAGTTTCAAGGCCCACAATTGTGTCTCTACTGAGCTGAACACATTGTTTTGGTGCAATGGGTAAAATTACTGAAAGTGTCTAGAGGGTAGATTTTGGCACCTAAAGACTTTTTAAAAAATCTGGCCCATAGGATCCTAAATTTCATTGGCTTTCAGTGAGACTTTAGCTTCTAAGGGATAGACTAAAAAGGGGCCTTGGGCATGGGCAGCGTGTATAAAAGGCCAGGGGAGGTTAAGCATCCCTAAAAACAGCTGGCCATGCAGGGGGGAAGTGTCACGGATGCGGCACGGGTCACCCCTCCGGAGGCGTGCTGGCCTGCCGCCCCCTTTGGAGTGTTGGACGTGAAGTTCCATAGAAGTGGAGGGTGCCACCGGCACCCAGACTGTGGTCCCTTCCGCGCTCTGCCTCCCCCCACCTTGTCCCCCAAGGCCCCATCCTCACTCTGCCTCTTCTCCTCTCCTCACTCTGCCTTGTCCCCCAAGGCCTCCCCCTTCCCTCTGCCTGCTCCTTTCCTAAGACAGGAAAAAGTGACGGGGCCATGGCTCAAGGCCCTCTTGTGGTCCCCCCTGTTCTGGGAAGGGAGTGGAGAGGAGCAAGCGGCTGGTGGGTGGGTCCTTTGGGGAGGGGTCAGAGAGGAGTGAGTGGTGGTGGTGGTGGGGGGGAGAGTGCCTCAGGGGAGGGGGTGGAGAGGCGCCAGCGGTGGATGGGGATGATCTCACACAACTGGGAGATTGGGCAACAAAATGGCAGATGCCAGTCAATGTTGATATGTGCAAAGTAATGCACATTGGAAAAAATAATCCCAAAGATGGATACAAAATGATGGGTTCTAAATTAGCTGTCAAGGAAGAGCTCTTGGAGGCATCGTGGCTAGCTCACGGAAAACATCTGCTCAGTGTGCAGTGGCAGCCAAAAAAACTAACAGCATGTTCAGACCCATAAGGTAAGGGATAGAGAATGAAAATATCATAATCTCACTACATTCATGGTACACTCACATATTGAATACCGCATGCAGTTCCGGTCACCCCCTGTAAGTCTGCTAGACCAGAAGTCAGCTCTTCTCAAGGCTGTAGGCGTTAGCTGAGCACTGATGAATTCATAGCTGGAAACCGGACCAACTCACCTGTATGTTAGTGTTGTCCAAAATAGGGATCGGCCTTGTAAGGATGTGTTTCATCCATATAAAATGCTTGCAAGTTGTTGTATGCATTAATCTTACGTGTAATAGCTGTGTCCTATGCTAAAAAGGAATATTACTCCTGAGGGCATTCTGTGCCAAAAAATTAAAAAGTCTGCAAAATTCTGCAAGGTTTATTGGTCAATAAATAAATGCAGAGGCTCCAGCATGGAGCAGGGCGCACAGGCCACTGTCTGCACGAAGTTGGGCGATCACCCTGCAGCTCCCTCACCCCCGGGACACAGACTCAGTGGTGAGGCTACATCCGACCCTGACACAGCACAAGGCCTGGGCCTGCCCCAGAAACACCCTGGGGCCCTGCCCCCTGTGCCAGGGGAACCAGGTGTGATGCAGGCAGGATCCAGTGTGGAAGGATCCAAGAGAGGGGTGAGAGGATTCTGTGGGACAATCTGGGTGCAGGCAGCTCAGTTGGTGGGGGGGAGGGCTAGATGTGGGAGGATCTGGGTACACAGAGGCTCATGGGAGGGGTCCAGGTGCAGGGGCAATGGAACACTGCAGGGGCTTCCAGGTGAAGGTGGTTAAGGCTCAGCAGAGGGGTCTGGGTGTGGCGTGTCTCAGATGTCCGGGGGGGGGGGGGTGGGGTGTCTCAGTGCTGAGGAAGTGGGGCTTGGTGGGTTGGTGGTCTGGGTGCAGCTAGTTGGAGGTCAGTGGCAGGTGTGTCTGGATATGGGGGCTCAGGGTGGTTCAGGGGGGTGCGGCATCAGAATGGGGGTTTGAATGCAGGGAGCTCAGTGGGGGGGTGATCTGGGTGCAGGGGTGGAGGGGTCCAGAGACAGGGGATCTGGGTGCAGGTGGGCTCCAGATGCAGGGGTTGAGGTTCAGTGGGGTGGGGTTTGGGTATGGAGGGCCTGGGGGGATTCTGGATGTACCGGATGATACTTGGCAGGGGTGTCTGGATATGGGAGGTCCAGATGCTTGGGGGCAGGGTGGATTGGGGAGCAGCTCCCCTTACAATGACTCCTCCTGCCACAGCTGAGGAACAATGCAGGGAGGAAGCAGGGGAGGATGCTGAGCTTCCTGCAGCTGGGGAAGGTTTCTGGGGGTGGGTCTGACACTCTTTGCAGGGGAAGAGGAAGTCCCGTCCTCTGCTGCCTCCAGCCCAGCCAGGACTAGCAGCCAATGGGAGCTGCGGGGGCAGGGCCTGCAGGCAGGGGCAGCATGCAGACCTGCCTGCCATTCCTCTGCCGCGGAGCAGCTGTGACAGGTCGCTGCTTGGAGAGAACTGCCTGAGGTGAGTGCCTCCCAGATCCGGCACCCTGCACCACCTGCATCCCACACTCAAACTTCCTCCCAGAGCCCATACCCCGCACGCCCTCCTGCACTCTGAACCCCTCGTGGCTGTTCCTCCGCCTAGGAGCAGCAGGGACATGTCGCCGCTTCCGGGGAGCCATGCAGAGCTGGCCCCATGCTATAAACCGGACTTTCTATGAAGATTAGAAATGCTGGTTTATAAAGCTTTCCAGTTGGGACAGGGCCGGACAACACAGCTTTTACTGTATGTTGCCTGCTTTAATCTATAAATAACCCTCTCATTTCTTTTTCCTAGTTAATAAATCCTTAGAGAGTTTACTGTCGGATTGGCTACAAGCACTGTCTTTGGTGTGAGATCTGAGGTACAAATTGACCTGGGGTGAATCTTTTGTGCAAGACAACCAGCTATCATTCAGTCCAGCTTGCCTGAGTGGCAAGATAGACTGGAATGCCTGAGCAGAGTGTTTCATTTGTTACTGGGTTGGTGAAATCTAGTTAGAGAACATACAATTAGCTAGGGGTGTCTGCCCTGCTATTTTGACAGTCTGCCCTGAGGTTGGTATTCACAGTTGTGAACCACTGCAGACATCGTGACAGCCCCATCTCAAAAAAGATATATTAGAATGGGGAAAGGTACAGAGAAGGTCAACAATAATGATTTGGGATATAAGACAGCTTCCATATGAAGAGAGATTAAAATGACTGGGACTGTTCAGCTTAGAAAAGAGATGACTGAGGGAGGATATGACAGAGGTCTATAAAATCATGACGGGTGTGGGGAAAGTGAATAAGGACGTGTTAGTTATTGTTTCAGATAACACAAGAATCAGGGCTCACCCAATAATATTAATAGGCAGCAGGTTTTAAACAAACATAAGGTAGAATTTTTTTTAACAACACACAGTAAACCCGTTAAACTCATTGTCAGGAGAATGTCATGAAGGCCAAAAGTATAACTGGGTTCAAAAAAGAACTAGATAAATTCACAGAGGATAGGTCCATCAATGGCTATTAGCCAAGATAGTCAGGGACACAAGCCATACGCCAGCTGTCCCTAAACCTCTGATTGCCAGAAGCTGGAACTGGATGACAGGGGATGAATCATTTGATAATTGCCCTGTTCTGGTCATTCCCTCTGAAGCATCTGGTATGGCCATTGTCGGAAGACAGGATACTGAGCTAGATGTAACATTGGTTTGACCCAGTATGGCCACTGTTATGTTCTTAGTAACTGGAGGGTGATTGAAATCAGATTACTGAGGAGGGAACTGAATGGATAGTCTTAAAAGACAGAGCTGTACTGATTCCTGATTGAAATTGAAACTTAGAAACCATGCATGAATCATGCTCCATGACTGATCCAGAAATTGTACATCAACCTGGAGAACAATGGAAACAGAAAGAGTTGATTATCTTATGCTCTTAGCTTCATTCTTAGGAAAATGCTTTTAAGTTTACTCCTGGGGGGATTCTGCACCACTGCGCATGTGCAGAATTCATGTCCCCTGCAGATTTCTTTGTTCCCCACAGAAAAATAGCTTTCTGACAGTGAAGCAAAGGGAAGCCACAAGAACAGTCATGCGCCACTCACCAGCAGCTTGAGTGCGTTGTTTCGGGCACCTGAAGCAGCCAGTGGAGTGGTAAATCACAGGGGGGGAAGGATTGGGGACACCTGGGCCAGTGGCTCGGACTCTGTTCCAGGCTCAGCTAGTAGTCCTGGCTGGGCTGGGGAGGATGGGACTTCCTCTTCCCCTGAAAGGAGTGACCAGGGCTGGGTCAGACGCACCCCCAAAAACCTCTCCAGCTGCAGGAAGCGCCACCCCCCACTTTCTGCTCCCATCACTCCTCAGCTGTGTTTGGGGGAAAGGGTCACTATACAGGGAGCTGATCCACCCAACTCCTGTGCATCCAGACCCACCTCCTACCCATATTGGCCTGCCAAGCCTCACCCCCTGCTCCCAGAACCCCATACTGACCCCTGAACCACAACCCACACCCCAACAAGCCTCACCCTCTGCATCCAGATCCCCCCTGAGTACAGTAGAAGAATTAATTCTTGTTTCTTAAGAACATAAGAATGGCCATATTGGCTCAGACCTAAAGTCCATCTAGCCCAGTATCCTGTCTTCCGACGGTGGCCAGTGCCAGGTGCCCCAGAGGGAATGAACAGAACAGGTAATCATCAAGTGATCCATCCCTTGTAGCTCATTCCCAGCTTCTGGCAAACAGAGGCTAGGGACACCATCCCTGCCCATTCTGACTAATAGCCATCAATGGACCTATCCTCCATGAATTTATCTAATTCTTTTTTGAACCCCGTTATAGTCTTGCTTACAACAGTCCTGCTAATACATCCCAGAATGATGTTCAGTTTTTTTTGCAATAGTGTTGCACTGTTCACACATATTTAGCTTGTGATCCACTATGACCTCCAGATTCATTTCCACAGTACTCCTTCCTAGGCAGTCATTTCCCATTTTGTATGTGTGCAACTCTGTTCCTAAATGGACTACTTTGCTTTTGTTCTTATTGGATTTCTTCCTATTTACTTCAGACCATGTCTCCAGTTTGTCCAGATCATTTTGAATTTTAATCCTATCCTTCACAGTACTTGCAACCCCTCCCAGTTTGGTATCATCTGTAAACTTTATAAGTGTACTCTCTATGCCATTATCTAAATCATTGATGAAGACTTCGATCAGAACCAGATCCAGAACCAATCCCTATGGGACCTCACTTGATCTGCCCTTCCAGCTTGACTGTGAACTACTCTCTGGGAATGTTTTTCCAACCAGTTTTGCACCCACCTTATAGTAACTCCATCTAGGTTGTATTTCCCAAGTTTGTTTATGAGAAGGTCATGTGAGACAGTATCAAAACCCTTGCTGAAGTCAAGATATACCACATCTACTGCTTTCACCCATCCACAAGGCTTGTTATCCTGTCAAAGAAAGCTATTGGGTTGGTTTGATACGGTTTGTTCTTGAGAAATCCATGCTGACTGTTACTTATCACCTTATTATCTTCTAGGTGTCTGCAAATTGGTTGCTTAATTATTTGCTCCATTATCTTTCCGGGTAAAGAAGTAAAGTTGACTGGTCTGTAATTCCCCAAGTTGTCCTTATTCCCCTTTTTATAGATTGGCACTATATTTGCCCTTTTCCAGTCTTATGGAATCTCACCTATCTTTCATGACTTTTTAAAGATAATTTTTAATGGCTCAGATATCTACTCAGTCAGCTCCTTAAGTATTCTTGGATGTATTTCTCCAGGCCCTGGTGACTTGAAAACACCTAACTTGTCTAAATAATTGTTAACTTGTTCTTTCCCTATTTTAGCCTCTGATCCTACCTCATTTTTACTGGCCTTCACTATGTTAAATGTCCAATTACTACTAAACTTTTGGTGAAAACTGAGGCAAAAAAGTCATTTAGCACTGTCACGGGTTGCCCCCCTTAGGATGTCACCTGATGTGCTGAGATATCACTGAGCCTGTCTGGGCACCCTTTTTACCTGTCTGAGTCAAGCTATTAAGCCTCCTCCAGCTCACACACAGGCAGGGCCACACCCAACTGCAGAACGAAACAGATGCTGAGATCCGTTCTGGGAAGGCTCAGCTTAAGGGACTTGCCGAGCACTCAGGTATCCACCTCTCTTGGAGTGCAGACCCAAAGATATATTATGAAATCCACCTCCTCCCTTGATGTGGAGAAAGGTATACACCACCTCTTCCCGCCCCCCCTCCCCTTGTGAATTGTACAAACAGGGTTATATTATAAACAAGAAATAAGTTTATTAACTTCAAAAAGTGAATATAAGAGATAACAGACAGAACAAAACAGATTACTGAGCAAATAAAACAAAATATGCAAGCCAAGCTCAATGTACTTAAGAAAAGGTTACAAAATATAATTTCTTACCCTAAATGTTATTTTAGGAAGGTTGTAAAGTTTCTGTGGTTTAGAGTTCCAGTTATATTTCTTTTCAAACTTGACCCATCGCAGTCTGGACTCACCTCTTGCCTTCCCTTCAGGTGGTTTTAACAGTCTTTCTTCTTGGACAGACAGGCTATGGAGAGAAGTAGCCTCATTTGCCTTCCTCCCCACCCTTATATAAGATTTACATAAGGCGGGACTCCTTTGTTTCCCAAACTTGACCCCCCCTTCCCTCTCAGTGGAGAGTTACAAGTCCCAGATAATGTTTAGTATCAGGTGACAAGACCACTTGACCTAGTAGTGTCACAGTTATGTCCCCGGACCACTCCCAAGAGGGAGAGAGATTAACATCTTCATGGTCTTGTTGTTCCTTCCTGATGGCCCATCAAATCTGATGTCCTGTTGTCTGGTGGGTGTCTTCCCAATACACACCCATTTGTAATTGTTACATAGCCCATATTCCTAACTTTAGATACTAGGTTAGCCAGTCTGTATCCAAATATGCTCTTCCCCTTCCTTGATAGGTGGATCCCATCTCTGCTTAGCAGTCCTTCTTCTCAGAACAGCATCCCGTGGTCAAGGAAGTCAAAGCCCTCCTGGCAACACCATTCTTTCAGCCAGGCATTCACCTCCAGGAAGCATCTCTCTCCTCCTGCCCGAGAATGCCCTTTGCCCATTCCCAGGATTTCAACCCTGGTGACAAACAGCAGAAGCATTCCAGCTGATTGCAACTGTCATGACAGGGTATAAGGGGAGAGGTGTTTGTTTCAGGTCACTTAGGTAATAACCAGCACCTGGAACTGCACTCAGATATCAGTGCAGAGTATGGAGCACAGACTTGTCTACTCATGCTACCCCAACCCATTCAAAATGCAGTCAGCTGCATTGCATTCTGCACTATCTGAAACCTCCACGTGGTCCCCAGAAATATCCATGCGTAGATGAACAATGGAAGCCTCCTCGTGAGATCTGCAAGTTTACTATTCATTGTCTCTTATTCATGGACAATTTAAGCTGCAAGTAATCATGCAGAAACAATATTGCCTGGCAGGATTGTGGATCTCCTAGAGCCAACCTACATGAGGCTGGTGCATTGAAATTGCTGCCAGATGGTGAGATATCAAGAGTTGGAAAGAGTTAAAAGCAATAGCAAACTAAAAGTATCTAAATGATTTGGCACTATTGCAATAGTTTGCAAAGTTGTCTGACATTGAAGAAATTAATGATCAGGAATGAAGCTGGAAATGCAAAGGAAAAGAACAAAACAGAGGCCTGGTGGAGCATTATTTTAATGCCAGGTTTAAGATTCGGATACCAGAATAAGTTAGCTAATCTAACATTAAAACAAACAAACAAACAAAACTAGGACCATATTGGACTGTGTCTTGCATCATCCATGTGTTACAGGATCCAAAATGGGAGACTCTAAAATGTATCACCCTCTGTCATAAATATAAAGGGAAGGGTAACCACTTTTCTGTATACTGTGCTATAAAATCCCTCCTGGCCAGAGGCAAAACCCTTTTTTACCTGTAAAGGATTAAGAAGCTCAGGTAACCTGGCTGGCACCTGACCCAAAATGACCAATGAGGAGACAAGATACTTTCAAATCTGAAGGGGGGAAAAAGATTTTGTCTGTCTGTGTGATACATTTGCCGGGAACAGATCAAGGATGCAAGCCCTCCAACTTCTGTAAATTTAGTAAGTAATGTAGCTAGAAAATGTTTTGAATCTGTCTGCCTGTAAGATTATCTTCCATTCTGATCTTACAGAGTTGTTCTCTTATCTTTTTTTGTTCTTCTAATAAAGTTCTGTTTTTTAAGAATCTGATTGGTTTTTTTTGGTCTTAAAAATCCAAGGCTGGTTTGTGCTCATCTTGTTTATTCTCAAGCCTCCCCAGGAAAGGGGGTGTAAGGGCTTGGGGGGGGATATTTTGCAGAAATAGGAACGCCAAGTGGTCCTTTCCCTGATTGTTTGTTAAATCACTTGGTGGTGGCAGCGTTTACCTAATCCAAGGGCAAAGACTTCGTGCCTTGGGGAAGTTTTAACCTAAGCTGGTAGAAATAAGCTTAGGGGGTCTTTCATGCAGGTCCCCACATCTGTACCCTAGAGTTCGGAGTGGGGAAGGAACCCTGACACCCCCCACCCCCCAGTAATGTGGAAGTGATTTTTGCAGCAACTTGATGCAGTGTAGCAAGGTGATGAAAGAGAAAACAAATCTGTATAAATGCTAACAAAACGAATGCTTAACCCTTACATAGTGCTTTGCATCTTCAGAACACTGCACAGGTATGAGTGTTGAAGCTGGTTTCCTGCATATGTTTTGCTGCGGGGACACTGGTTTGTGTGGTGCTCCTTAATTGTGCTATGGCAATGCTATTTTTTGTCTTATTGCCCTTGTAGTCCTAAAGCAAAGAACAGATTAGTTATAAGGGAGATGAGAGTAATATTGCAGCCTGGGAACCAGCTGAACAGGAGAAACTGAGAAAGTATCAAATAGAGAGAGATTCCAATTGTTGGAGCTGCTTGAGCGGCACTAATTCGGGTGGGCTAATCGGGTGTTTATTAAACTAGGAGCTGCCTTTTGAGTTCCTAAGTGCCATAGGAAAGAAACTCCCAAGATCTTCAGGAGCTTAAATATAACCATTAGGTGTTCCACAGAGTGAAACCTGTGAACTCCCCCATAGCTCATTTAAAGCTTGTGTGCTGGGAAGATAGGAGTATGTCAGACAGTAAGATTTCAGGATTCTGTGGTACTCCCTAGTCCTATAGGCTGTAAATCCAAAACCACTTCACCTCATCCCATCACATGGTGCATATTACTATTTATTAAGACTGTGTAGCATCAAGAGGCCCCAGGATAAACAGGGAGTACAAGATTAACTATATTAGTAATAGTTACTATTTATATAGCTAGGCACTTTACCAGACAAATATAAAGACACAGGGCCAGATTCTCAGCTGGTGCAATGAAGCTAGGCTGGTTTATACCAGCTGAGAGCCTGGCTCACAGCCTCTTCCCCGAAGAGCCTACAGTTGTATGTGCATGACAGAGGGTAATGATCCATACTCTGGGTGGGGGAGGGATGACAATGATCTGAGCAATACGATCAGGCAGTTACTCAGTGTACATCTCTCAGCAGCTGAACAGCCACTCTGGCTGCTCCTTTATGTAGAAAAATCTTGCGGGAGATGGGAGCAGCCATATTTTCCCTCTCTGTCCCCCTTGCTATATTATTACCTATTATGCGTTTTCTCTCCGTCACAGAAACCTGCTTAAACCTCAGTGGCAGCCCCCTGTGGGGAAGCCTCGCTTATTTGCTGGTCTTCAGTCCTGTGGCTGACTGTGTGCAATACAGAGATTTAACCTTCAGCACATATAAAAAACACTGGGATGGGCCAGGCCAGAGGTCTGTCTGCAGACCACGCTGCGGGAGTGTGCAGCTGTTAGCATCTGTACCGGCAGCTCCCGAGAGCCCCATGGAGTTCAATAGAACTGTGCCCAGGAACTGCCTCCATCCAATGCTGGTGCAGGATCAAGGCCAAAGGCCCTTTTCTTGACTAACCTTCTCCTATAGTCTGTGCATTTCACACAAGTACTGCAAGCCTCTGTAGCTCCTCCAAGGCAAAGTACCCAAAAGCAGTTGACATACTATCACCTTGTCCTAGCTATTAGCCAGGATGGGCAGGAATGGTGTCCCTAGCCTCTGTTTGCCAGAAGCTGGGACTGGGCGACGTGGGTGGATCACTTGACGATTACCTGTTCTGTTCATTCCCTATGAAGCACCTGGCATTGGTCACTGTTGGAAGACAGGATACAGGACTAGATGGACCTTTGGTCTGACCCAGTATGGCTGTTCTCTAAGGGAAACTCTTTGCCTTTCCCAGCTCCTCCATCAAAAAAGCTACGTGTGTTTGTACATACGAGCTTTTCTCCCTCTCATCTGCTCTTCGTCACAAGGGGAAATACCACTAGCTCACGTTCAGTCCTGTTCACATTTCATCGAGCATGATATTTTGAAGCCAAGTGGTCACATGGACCAATGTGTGTCCCAAAATTTCATAGAAAAGCAAAACATTGGGGGTGTGAAATTATCTGAAATGGAATGGGGATATTTTTCAAGCAAGTTTTTATTGGGGGGGGGGGCAGGGAAGGAAAGAGGAGAATCCTTATTTTTACACAGCTCCTGTCGAGAGACTTCCATACCAGCATACCCCTTCCCCCTCTTCTCCTGTCTGTACAATAGGGCCTAGATTCTTGGGTGATAAGCGCATCAGGAGTGTGTAGTGTAGATAAGACCCACTGCTACTAATGTCTCTTTTCATGAGCATCCACACACTGATCACAAGAACACAATTTGTCTTGATTTCAGCTCACTTACCCTCAGCAGTATTAACAACGATCCAGGGGATTGGCTAGCAAGTGCATTGATTAATTACTACACTACATGTTTCTTTGACATGCTCTACTTCAAATGACAGGTTTCAGAGTAACAGCCGTGTTAGTCTGTATTCACAAAGAGAAAAGGAGTACTTGTGGCACCTTAGAGAAAGCTCATGCTCAAATAAATTGGTTAGTCTCTAAGGTGCCACAAGTACTCCTTTTCTCTCTACTTCAAATGTATACTGAAGGAAGAATGCAGCTGCTTTAAAAATAGCAATCTTCACCATCTTGTTCTGGTGCAGCAAACACCCTCTTAGGTTTTATCTTCAATGCCAAAAATGGTGTGTTTTTACAGCGGTGTAACTAAGGTAATTTAGCTAAAACCCTGCTGTAAAACCCTAGTGGAGATAAGGCACTGTAGTTTTACTTGGAGTAGCTAGGCCAGGTCAGCACTTTACTCCCACCCAGGGGTTGACTTCGCTTAGCTACCTCATAGTAAAACTACAGTGCCTTATCTCCACTAGGATTTTATAGCAAGCGAACAACTCCCCTCTGTGCCACCACCGTCCCCTCCCCCCTCTTTTTAGCAGTTAAGCCAAAGGCACAGACACAACTAGAGAAAGCAGGAGCTGACCTTCTAGCCTGATTTTTTGCACCAGCCTTTGGCGAATCACGCAAACTCAGGCTCTGATTCGGATACAATTAAAGAGCAACTCAACTGAAGCTAACAGAATTTAAATCTAGTGGGAGTGAGATGAGAATCTGGCCCTTGGTCTTTAGGATTCCAGTCTATCCATGGTGCATTTAAATAGATTCCTAAAACATTTGCAAATGAATCACACTGTTTAACAACAGGCTGTCTGGGGACTGGTTTGCTCATCTGTAAAACCATGATCTTGTGACAAAGAAAAATCCATTTTTGCAGGAAACTGCCTAATGTAATAGCCCTACAACTGTTCCATATACTGTACTATGTGGCTGTAAATGTGAAGTCTGTTTACTGTAGGCTTTTCAAATATTAAAAATTCAGAAGCTATGTATTCCTCACAGAAATAACCTTGGGGGACACGCTATTTTAAAGCAGTCTACACGAAATGAGGATTAAATCAGTCAATCTTTTGTTTCCAACAAAGGAGAATGCATTTAATATTTGTACTGAATTCATGCTTATTAATGACTAATATTAAATACATTAATTACGTTTAGATTTTCAGGACCCGAAGAAGAGCTCTGTGTAACTCAAAAGCGTGTCTCTTTCCCCAAAAGAAGTTGGTCCAATAAAAGATATTATCTCACCCACCTTGTCTCACTGATTTTTTTAGACAGTATGTTTTGTCTTCCTATTAGAAATTTACTGTGATTTGCTAATAATCGTATATAATTATTTTCTTTTTGATTACAAACTTGCATTTAGCAATATGGAAGCCCTTTTTTTCTCAGAGAAAGCTGAAAGCCCTTTATAAAATTATGCTCTGCACACAGCTCTCGTCATCCAGCGCTGAAATGAAGCCACCTTTGCAGTGAACGGCATTCGTTGGTGAATTGTGAGCCGCAAGGCCACACAACAGTTTGGCACAGCCTGAGAATACCTTCGGATACGTATTTCTCAGGCACATGTAGCTAAACATTCTACTCCGGTTGAAATTTAGTTGGGCAGAATGCGATTATCCAAACTAGAATCTGGTGATACCAGAATTAAACACACATCCTCTTACAAAACGAGCCTTTGAATCGTGTGACAATAAATGGTCAGGCCTTCAATTTTACACCGTATTTGAAAAACAGCACCTGCAACAGTGTAATACCACAATATAACCTCTGAGGAAGTGTCACTTACTGAATTGCTAACACCACTTTCTGCAGAAGCCAGGTTCTCAACTGTCCTAGCTTCCCCTCAGTGGCTTCACCAAATTCACATACCCAACCACCCTGGTTAAAAATATACCCCTCTAAAGAATGAAAGGGTGGGGGGGGAGGGAGGAAAGGAGGAGGTAGAGATCTTCATGTATTAATACACAATACATTTGTGAGGCACTGATGCATGAACAGGTGTAGTGATCTATAGATCTGCATCTGATTTCTCAGTCCTCCATAGTGGCTTCATAGGAACAAAAAGAAAAGGAGTACTTGTGGCACCTTAGAGACTAACCAATTTATTTGAGCATGAGCTTTTGTGAGCTACAGACTAACCAATTTATTTGAGCATGAGCTTTCGTGAGCTACAGCTCAAGTGAGCTGTAGCTCACGAAAGCTCATGCTCAAATAAATTGGTTAGTCGCTAAGGTGCCACAAGTACTCCTTTTCTTTTTGCGAATACAGACTAACACGGCTGTTACTCTGAAACCTGTCTTCATAGGAACAGTTAGCAGTTATTCCGGTCCAATCTCTCCTCTCTCCCAGTTCCATGCCTTCTGGGAAATAATTTTACACCAGGCACAAAAAAAGGGGATTTGGTATTTTGTATCATATTTTCCCCATGCCCAAGAAGAGATTCCTGAGGGAGCCTTCCCTTTGTGAACAACTTGAGGTGTTTTGACATAGCACATAGCCATACTCAAGGTGATCTCCAGCCCTGTTACCTCACAGTACATTCTGCAGCCCTTTTTCCAATTAAACTTCTTTTCTCCAGAGGAGAGAATGACAGAGTTATCCGCAATCTCAGACTTCACCAAGGCTTGTAGTCCTCAAAATGTCAGTCTTGTATTGGAAGAAGGTCTCTACAAACCTACATGGAGTTTATTCTGCCCATCGGATCATTCAACTAGCTGACTATTCTTAACCTTTTAGATATGAATAAAGGGCACCTTGCATGATGGAATGAGGCCATACAGACTATTACACTGTCAGGGAAAAGCTGAGAGACAGAGTGTAATATATACATACAGACTCCCCCCAACTTACGCAATCATTCGGTTCTGGAAAGCCTTGCGTAACTCAAAAATTTTGCATACGTCGGAAACGTATACCTGTACGTTACGCAAAAATTTCTGCAACTCAAAAATCCTATTTCTGGCTTATGGAACTTTTCCCATAAGTGCGAATTTGCATAAGTTGGGTGTTGCATAACCCGGGGAGCATCTCTATAAGCATTTCTTTTCCTCCTTCAGCTTTATAAGAAAAGTTGCCCCCACTCAAAGGCTAGTTCCATACATACATTGCAAGAGGCATTATCTAAAACAAACTTTGCTTAGGCATAATCAAACAAGAGAGAAAAATGGACTGGTTCAAAGAATCTCCATTCTTCTGGCTTCCGCTAGAGCAGAGGTGGGCAAACTATGGCCCACAGGACCCTCCTGCCCCGGGAAGCTAGACCCCAGCCCCTCCCCTGCTGTTCCCACTCCAGGCAGTGCGGTAAGGTGGTGGGGGATGGGGTTTGGCTAGAGGGCAGGGGAGTTCAGAGGGGTGATCGGGGTCTGGATAGGGGTCGGAGCAGTCAGAAAGCAGGGAACAGGGGGGCTGAATGGGGGCAGGAGTCCCAGGGGGGCAGTCAGGAAAGAGAGGAGGGGTTAGATGGGGTGGCAGGGGGACAGTCGTGGTCTGGGGGCAGTCAGGGGCCGGGGGGGGTTGGATGGGGTAGGAGTCCCGGGAGGGCCATCAGGGGCGAGAAGCGGGGGGTTGGACAGAGGTCAGGGGCCGGACCATGCCTGGCTGTTTCGGGAGGCACAGCCTCCCCCAAACGGCCCTCCATACAATTTTGGAAACCCAATGTGGCCCTCAGGCCAAAAAGTTTGCCTGCCCCTCCGCTAGAGCCTTGAATAGGCTACTTTACTTGCAGACTGAACCACAGAGACACTAACAATTTGAGATTTAATGGCTTAACTTTATATTTGTGTAATAGGCATTGCATTGTATAGAAAAAAGTCTGATCATCTATACTAATTAGCCACAGCTTTTAGAGTTGCACTGATACCCTGGTGGTGGGACTTTACATCATCAGCTGCCGAGAGAACAATTAGACAGGCTGTTACGGTTAGGTGAGACTAGACCGGTCAGTTAACCTTTTCACTAAAATGCCAGCCTAATGAGCCGAAAATAATATAGCTAAAGGATAAAATTCCAAAAGCACTTTAGACTCAGGTCCTCAAAGGTACTTAGGACCCAGATTTTTAAAGGTATTTAGGTGCTGCTGTGCTCAGTGATGCAGTGCCTAATTGATTTAGGGGCCTAAATCTCATTTCAAAAGGGATTTAGGTACTTAGGAGTCTGAATCCCATTGACTGTTGATGGAATTTACATGCTTAAGTGGCTGAATCCCTTTTGAAAATAAAATTTAGGTTTCTAAATCAGTTAGGCATTGCAATGCTGTGTGCAAAACCTAAACACTTTTAAAAGGCTGGGTCCTAAATACTATTGAGGATCTAGACTTAAGCAATTTAGGAGCCTAAGTCCCACTGGTTTTCAATAGGACTCAGGTGCTTTTGGAAATTTTACCCCAAAGTGATAGGTATCTGTAGTGAACTTCTGGCTCTTATGAGAGCTTTTCATTGACCTCAGTAGGGCCAAGATTTCATCCCTGGTTTAGAATGTCATCCGGAACAATGACAATGAAGCACATTTTGGGTGACCAGTCTAGTATAGGCACTGCTTTCCCTCATCCCCCAGTGTGTGCCAGGATAGCAGCTCATCCCTTTGAAAGCCTCCTTAGAGACCATGGCCAAGATTTTCAAAAGTGACTAATGGCCAATTTTTTAGTGCTGAACTTGAGACCTGAAGGGTACTTGATTTTCAGAGGGCTGGGGCGTAGAACTTTCAGAACTTCAGGCCCCTTTCAGGTGTCTCCATGTAGTGTTTTAAAGAACTAATGTCTGCACTTCCCCATCGCAAGATATTTTTCTCATTTGTTTTTTTACAGTGCAAAAATAGGGAGAACCCTAGCAAGATCACGTAATTCCAATTTGCTCAGAAAACAGTATTGACCTATTTTGTCCTGAATGTAATAAAAATGATAAAAGACATGCAAAACCTATTCCTTTCTTTAATTTAATGTTTCATCAACAACCGTCAGCACTGCAGAGTTAAGGTTGAATGAGAGAATGGTCTCATATTGCATGTTGTATCATTTGCCAAATAATTTAGTAGCTCTCAGGGTTTTCTACGGGTCACGGTATCCAAAACCCTGGAATTTCTTACACAACCATACCTAGGTACAGTGCAGTAATACCGTATAATAGAGTCTGCATCTGAGCTGATGAATTGTCACACTAATTATTAATAATGGATGAGTAGACTAGGTAGCACAAGACTGGGAAGCTCTGGGATTTTGAACTCCTCATAATACATTGTACTATAGTAGCTAGTGCATACAAATCAGGAAACTAGTGAAAGGGGACACACAGGACCTACAGAGGTGATGGGTGGAGGGGACTAAAAAAAGCATCAGGATGATGCAAGAAGGGGGGAAAATGATGTTGGGAAGGAGACGGAAGGTACTTCAGGGAGAGCTAGAGGGGAACAGAGAGCATGCTCAGGCAGCCAGTAAAATCTGGGAATGGGACAAAATCCCAGTTTGAATGTAGCTGGGCAGAATCCCAGCAAGCTGCAGCAATCTTGCAGAACTTGCAGAGGGAAATAGAATTTTCATCCCGTGGGCTAGGCTGACATTTTGGAATGAGTTCTGAACAAAGACGGAAAGTTGAAAGATTGAAAAATTTCACTGAATGAAAAATTCTGAAAAAAGTATTGAAATGAAAAATGTTTTATTTCAAAAAGTCCCCCCAAATTTTCATTTTTCCAACTGAAAATTTTTTTGTGGAGATGAACATTTTCCATGGGAAAGATTACTAGGCAGAAATTTTTTGACTCTCTCTATGAAGGTTTATCTTTGATGATCTCTAAGGTCTGATTGTCCTTACAGAGAATGAGAAATCTGGGAACAGAAAGGGAAGGAAATGTGCAATGGCAGAACAAAGAAAACGACAACAAGAGGAAAGAATGGATGGGACACACATCAGTCTGACATTTATCAGATCCTAATAATTTTGCTTACCTGATCCTTACAAAATTTTGTGATTTTTGACTAAACACATAACCAAAATATTTTAAAAGTCATACAAAGCAGACAGGGAATTCAAAAACAGTCCTCTTCACTGGCATAATTCTGCTTAGTTACACACTATAGATTTTAAATGTGTGCAATTTGCCTGAGCTATGGCTGCTGTGAGAACTTTAACTTTGTGTCTCTCAATGTTAAGCTATAATTCCATGCAAAAATGTCATTAATGCAACAGTGTTTTACAATTCAAATGCTGCGGCATTCTAGGCATGAGAACTTGACCATGAAATAGACTAGAAACAGACTATAAAAGAAGTATGAAACTGTTTAGTTATTTGTTTTTTCACTCGACTTGGACACTTATCGCAGAGTGAAAATTACCGATAATAAACCCAATCTAAGGTGCCATTTGTAACATCGGTGAGGATGTTTTTTGTTTGTTAAATGATTTTAAAAAGAGAAAAATGTTAATTAAAAAACCCTAGTTCTTTCCTCTCTTACAATCTTCACTTATTAAAACTGGAAGAATCGAAAACATCATTTTGTTTGTTACTGTTCATGTGGTTTACTTTAAGCATTTCTTCCAGGGTGACCAAGGAAAAGGCAGGCAGATCGGTTTTAGTTAGTTTTTTCTTTCAGGGTGACAGGGGAATGTTTGTTTTTCTAAGAGGTTCAAACTGAAATTCTTAAAAAAAAATAAAATCATGGAAACATTTCTCAGGCTAAGGTTTGGTAAAAGGTCACGTTACGCCAAATTTCATCCAGCAGTATCTCTGATCGGGCATTGTAAGTGGCCCTCTTTCCCAATTCATTTTTTACAGTGAAGGTGCATACAAACACCCAATTGCTGCTATCTTGTATCCTGATTCCACGGACTTTGTCTATTCAACTAAACACTTAAGCACGTGTTTAACTTTAGGCACACGCTGAAGTCCCATTGACTTTAATTGACTTAAACAGATGCTTAAGCACTTTGCTGTACTTCAGCATGTACTTTATAAACATGGGTCTAGGAAAGCTTTGCATATTACGTCATTGATGCCAGATATTGTTTCAGTGGCACATACCTCACTGAAATGTACTTCTGGCTGCACAGATCCTCTGTATACTGGAAAGGAACTTTGGTCCATTTTTCTTTCGATAAAAAAGGCTGCATTTGTTAGCCGCAGGTTTGTTGGGGGACTGCGCACACGTAATAGGACATAGAGCCTCACACCATTATGTTAATAAGCAATATTAGTAATACTGAGCACTGATACAGTGCTTCTTAGGTACAGAGAGAAGAAGCAGGAACTCACACAGCGAGTCAATGGCAAAGCCAGGGACAGAACCTATGTTTCCTGACTTCCAGTACCTGATGCTTTATCTACCAGCCAACTCTAAATCCAGCCTAGGCCAGTGGTGACTTGGAGCTATCAGATCTTCAGTGGACTGTGTGAAATCAGTGTCATAGTCTCAGTCCGGTTTCCTTTGGGGAAGGGTTTCCAAGGACCATCAACATAGTGGGCACTAAAATACTCTTGTTTGTTGGCTAATCTCAGCAGAGACGCCAACCATGGAAGGACAGTGGGGAATAGGTCGCCTCCCCTCCCCTAGATGAGGGGATGTAAGGGAGGGAAGGGCAGGAAAGCTTTCAGTATTCTTGTCCTGACTATATTCATCACATGCACAACTATGGAACAGTAACTTGTACACTGGTTAAAATAAGACAGTTATTGACCAGAAAAGTAGTCTTTTATTTCAATTAATATTTCTTGGCATTAGGCAGATATTAAATAACACTGGATTGCACAAGACTATTAACATATTGACAGCAAAAGAATGGAGAGCATAGCAAGGTTTAGAATAGCAATGTGAGTCACATCACCTCATGTCACTCAAAAGCCAGTTAATGCTGCAACAACCACTAAGTGGGACTCCACTGAGAAATACAAAATGAGGATTTATTCCTTTTATTCTTTTGTTAATACAGTAAATGCTGGAACGATAAACAGTAAAAATGAACAAATATTTGCATTCAGTAATGAAACAGAATGAAATAGCTATAAATTGCTAGTCATGCATTTTCTTTAACAGCAATTTGCTAATGCATAAATATCTCAAAAACAATCTTCGAGATTTGAATAAATCACAAACAAGAAGAAATTAAGCTTGAATTCTACTTTATGCATTAAATACCTGACCTACATATTAAATTTTACTTCACCATATATATATATAATTTATATATATATTAAAAGAAAGTAGACAATTAGATAAGTGCAAGCAATTTTCCTCAAAAGCACAGACAATTTGGAACCATGCCCAGAAAAGCTTTTTTCTTCTTCTTTCTACTCCATTCAGTTCACATTTTGCTTCAAAAATGATGACCTACCATCTGCTATGTTGGATAAAAATTCTATCTAGTATCTTCTTGCGGCTACTAGAATGTCATCATTCTTACTGACTAAAAGATGGGATATCTCACCAGAAATTTGAACTCTTCGTATCTGCATGTAAACATACCTTTCAATTACATTAACCGTGTAGAGTGAGTGGTAACATCGGAGGGGATGAAGGGGGAGAAAAACAGAACTGCAAAAGGAATGTTGCACTTGTGTTAGTGACAGGAGTGAAGCAGTCCTCACTCTGATACACACACGCGTGTGCGCACACACAAAATCTGGCAATGGAATCTTATCCACTAGCAAGTTGAGGAATGATTGAGAAGGCATCCATTTGCGAGCAAAGCTTGAACGACAAGCCGGCAGTTTCTTTGCAAACTGTCCAGAGTTTAATTAGAACTGACTTGCACTGCTTGGATCACATTGTAACAATCGCACAATAGAGGGATCACTCTTGGCACCTTTAATAAACTCTTCGAGGGACAGTTTACCTTGAAGGGAGAAAACAGAAACGTCACTTGCATTGCAAGATCAAACAGAGCTTAAAAATAAAAAACTTTCACAGAAAGCTTAAACACATATCCTACAACAAGTGGATTTAGGGTGAAATTGGCTACAGTGCAGGGGAACCACGCACTCCCTTCCTCCTCAAACCTGGATGCAGTATTTTTTCAAGTAAACAAATCTAATATTTTACTTTAGATTTGACATTAAACAGGGACATTATCAAATTAAAACAACTGTACTAATAATGCCACCTTAGGGCAACAATTTAAGCAGAGAACTGGCTTAATACAAAACTGGAGTACAAACATTCATTAAAGATACACAGAAACTAGTCTATAAATGGTGCTTCAATCAAGGGCGACATTTTAAACCACACTGAACCCAGGATATTTGCACCATATGCACTGATAGGTGATCATGTAACAGTGTCCCAACACTGGGCAACGTGATGTAGTTTCTTCTACATGTGTGAATCATTGCGATGGTCAGTTGTGCTGTGGTGAAAGAAACAGGCCTTGAGGGATGCTGAAGTGATGCCCTGTTTGCTGAGCTGGCAAAACCTTTGCGATCAGACCCCTATGAATTAGTTTTTTCAGGCTTTGTTACAAACCTGAAACTTGGGCCAACTTCACCAATTTGGGCTGATTTATGGGGTTAGGGTTGAAAACCATAGACAAATTTGTGGCGATGAATGGCTTCTAAAACCTGAATCTCACAAAGGTGTGAATGTCCATTAATCAAAACAACCAAAGTTTGCACCGCTTGTAATTATTTGTTAGCCACCACTGCTGAAAAGTCTAGCACTGTTCTCGTACAACAGTTTCACTCTGGGACCACACCTACAAGCCCTGGGATGGCGGAACTCCACTGAGCTCAGTGCAAGTGCTGCCAACAGAGGCTTTCAGGATCGCCTTCATTAACTGTAATTTGAACAACAGTATTGAAATATTATATTTTTCTGATCAATACTTTGCGTCTGATGCATGTGCAATGGTATTCTCTTGTATAGTATGTTACACATCCACTGATGGAGACAAATAAGCAACAAAACAACATTTATGAGAAATGAAATGGATCTTTCTAGGATGATTTCACTGGGCTTGATGATTCCCCCCTTGAGTCAATGTAACCTCCCCAGCAGACTGAAGTGTGCTGAATTCCTGAAATGCCTTCTGGCTTTTATAATCTCAAGGTTTGTTACAAGCTGGCAAAGTTTAGAACAGTCCTGAATTCAATGAACCTACTTACACGTCTAAAGTTGTAGATCTGGAATAGTTATTAGTAGATGCTAATGACCCAAATACTCTATAAAAGAAGTTTCTTATATGTGTAATTTGTTTAATCAGCAGGTTTTTATACTTTTTAATAAAAATATTTGCTACTGGGATTGTCTATTACACAAAATATTCTCGCAGTCATGTCCATTTACATTACATCTGATTGAAATACAATATTTCATATAATAATTATATACCACAACATTCCAAGACAATTCTTACCCAATTTAAATTGCCCCCATTACAGAAATAACCACCACATAATTTCCTCTTAGCAAAATAGCAATAACTCTTTGCAGAACAGTGTGGCACATTTTGCATAATCTTATGTGATCACTTATACCGAAGCCCCAATCACACTGCACATGTATTAGGAAGTAGAATTTTAGCTTAGATCCTCAGCTGAGACTTCAACCACACGTACAATGAACATACTCAAACAGAAACATTCCACTGTGAGAACCACCTCATTACATTTCAGTTCCACCCCTTAGGTTATACTCTCTAACATTTAGCACTACTTTTGGCTCATACTGCTTTTTTTTGTTTTTAATTGCTCCCTGCATGTGTTTAGTTACGTACTCCAGAGTACGGTATTAATTTACACATTTTCTTCCTACAACACTCATTCCCAGAGTATCAGAGTGTCTCAATGAATTATAGATGTATCTGTTCTTACACTCTATTTTTACTGTGGGGTTGCTGTTTTTTTAGACTAACATACCTTTTATTGTTCCAAATGGAAGCTTCCTATCACAGATTCAGATTTGCACTTGACTTTTGCTTGTTATCCCTTTTGGCTACAAGTGTAAGGCCCTGGGAGGGAGCAGATGTGTAACATTTGTTTTTATTAAAAATATTAGAGAAAATGCATATAGAGATGGCCTCAGCCTATTGTGGGGACAAGGGCTGGATTCAGTGGTCAAGTACCAGTATTAGCTCACCTGACCAAGGTATGTCATGTGCCAGGAAAGCAGAGATATGCAAGGGCCCAAAGCAAGACAAGGCACTTATATTCTGGGTGAACTGTTTTTTTGTTAAAACACTGGCGTGTCTGAGAAGAATTTTTGCTAGTCTGAAAGTTTTCACAAAACTCTGCACAAGTTGATTTTGTTTGTTTGTTTGTGTGCAACACTCCAGAACAAAGCACAGTACAAAGCAAAATCTGGCAGCATTGCCCCACTGCACAACAGACAATGAGAAGCCATTCAAGTCCTAACAATGAAGCACACACACAAGGTGCTATTCTCCTCTCTCTTGTTTGGAAATGCAGGAGGGACAGTTAGAGGGGTTGAAATGTAAGCACTGCTCCATTACACCTCTCAGCATGTACACTGTATTACTTAGCAATACATTACGTACAGGAGTAACATTTTGCTAGTTATGCAATTGCCAGGTTTTGCCACATTGCCTTATCATGTATCTCTGCATGCCACACAGGTCACAGAAGGACTACTTTACATGTTTCAGTTTTGTATCCCTCCACACGTAGAGCCAAAGAGTGAAATCCTGGCCCCATTGAAGTCAATGGCAAAACTCTGTGGACCTCAGCAAAGCCAGGATTTTACCCCAGGGCTCTAGCTACTGTCAGTTCAACAGAACATGACTCAGAGGGAGCCATACAAATCTATAAGACAGAACAGCTTTTCTGCACCCAAGGGTCATAACTTTAAAAGTCAGATATCTCAGGCCTTTTCAGGGCTAGAAGCAACTGCTGGGTGGGCCCCACAGAGAAACTGAACACCTCTCCTTTTCCAATAGGCAAAAGCTCCTGTTTCTACCCCTGTTGCACCCTGAAATATCAGATTTTAAACTCTTGAAGGGCATGTCTGCACAGCAAAAGCCACAAGTGAGTGAGCCTACACGAGCAAACGTGAGTCCAGCTCACACAAGTAACAAGAGCAATGAAAACAATGCAGTGTGGGATTCAGCCTGGGTAGCACAAGCCTGGTGGCACAGGCCCTGTATGTACTTTGCTTGCCAGCTTGCTCCAAAGACAGCACTGTGCTGTCTTCACTGCTATTGTTAGCCATCCTAGCTGGATTCAAGCTAGCTTGGGCAGGCTACCCTGTGTACTACCTTTGCTATGCAGACATACCCTAAGAGCTGTCGCAGACCAAGACTGAAGGCTGCCCATCTTGGGCCTCTAACCAAGGTAGTTTACAGGGAAAATTTCACAACTGATGGGACAAGGTGGAACCATTTCTTTGGCAGTGTGATGCAGGGAAAACGATTGATTCTATTCCCACATTTTAGTCTGGGGAGTTAGTGGGTAGAAGGAGTGGCTAAAGGTGCCTGGTAAATTAATTCATCACATCGTTACACAAACTGCAACATTGGTATTGCCTCCACTGATATTGGTATACGTTGTAATGAAGCGATCTCTTGATGTAACGAAAACAAACCTGCAGCCTGAAGCAACTTTTGGGAAGCGTGTCAGGACCACAGAGGCAAAGGTTTCAAGTTTGATAACTCTCTGCATTAGACACATCATCCCAACAGCATCCCCCACAGCTCCCTACTCTCACGGCCCACTGTTGTATTTCTGGGCCATCAAAGCTTTTCTATGCAAACCATAGATCTAAGTGCTGGGTTTGGACAATGCGGCATTAGAGAGTGCAGTTCAGGGCCAGATTTTCAGAGGCACAATTTTGCAAGCACAAACCCCTGCCTTTCAAAAAAATCTGGCCCTACATAATCACTTCTACAGCTGAATGGAGCTAGAAAAATCTAAAGCTGCATAAAGCAGGAATATAAAACTGCAGGGCTGAGAGAAGAATGGAGGTACAAATTTGAGGCCAAATCTTGCTGTCCTCATGCGTGCGAGTAGCCTCACAGGAGGGAATTGTAAGGAGAGCCAGACTTTGTCCTTGTTCTATTTTCCTCTGCTCACTTTCTCCCTTGCTCATTCTACAATCTAGCTCCTCCCTGCCTCTGTTACCATTTTGCCATCACTCGGCCCCACTCACAGTCTGTCTTTTCTTTTGCGCTCCAGAACAAGGCTCCCCTTTGCCTTTCCTGTGCCATACCACAATTTGTTACCCACCGACGGTGCAAAGGCAATGTAGAGAAGCAAGGCTGCCCTCACAGTGTTCTACAGACCGATGGCCATGCAGCTGAGCTGCCTGGAGTCCAACAGGGTGCCTAATTCCATGGGTGGAGGGCAGATACGGTTTGAGAAAAGATTTCCCACGCAGGTGTGTATGGAGAAAGAGATCAGAGGGCAGGGCAGTATAGTAACAAACAGCAGACCAAGCCTGGGGACGGGCCTTACTTCAGATGCACACGCACTTAGCCTACTGCTAATTTCACTAGCTTGGTTTGTCAGCAGATTGTGGGTCTGAAAGGGTGAGTGTCGCAAATAAAGGGCACACTTTTTTGCAAAAAAGATCGGTACAAGTCAGGAAAATAGGGACCTTGTTGGTTTCTACAAACACAAAGGCTCATGCGCCTTTATTTTATTCAGACAGATGTTACTGTGACTGACACCACTATAAGATGACGGACAGGACTGAAGCCTCCCTGGAAGCAACTTTTTCTTTTAATTAAAAGCTAAGTGTTATCAGTATGGTATCAGAAAATGCATGTTTATTTTTAAGAACTAAGTAAGGTCTTCTGGTGGAAATCATACCATCATTGTTTGTATCCATCTGTCTGAAGATTTTGTCTGTTCGTTTCTCCGGAGTGGACTCGTCTTCTGGCATTTTCATTACAGATGACACCATTTTGTAGATTGCCTAAATACATATAAAAAAAAATAATGAAAAGCTATAAAGCATCAGGACCGAGGAAAGGAACTTAAGCCTTCAGCAATAAACAAAGGCAGATGACCTTGGCAGACAGCTGAAAACCCCTATAAACCAAAACAAATAAAAGGAATTACAAACTTGATCTGTTTTTTCCAGCATTTATTTCTGATTTAGAAAAGCAACACAACTACTATGTTAGTCAATCTAGTAGCCAAGTCAGTCCTTAAGTTAACACACTAAAATGCAAGAGCTAAAATATATATGAAAAAAGTTCCCACGTGTAATTTTCCTTCCTTCCATTTGAGTCTGGGGAATGGTCTCATTGCTTCAGGATGGCTTTTAGCGCACCCGCACAGGCGCTTACAACTTTTCAGTAATAATTTGTGTGCAGTGGGCTGAGAGGTAGCGACATTTCCATGCTTTGGAAAGGTGATGGACTTACTAGAGTGAAGACCTGTTATCCACTGAACTCATGAGGTACAGCATGGGCAAGGCAAATTCCCCTGCCAATTTAATTTCTCCCCAGCCTGTTCTAGAGGAAGCATTTCTTGGGGGAGAAAAGAGTTGTTCACTCTCCAGCTAAATTCTGTTCCTGGCAACACTGGCTGAAGCACTCAGAGAGGTCAGCTATGATGGTGGCTTTTGTGGTTTGAATACCTGTCCAGTAGGAACCGGCCTGAGAGCACCAAATAACGTCAGAGGCTGAACATCAGCTGGTCTGTGTTTTCTGTCACTACCAATCACAACTGGGATTTGAATTGGTGATCTAGGGGGGGAAAGGCTCTTTCTGACATTACCAATCCTCGGAAGCTTCTTACACAGCTGGGGGGTGAAAGGAGCTATACAGCACCTTCCCCTGTACTGCAGTGAGGTGAAAGGAGTTTAAGGCCTTTCACTTTAAAAGCAGAGTAGGGCTCAAACCACAGAATTTGAACTTCAGAGTATATGGCATTCATATCTGGAATTATGGTTCAATTCATTATAATCCCTGGGGCTGTTTCCAAAATTTGGAACCAGATCTGGTACCAATTTTGAACACCTCAAACAGGGGGAGGGGACAGAGGTTTGGAGGTGATAGGAGGCAGACAAGGTGACTGGGGTTTTGGTTCAGGCCCATTTCTCCTCAGAGCCTCTACACATTTGTAGTTTGTGGGTAGAATTATTTTCTGCAGTGCCATTTGGAATGACAGTGCAAAGAACTGCTCCAGGACCTATGCACTGGCTGCAACTCCTCTGAAGTACCAGCAGCGAGAAAAATTGCTGTTAGGGTGCGCCTCTACCTAGACCTGAAGTCTCTTGCTCAGCGGGCAAGTGGTTCCAGCAATATTAATTGAAATGGTAATTTTTTCAAAAGGTAAGTTTTACAAAAGAATGAGACCACTCCTCACCTGCACGATTTCAAGCATTTCGCCACGACTGATATATCCATTGCCATCAAGATCATACATGCTAAATGCCCATTTCAGCTTCTGTTCGAGCTTTCCCCGAGAAGTGACGCTCAGCGCAATGATAAATTCCCTAAAGTCAATCGTCCCATCGCCGTTGGTATCAAAAGTGCGGAACACGTGCTCTGCAAACTTCGACGCATCACCATAGGGGAAAAAATTTGCATATATCTTTTTGAATTCCTCAACGGTCAAATGACCCGTGGGGCAATCTTTTAGGAAGCCTTTGTACCACTCCTGAAGCTCATGGTCTGTGAATTCGGTGTTCTCCCGGAGATCCTGGAGTACCTCAGGTCGCAGCTTACTGTTCTGCTTCCCCATTCTGTTCTCGGTTAGGATCTAACAACTGTAAAACAAAAGAGCAAGCGCGTCACCTTCTGTGCCACGACTGAACTCCAAGTGATACGCTTCGCTCATGGACTGTAAACAAGTAATGCAGTGGAAAGATAGGTATCGATATGTGGGTGTCCAAGAAGTACAAACATGTCAACTGATGAAGCCACCCCAGAGAGAATACTGCTCCACTGCAGAGAACACGGGGCTGTTAAATATAAGCATCTGCATACAGCTTTAAACAAGAAAGTGCTTATCTATTTTATTAAACTTCTCTGTCAAAGAAATATCTGATTTCACTCTCTCCTCCCCTTTTTCCAAGCTCTCCCAGTTGCTGATGCTGCCCTGGGGGAAGGGGGTGAGGTGGGATGGAGAAGAGAAGAAATGGGTGGTTTTGGGTGACCCTGTGCATACCTCCTTGCTCAGTCATGTTCCTCTCCCTACAGCTCTACCCCAGTTTACCCTGCGACACAGCTTGGGATGCTTCAGTCCAGCTTGCAATGTGCTTTTCCAGCCTTTGACCACAAGGCCCTGCACAGCCTGACATGCTGCTATTACTGGGTTAGGCCAGGGCCCAGCACAGGAAGCAATGGGGAGAAAACGCTTGAAAAATGTCCATATTTAAAGACTGAAAATCTTCCCCTTAGAAATCAAAGGCACAAAGGGCAGTTAGGCACTGAACGCTCACTGTAAGTCAATAGGAGTTGAGTGCCTGTCTCCCCCTAGTGCCTTTGAAAATCCCTTCCTAAAGCAGTACTTTCCCCCTCTACTGCTACCATCAATCAATATCAAAGGCTCCAGCCCTGGATCTGCAGCAGATACATGCAGCAGAGCTGGAGCCAAGTCAAGGTCCTTCGGAACGCTTTGCATTGCTTGAGCCCAGCGTTCAAACAGCATAAGCAGGATGGAATAACAGAGGGGGGTGGGAAGGGACAAAGGACAGAAGTTCTGCAGGGAGGTCTGGGCTGAAAGCAGGCCCCACATTTAACAGGATCAACCCAGAAGACCTTTTCCTCCCTCCCCCCAAAAGAGTGGCAGCAGCGTGAGCAGTTGGGTCACCTAAGGAGAAGGAAAGGCATAAGTGATTCAGCTCTTTTAAACACATTTTAATTCATAATGTTCCTAGGAATGTATACAATGAAATTTTAAAAACAAAATAAGTTCTTGGTTTGCAATCTGGCTGAAGCGATTGCACAGGCCTGACATATGCATATGATGGGAGAATTACAAGGGTCTGGCTCCCTGTTGAGTCAATCAGATTGCAGCTATTATACAAGCTTATTCAACGATAGTGCGCAGTACTTCAGAATGTAACATTCTCAACCTGGGTGAAAAGGCATCTCAAAAATCTCATGGTTTAATCAGGTGTTCAAGAAGGGTCTGAGTGCAACAGACATCCTCGGCCCCTTAGACAGGAGGGAGCCTTAGTGCTATGATGGCTTTAGTCACTTGTTTATTTCAGTGCTTTGTAGACATTTGGAGCAAGCTGAAGGTGTTCACTCATTCCAGACAAGAGCCCTTGATGACATTAATGATCTGGATGATGGGATGGATTGCACCCTCAGCAAGTTTGTGGATGCCACTAAGCTGGGGGGAGAGGTAGATACACTGGAGGGTAGGGATTTGTGGGGGAAGGGATAGCTCAATGGTTTGAGCATTGGCCTGCTAAACCCAGGGTTGTGAGTTCAATCCTTGAGGGGGCCATTTAGGGATCTGGGGCAAAAATTGAGGATTGGTCCTGCTTTGAGCAGGGGGTTGGACAAGATGATCTCCTGAGGTCCCTTCCAACTCTGATATTCCATGATATTCTATGATAGAGTCCAGAGCGACCTAGACCAGAGGTTCTCAAACTGTGGTCTGTGGATTGTTCCCTCTAAGGTGTGCACCTGGGCGGCCGTACACAAGAGAATGAAGGGCCACCCTGGAGAAGACGCACATGTAAGGTGAGGTGGTGGCCTCGGGGGGAATAAGGAGTAGGTGGGAGGGGGCAGTGGGGGGATTTGGGACATGCAGGGCTGCAGTGGTCAGAGAAAGAGGCGATTTTCCCCAGCTCCAGTGCTGCGGCTGCTGGGGAGAGACCCCCCCCCCCCCCCCGGCTTCCCAGCCCCGGCTCAGAGGCTGCAACGGCAATGGAGAGAGGACAAATCCATCACATTAGAAAGGTAAGACTACTGATATTAAAATATGAGTTGTGTGCTTTTATTTGTAGAACAAAAAAAGCTAATTATTAAGTTTTTTTAACATAGCGCTTCTACTGAAAGTGCTTTACAACAGTGAGCTAATAGTACAAACAACATTTGGAAAAATCATTAAGTGGTATGCCGAGACCCTTAGTAATTTTCAAGTGGCCCGTGAAAAAAAAAAAAAGTTTGAAAACCACCGACCTAGTCAAATTGGAGGATTGGGCTAAAATAAATCTGATGAGGTTCACCAAGAAAAATGCAGAGTCCTGCACTTAGGACAGAAGAATCCCATGCACTGCTACAGGCTGGGGACCGACTGGCTAAGCGGCAGTTCTGCAGAAAAGAACCTGGAAATTACAGTGGACAAGAAGCTGGATATGAGTCAACAGTGGGCCTTTGTAGCCAAGAAGGCTAACGGTATATTGGGCTGCATTAGTAGGAACACTGCCAGCAGATCAAGGGAAGTGATTATTCCCCTCTATTTGGCACTGGTGAGGCCACACCTGGAGTATTGTGTCCAGTTTTGGTCCCCCCACTACAGAAGGGATGTGGACAAATTGGACAGAGTCCAGCAGAGGGCAGCGCTGTAGCGCATCTGGTGAAGACGCTCTGTGCCGACCGTCTATGCTGCGAGAGGCAGTAGCTATGTTGGCAGGAGACGCTCTTAGCGCTGTCCACACCGGCGCTTAGGTCGGTGTAACTTACATCGCTCAGGGGTGTGGCTTATTCATAATCTGTACTTTAGACAAGCCTTAATACTGCCAGCTCTTTATTATCACAAAGGAGGTTCTTCATTTGCAGCAACATCAGCTTTTGCAAATCGAAGTTCTGTGCAATGTTATGCCTCTCATTTGTATAGACATTAGTAAGCGTTCAAAAACATGCACTAACGTGCAAAAGTCTACAAGAATCTCTTACGCTGCTATATTAAAAAGGTTTGTACACTCTTAAATCAATTTACTCATAGCTTAAATTAAGGACCTAATTCTACATTGCTTTGTATAGTCATTTACACCACTAAGTGAGTGCAATGTGCTTGTAGTGACTACGAGCAGACCAGATAAGGCATTGTGTGTGCGCAGTACTGTGCCCTACCTACATTGAGAAACAAGACGAGCAGAACACCAAGACATGACATGACAAATGCAGTGAGATAAGACATCTGATAACGAGTAAGCACTTTGCAGAAAGCAAAAGCTCACTTCATGCACCAAAACCTAAAAAATGTGAAGGGTCACCAAAAATAACTGCAATACTTCAGAGGATCATCAATAACTGAATTCAACTGCATTTTATTTGTATTCCATTTACCCTCCACACAGCGTAAGCAATAAAAAAATCCACATCCTGCTCTGCGGCTTACTGCTTCGAAACAAAAACCAACCAGCTGCTCATTAATAAAACACACCAGGTTCAACGGAAAACTCTGCTGATATCATTAGCTGCTTCTGTTTTGTCGGAAACCACAAACATTCCAGCAACTAGCTTTATTTCTAGTCACTCAGTCACAAAGTCTGCTCTGTTCCTTTGACACATCTCCAACTTGCTTCCAAAATGTTGAAACGAAACTGGCGGACACTAAAGCAGCAGCCATTTAGACAGCATAGAGCAGCTCTCTAGCTAACTGCAAATTTGCAGCTATCAGTACTTCCTCTCGATCTGTATTTCAAACCCACTCTGCTCCACATATTCATACTCAAACGGAGTCCGTATACACAGGGCAGGGAACACAATCCATACTGCTGCATATTCTGCTGTATTTTAAGAGGTAGTCAGGACTCTGCAGAGAACGGTGGGCTAGAGTGAACAAAATCAGTCCAGTTTAGGAAGCAAATTATTTTCATGCCATGCTTCTGGCCCGGTATGAACCTTCCCTCTCCTTTTTCCCTTCTAGAGACCTCATCACCTGCTAAGAGTTACTATCTCGCAGCCAAAAGCTACTGAAGTCTGTGGGATCCTTTCCATTGAGTTCAACAGGCTCTGAATCAGATCAAAGGGCAACAGCAGCAGCATCTGGGACAGCAGCAGAGGCTGTTTAAGGGCAGAAACCAGGAATAGCCTCAGATACATGGGGGAAACGTAGGCATGATCACCACTTCTTCACTCCCCACCTCAAAAACTGGTGGCTCAAGGAGGTGGTTGGATAGGCAGGCCTCAGCATTTTCCCCTTCCTCCTGCATCCCCATCAACTTCAAGAGTGACAGGCAGCTGGCCACGGGAGGGGAGGGAAAGAAAAGGAGATCTCATAGCCTGGGAGGCCGGGGACCATCCCCCGCAGTGAATGGAATGTTGGCCACAAGGGCTGGGGAAGGGGAGACAGGAGATCTGTGTGGGAGCTCAGATAGGCCATAGCATAGCACAGCAGAATGAGAACCTTCATTTCTCTAGAGGCCCCCCAAACTTCTTGACAACTGTTAAAACGTGGCACTCCCACTGTCCTCCAAAGGCTGTCCAATCTTACTCTCTTCCCAGGGTTTCTTTCATTGTTAACTTAAACAGTGATTGTAAACCTCAGCCTCAGCTTGGCTCTTTTCCTAATGTTTTTCTCCCTGTAGATTCTCTGTGGCCTACCCCTCATTCTCATCCATGCTACAGAGATTCCAAACCTCTGTATACACTATGGTTGGAACTTACATGACACACCTGCTCCGGCTGCCCAAGTGAGTCAGCAGCACAACTCTCCACCTTTATGCAGGTGTCAAGCACCTGACACCCTGTGTTCAGAGGTAAGTGATGTTCACCAAATTAGGGTGGCTCTACACCATGGCATCTCCTGGGTAACATGGAAGGGACCGAAACGGTGAGAAACCTGTGGAGAGTGGTATTGGCAGGAAGAGGAAAGGGCACTGGTAGCATTCTCCCACCATTGACACTGTAGTTGTTTCTCACCCTTCTGTGGTGAACTCTGTGCAGTGTGGATATGGATGTGTGACTAGCTTTAGGAGAGAGTTGACTGGGATCAGCCGCTGCTATGTGAAGAATCCTCCACCTGAAATTGACTGATCTTTGGACACAAATTTCTTCACACATTCTGTGGAGATGAACAAAATCACTCACTGTGGTTTTTATACCCCAAGGAGCAGTGAGGCAGGGAGGCTGTGGAATCAGGATCCAGGCATGCAAATAACCAGAGATTTATGACTGGCCTGTGGTATTTAGAAACTCCAAAGTTATCCTCACAAGGTGACCACAAACACACTATTAGTAGGGGGATCAATTTAAGAGCTCTTAGGGGCAGGGACTGTAAATTTACTATATGTTTGTACTTTTACATGTTGCCTAGTGCAAGGGGTCTTGACCTGGTGGATGCATATAGGTGCTACTGCAATATAAATGTTAAACTAACAATAAAGGGTGTGTTGATTCCATTTCTTGGAATATCACTATTTCTTTATGAGAGGAGGAAATAGTTTTATTGCTATTAGAATGAAATTCATTTGATATTAACTTCAAAAGCTCTATATTCCAATAGACTTTTGCATTCAACGAATTATAGGTTCGCTTACGTGACTTCAACTCCATCTTTTGGTTCAGATTTTAGAAAAGTAACATGCAATGCATTAAAATGCAATTATTCTTTAGTGTCTGATCTTTTCAAATGGATTCTTAATGTGCCAAACCCAAATATAAACCTGCAGTTGTGTAACCAATTTGTTAACAGTAATTAAGTAAGTGACATTAACGTTAATTTATTAAAGCACATCCAAAGAAATAGCTCTTAAATAAGACTTGTGTTTCAGGTAGCTCAGGCAAAATGAAATGCCCAAATATCTCATTAATCATGACAAGAAACCCTGCTGCTGGCATCCAACTGACATTTCATTCGATTGCTCTAAAACTCTTTCATCAAATCAGTTTCCCGGGGCTCAATAGCTGTTTTAGCCAGAGAAACACTTGGGAGGATAGTCAGTAATGGAAATCACAGGCAGTGGGCTCTCAAACAGGGAAGTTTATGTCAGTCTTATGATCAGTCTCACTTTCTTTTGCCACATGATTTATACATTTCAGATAATTTACTGGATAATATACACAAGCATTGGTTAAAACACATTGCTGGTGGAAATTCTTCCAGGTTCGAGAAAGGTGACGGCGGTATGAGGAAGAAGATTAAAGACTCCTGGAACCCTTCACCCACCTATGAGCACTGGTTTTATCTTGCTATGCTTCACAGGACATTGTACTGCTGTTCCAGTTGATTCACCCACAATTTGGGGAACCTTACTTAAAAGGCATTTAGCTCTTAGCATTTGCAGGTACAATGTGTTAAAAGAGGTAGATTTAGACTGCCCACAGATCCTTTGCTGGCAGATCAGTTCAGAAACCACCAGTCTGTCCCTCAAAATAGATTTCTTTGCCACCTCCAAACTAACCAACCACTGAGAAGGTGGCCAACCTTCCTTCCTGGCATGGTGTAGGAGAAAAGCTACTGGTTTAGTAACAAATGTACTATTGAAAAGAGATAGCAAGACAAAGCCACGAAGAACAGCAATACTCTAAAGAAATTTAAGGAGGCTTTAAAAATTTCATCAAGGGATTTGTAATGTAGAGCAAATGAAAAATAGGAAAACTCAGCTTTCGATAGAGATTTAAATCAGAGGTACAGGAAAGTAAACAGGCAGCTCCATAATGGATTTTGCATCTATTATAAAGGGGACTTCCTGGGGGAGTGAACAGGCTTGGAGATTCAACGACCTTCCCCTAATTTCTCACTCTATATCAGGGATGAGACATAAAGGTGCTGTAATGGAAGACAGCAGGCATCATAACCAGTCCTATGCCTATTTTGCTTGATAAACAGAGAACTTAGTTTTCAGGGTGATCACCTGCAATTTTCATGAACATGGAATTCCTGACAGTAACAAAAGAAGAGAAAAGTAAAAAGGAATGTTTTAAGAATGCTTAGACAAGAACTTGAAGATGTAACAGACCCTTAGGCTTTGGAATGTATAGTTCACCAGAAAAACAAAATGTTATAGCAGATGATTCACTGTGTAGGGCCCAGGAAGGGAAAAAACAATGAAAAAGGATTTTTGTTCAAGTCTCGTGCCTGGAGTTTTGGTAAATGTTAGCTGTATATTTAATCATCCTCCTTCTACCCCCTAAAACAACACCCCTGCTGTAATGAGGTCTAAAAGTTTAGCCAAATTAGAAGTTAAGATGCAGAGAATAAATGGATTAAGTTGTTCTAAGTTTCCTTCTCATTTTGAATCACCAGAATGTAGTCAATGATCCTACAACAAAATCCTAAGAATGAGTGAATCTGGATTTTTAACTACCTAAGATGAAGACTCACAAGAAAGTAAGTGCAGGATACAATAGTGAATAACCATATTCACACATTTCAAATGGCTTGAAGTATCTAGCCAGTAATACCAGTTATTGCTAAATTAGCAGACTGGGTGTTGGCATCACTAGAAAAATTTCAGGTACTAATGACAAAGTTCCATTCACTTTTAGGTTTTCAACTCTAAATTGAGCATTGACTATTGCATGTAAAATCTCTCTGCACATGCAGAACCCAGAAGCCAGGAGACTGACTACTTTCACTTCAGCCCTTTGGAAGATAAACTCTTAGAACTGAATTCCTGGTAAGATGAGTTAGTGAATCAGTTAAAAAAGCCTGGGGAAGACAAACTCCTTAGAGGGATACACCTCCTTGTGGTATTTCCTTGCCTCCTTGAGTGTTGATTTAGTGTTCATAAAAAGAGGAAAATGTATGAAATACCTCTGTGTATGTGTGTCCACAGTATTCTTCAACAGGGAAGGACTGCACACAGAGAGATGTAACAAATAATCTTTGTATCTGAGAGCATTAGTTTTGCAGGGGGAAAAAAAATCTAGCATCATTCCAATCTCACTGAGCTACAAAGAGTAAAATCATGTATAAAGACCATTAAGGTCTTGAAATAGGTTGCATTGTGCCTTTGGGATCTCTGCAATGCTCAGCAAATGGACAACACGAGCCAGGCATATTGTTATATGAGATTTTGGAAGGCAAGAGCTGCTCCTACGTCAATACTTATCTTCTTAGAAGCAGTTAAAATATCAGTCCAAGCATCTGATGCACTTCTCTTGAAACTGCAATGGTATTTTAGGTGGGCACAGGCCCACCATCAGCAATCCCAGACCCCAGGGCAGAACCGTCAATGGACCCCCTAGAAAGGGATGGCTGAGGTTTATGACTCTACTTTTCATCCTATTGAGAACACATTAGAACCCACTATGTGTAAGTTGTGGCATGGTTTGATCTAGTTAATGTTTTTTCCCCCAGTTACAGCACCAGTATTAAACAAATTGTGAGCCTACACAGAAGAGGTAGAATTGGTTATTTTGAATTATATATTTAAATTAAATAAATACATTATGGAATTAAATTAATATACAAAAAAGTTAAAGAAGCACAAAGTAAGAAAACACCTAAAGTATCAAGTAGGCTAATTAAACACCTAATCGTGATTAACGAGTAATCGAAAGACAAGGAAAAAACGGATAAACAAGATGTAACTGAATATTACCAACAAAGTTAAAATATACAATACTTGCACTGCTGGTGCTGTGGGACACCAACCCCCAGAGCAATGAGGAGACAGCAGGCCTGGCGTGCAACATCTGCCGGGAAATCTCCGAGGCGGCAGCGACTAAGGGCAAAGGCAGAGGGAAAACCCGCGTCTCATTCCCTGGCTGAGCGGTGGAGGCGGCCCCCTATCCTGCGCTCATGATAGCGGCTTGCCAGCCAGTGCTAGCAGCAGCGAATGGAGGGGCTAGTCCCAGCTGCCTCTCAGCAAATTTAGGGCGGCTCAATTGGGTGGCTTAACTTGCTGGCAAGGAACTGCAGCCCTGGGGGAGGAAAGCGCAGAGGGAGCGCGTTCCTTTTTAAAGTCTCCCTGTCCTCAGCCCTGCAGCCGGAGAACCAGCACGGCAGGCACAGTGGCTTCCGAGCAGACAGAGGAGGCAGCAAGTTCCACGGTTCCCAGGCTGCTGTTACTGATGCTCTGCCACACCAGCAGGGTCCAGCAGCGCTCCGGCAAACCGTTACAGTCACAATGAGGAACAGCGCTCTGGACAGAGCAACAGCAGCAGGAAACCGGATTTCTATCTATCCCATCCGCCCAGGCCCTTTTAAATCGCTGGGCCCCTGGGCAATTGACCCCTTTGTCCCCCCATCAGCGGGCCTGGTCGGGGAAGAGACAAGAGGATTTGACCTGCTGTGGCCTTGTGGACAGCACAGAAAGGCTGTGGTCGGGAGTAGTCTCAGGATTGCTGATCTTAAGGCTGGCAGAAGATGGGAGCAGCAGCAAGCTTATGATCTCTGCCTTCACAGCATGCTTTGTTGACCCCCGGGTGGGAAAGCTTTGCAATACCCCTGTGCATTTGTGAAGAGAACGAATCTAGGTAATAAGAGAAAGAGAGAGAATCTCGGGCAAAATTTTACCGTCTGCATGAGAGGCTGCCACTGCATTACAATCCAGGCATGAGCAGGGACCAGCACAACTCCTTCCTACCATGTTCCTGCTGGGAAGTCTCGCTATGAGAGCACAAGACATGTCACCTCCAAGTGAAAAAAGCCTGGCTATTTATTTCAGGCCAATAAGAGGCACCAAATACATGAAAAGTTCTATTTTCTATAGTTTGTTCTTTTATTTAATCCCTTATGTAAGAACTGTCCTTCGGCGAGTAACTGCTAAGAAAAAAATGGCTTTCAGCTGATAAGTATCTGCACTGTCAGGTATTTGTAAGACATCCACAGGAAAACACACATCTGTTTTGTACTTTTTATACCAGAATTAATAGAAAATTTCTTCCCCCTGAAACACAAACAAACAAAGTTTTGTGCAATAAATCAGTGGCCTACTACACACATATCACAGCTGTCAGCTGGAACAGAGCCTTGGTTCTTTAGCACTAACCATTATCACTTATGCTCAAGGACTACCTTATCCGTCAATAGATGACAGTCTCTATGAACCAGCAGCTAGAGAGACCGGATTACACTTACTTTATCCAGCATACTCCATTTGTAAACCATACAAATTAACAAATATACAAATATATACTAGTCTAAGGAGACCAAGCCGTGTCTCATTCTAGGCATCATTAGCAGCTTGCCAGGACCCATTGCTTGAAATGGAGTAGAATGCCGTCAATACAAAAATGCAGCTCAGATCTTGGCCTCCTATGATTTAATCAGGGCAGCCTTGCACTCTTCAGAGAAGGAGCAATGCAGTCTGGAACCTATAGTCTCCACAGGCCTGCACCTGTGTAAAGGGAAGGTTGACTGCAGGAAGCCTGGCAGAATTCAATAGGCTGCATTTTGATCTTTAGACCAATAGCATTGCTGCATGATTGTAACATGCTGAACAGCTTCAGTGAGCCAAAGCCATTAACATCAAGTAGCAAACACACCTGCAAACTGGGATTACAATGACAAGTATGTGAACCACACCCCACTTTCTTTGCCCAAAGAGAGTCAGTGAGTGGGCCTACTTGTGAGAGTAAGGCAAATGAAATGTGAAAGTATACGGGTATCTGACAATAACTCTCAGGTAAAGAGCTCTTTTTGTTGTCTGTTTACTGCCAGTATCCTAAGCAACAGCCTGAAATAGGTAGGCTACAGGACATATACAAACATGTTGCAGTAGAAATCTGGTCCTTCTTGGTAAGATCATGTAAACCTCTTTGTAACTTTGCTGCAGAAGCAGCTATTTAACAGGACGGTGTCAATTTAACTTTGACCCCAAATTTAAATCTGGTAGCAACCAAGTTTCATAAAAGTTCAGCCCCGAGACTCAGCCCTGCCACCTGGGTTTGACATCCTTCTTGGTTTCTTGTTATAATTTTGCACAACTCTGTTAATGAACTTCTTGAATGCAATGCATTCATCTTTGGTGGCTTCTCGTGTGTCCGGTACTTCCATTCCTTCAGTTGATACGCTCATTAGTTCATTCACATGATCAGGCAGAAGGCGACTTCTTTCAGAACACAAAATTCTATTCAATGATGAAAAGAACGTTCAACTGTTGCTGTTGTGACTGGGAGTAGCAAGAGATGAATTCCTACTTCTTTCATCCCAGGAAACATAGCACAAAGATTGGGTCGAGCAACTAGCGATTATAAAAAAGAAGTTGAAGTCAAATCTTCATTCATTCGTCGTATGATATTCCACTCTGTGTTCAAATTCTCTGTTCTGTCCTGAGCACATGGCAGCCCCATTGCTGGTAGTGCCTCACTCCACTCAACTGTTGGTGTTTTATAGGACAGGCATCTGTAAAAGCTACGTAGCGGTTGAGTAGAATCTAGAAGTCGCTGTTGTAGATTTTTAAGAATCAAGTCTGTGTACTTTTTCAGTTGTCTTAACAAACACTTCTTGTCCTCTTCACTTAAGGATTCAATATAAAAGGCCTTCATTAGTCAACTTCTGGACTGAAGTCTTTGCTTCTTCCAGTACTTTTTCATTGGATAGCTCTCTGATTGATCCAAATGTAGCTTCTATTGCTGGACAAGATCTACTACTGTTGTAGCAGATGCCTTGTTTAATGACCCAAGTGGTTTCAACAGCAGACTTACAAGAGAGAGAATGGCAATAATCTTCTGTGAACGTAGTAGCAAAAGTAATCCACTAGCCTCACTACTTAGATCCATCCCATCTTGGTGGATACTTTCCAAAGCCAGTAATAATGGCTGGATTAATTTTAAGACAACAGCCAACGATCGCTCATGAGAAAGCCAGAGGGTTTTCCCAGGTTGACTAATTTGAACTTCAGTCCCAGTGTATCTTCTATATTTTCCAAGATATTCAGTCTTTTGGGACTCTTGCTGAAAAAAGAATATAATGAAGACATTAAATGTATAGCTTTTTTAATGTCTTTTGAAGAGTCTGCAGCTCGTACTAGCACTAGTTGGAGTAGATGGCCCCTGCAGTGTGTATAGGAGAGATTATGGTTACACTTTTCTCTGAACAAAGCTTGTACTCCACCATGTCTTCTAGAAAAGTTTGCAGCTCCATCAAATGCACAAGCAACTATCTGTTTGGGGTCCAACTGACAAGCATTTAACTCTTCTAAGATGTGGGTTGTCACAGATGCAGCCAATGTGTCTTCTATAACTTGAACATCTAGAAATGCACCTACTGGCCTACCACTGACATCAAGATAACGTACAACACAATGACTTAATACTTGATGTCCATTTGCATCGGTGCTTCATCAGCCATGTATGCAATTTTTTTGAATGTGGTGAGAGTTCTTCACTTTTTCAACTGTTCAGTCTTTCACTATTGCGCCGCATACTTGTAGCCAGCCAGTTAAGTTTCTTGCAGAAAGATAGTGAGCATTTGCTGGTCTTGTTCGGAACCAGTGTTCAACTTCAGGATGAACAAACGACAATGCACTTAACATTGGCCTCCAGTTTGTAGTGTGTGGTATCTCTTGCTTAAATAGAAAGTAGGATGCTACAGCCATGTTTGTTTGCATGAACTGTGTTGTGTCTCCAGCATTCTTAACAGTCTCATTAAGTACTTCTAAAATTGGCTTTGAAAGTGGGCTTATAAGGCTTTCTGCATGTTGATGCAGTCCAGAGGCCTGATGTTTTGCTGCCTTTTCACGTAGTTTGTCAGCATTGGCTCTGCTGATCGGTCTGACAAACCAAGCTCCTCCACTTTTACCAATTATAGCATTGGAAAGCTTTCCTTCTTCGTAAGCTTTTTTGCAAGAGGTGCACCAGTAGCCATCTTTTGTAACTTCAATAAATGGGAAAACTGACTGACGAACATCGGGAACTGCCTTTAGGTTTTGGAGACACTTTCTTCAGTAGGTAGCTGTATTTGTGTTTCGGGCTGGTCGGATGTAGATACACCACTTTAACCTTCAGATGACATGTTGATATATTCTTGGTTCTTGATGGGTTCTTCACCTTGGTTAGTTTTTGAGGCCTTGCAGTGGAAAAATTGTTGTATTGTTTTTTGTCTTTTCATTTTCACTTTGACCTGCAACATATAAAAAGAGATATGAATAAATTAAATGTTTTGTTAAGATAATGCAAATTTAACATAAGGATAATGCAAAATACACCAAAACACATAACAGGTCTAGATTTCTAAAAAAATATAAATTAAAAAAAAAAAGTATTTAATTTAAATTGACTTTTGAAAAGTAAGCCATCATGGGATAAGAGGGAAGTCCTCTCATGGATCAGTAACTGGTTGAAAGATGGGAAACAAAGGGTAGGGATAAATCATCAGTTTTCAGAATGGAGATAAATAGTGGTATCCCTGAGGGGTCGGTACTGGGACCATTACTATTCAACATATTCATAAATGATCTGGAAAAATGGGTAAACACTAAGGTGGCAAAATTTGCAGATGATACAAAACTTTTCAAGATCGTTAAGTCCAAAGCAGACTGCGAAGAGTTATAAAGGGATCTCACAAAACTGGGTGACTGGGCAACAAAATGGCAGATGAAATTCAATGTTGATAAATGCAAAGTAATGCACGCTGGAAAACAATCTCAACTATACATACAAAACGATGGAGTCTAAATTAGCTGTAAACACTCAAGAAAGATGTTGGAGTCATTGTGGATGGTTCTCTGAAAATATCCACTCAATGTGCAGCGGCAGTCAACAAAGCAAACAGAATGTTGGGAATCGTTAAGAAAGGGATAGATAATAAGACATAAAATATATTGTCTCTATATAAATCCATGGTACGTGCATACCTTGAATACTGTGTGCAGATCTGGTCACCCCATCCCAAAAAAGATGTATTGGAATTGGAAAAGGTACAGAGATGGGCAACTAAAATGATTAGGGGTATGAAACAGGAGGAGAGATTAAAATGAATGGGAATTTTCATTGTAGAAAAGAGACTACTAAAGGGGGATATAATAGAGGTCTATAAAATCTTGACTGGTGTGAAGAAAGTGAATAAGGAAATATTATTTAATCCTTCACATAACACAAGAACTAGCAGTCACCCAATGAATTTAATAGGCAGCAGGTTTTAAAAAAACAAAAGGAAGTACTTCTTCATACAACATAAAGTCAACCCGTGGAACTCTTTGCCAGGGGATGCTGTGAAGACCAAAACTGTAACAGGATTTAAAAAAGAACTAGATAAATTCCTGGAGAATAGGCTCATCAGTGGCTATTAGCCAGGACGGGGAGGGATGCAACACCATGCTCCGAGTGTCCCTAGCCCGTTTGCCAGAAGTTGGGAATGGACGACAGGGGATGGATCACTTGATGATTACCTGTTCTGTTCATTCCCCCTGAAGCACCTGGCCTTGACCACTGTTGGAAGACAGGATACTGGGCTATATGGACCACTGGTCTGACCTAGTATGAGCAGTCTTATATAAAAATTAATTATAATAATAAAAATGTTTAGTACAGAAACTCCCCAACATAATGACCTCTCAAGATAGCAACGATGTGAGGTATCAACCTTGGCAAATAATGCATTTTAAAAATCTTGGCCTACTAGGAAACATATGTATATGTTTCCATTCCCAGTCACAAATCTAGCATTCTGAGCAAAGTCACTAAAATATAGACCAACAAACAAATGTTTATTTAACATGCCCCTCACTTTTCCCTCCACCGCACCCCACTCACCGGTGTTGTCCTTGCTCAGTGGAAATTCAGAGTTCAGAGGTGCTTTCACATGAGTTCACCTCCCAGGTGGGGGGCAATAAGGCACCTTGGTCCTTCCTCCAGCTGCTCACTGTTCGCTCTGGCCACTGTTGTTCGTTGTGCCACCGTTCACTCCATTGCTCTGTTGCCAATGGCCCTGCGCAGTCACCTTCTGCTGCCACCGTGACATCTGTGAGTTGGTCTCTTGAGGTTTCACCGGCTCTCAGTGATTTTAGCTGAGATCTCAGTGGGGGAACCTTGCTGCTAATGCAGGCTGGGCCCTCTCTTCCACAGAAACACTGTCTCCACAGCAGGACTGAACATATATCACTGTCTCCACAGCAGGACTGAACTTAGACCTAATATCAGTGATTTCAGCTTTAGTGGTCACTTAACAAAACAAAAGACTATCTATGGAGCCTAATCAGCTCTGTCTTTAAACAGTGGAGAGGGGCAGGTCAAATTGTACTTGTGATTCAGACAGACCATCAAGAAAAACACCTGTCCCCACCCTCTCTCTTGATGCCCTAAATCAACACAGGCTAAGTACAGTTCTACTGCGCTTTACTCATACAATAAGAACAACAACATTTCATTCCCCCTCCCACTCATCACTAGCTGTCAGGGAGAGCTCATTTAGACTTTGCTTACAAATCATAATTTGAAATTATTAGGTTGGCCAACATCACCGAAATGAATGCACTGACATTGCCATAAAAAACAACGGCTGTATAAGTAAGCTAGTCTATGTTCATACTTTTCAAATCTATTAAACTTTTTCAGATACACATTTTATCATACATTGTATATGCTTTTCAAGTGTGTATTAATGTTTCAATTTCAACTCAAATTTCCAAACAGTCACTAAATTGGCATGTAACTAGTTCACAAAACTGGAGGGGGAGAGGTGTAGGGAAATCACTGCTGTAGTAAACAATACAACAGAATTAATGACAAATCAATTGTACTGTTAATTTTTTCCACTTTTAATAATCTATACTATCATTAATATAAAAGTGAAGAAATGCTGACCTATAACATAATTTTTAAGTTGGCAGTGTCCTTTTGAAAAGGTTATTTTTAGAAAAATGAAAGTGAAGTTAGTGAATCCCTCCCCCCCAACACACAGAATGTTTAGGGCAAAATTTTCAAAAGAGCTCAGTCTCCTTGTAGGCACTAAAATAAGTAGCAACATGTTTTGTAAACAAACCTTAGCATGTTGGGTGCAGGTCAGGTGCTGAACTGTTCTGAAAAACTGGCCATGAGCATCAAAATGGGTGCTGAGCGCTTATAAGGGCAATCTGAGCACCTCCAAGCTCTCTTGAAAATCTGCATTTATGGACAAAGTCCTGGACCCTGCATATGACTGCATGCGGAGAGTACCCTTGCGTCTGCACAGAGCCCCTTTGATCTGATTGAGACAACCGCAGTTGGAACTTAAGAAATTCACGTATGAGCCTTCCCATTGCTGGGGTGGGGCATCCTGGTCCTATTGAAGGCAGTTGGAGCTTTGCCATTGATTTCAATAAGGGAAGGAGTTCACTTCTGATTTACTGAGCAAATTTAGCAGTGGATGGCACCCACCAGCACTGCATTCATCTGAGAACAACCTCACTTTCAAATAATCTTGCTACAGGACAGAGAGAAAGCATTGACAGAATATCATCATTACTATAATATTTTCATACACATTGTGGTAATACCCTGTACAACAACCACCTACTTCAGTGTGAAACCAAATTCCATCACCTAGACAGAAGTTCATGACTGAGCGTTCGGTGACAAATTAATCACTGTACCAAAAAACACTACTCCAAAAAACAAACACAAAATCCCACTTATCCTTGGCTTGCTGCTAAGTAAGTTCTCTCTCAGTTTTCTCCATGACCCCTCATCCCCTCTGTCATTTGGGTTACGGAACCAGAAGTTACACACACAAGTCTATATAATGCTTTGCAATTCAGAGAGAAGGTACTATAAGTGCAAGAGGCAAAACACTCCCAATGCAATGAAAAATAAAACCAATATTCCAAGGAAGGCAGGAAGATGTGTTCATTTGGGTGGGAACAGATTAGGCAGGGGTGTAGGTTATTACACAACCCCCCCCAAAACCTAAGGGGTCTCCCCCCCCTTTTTTTAAATGGAGTTGAGAGAAAGACAGCTAACTTTTATTCTGTCCTCCTTTAGCAGATGTGTGAAACTAACAAGGCTTAAAAACGAAGTTAGTTTATATGTTATTTCATGACAAGGGAAACTTCTCAACATAATGTTTTTAAATGTAAGGTCATTTTACAAGGTGGTTGGGCTGAACAAGAAAAAAATCACGTGGGATGAGGAGTTCTCTAAATGCCTTTCACATTATATAAATTTAAGATGTTAATATAATTAAAGCTTTAAAATAAATTTTCATGGCAAGTGAGCATACAGGATGGCAAATGATACCCAATATAGACTGGAAAATAAACGGGAGAGAGCATTTAATCCTCATTTCCCTTTGGAAATTATCAAACAGCCAAAAATCAGAGCAGAACAGAAATAACCGTACAATAAAAAAAAAAAAAAAAAGAATGAATGTATTTTAATTTGACTTTTTAAAATATGTAACGAGTTATTAAATTTAGATCATAACCATCTTTATATCCTGTCCATGCCAGATGTCCTTTAGCTGTCAGCCCAAAGCCTCTTTAAGGCTTAGCATTTTGTGTACAGGGTCAATGAAAGAATTCTGCTCACAGTGTAAACAGCATCTAGGAGATGCCAGCAAAACAACAAATACATTGTGTATCAATAAGAGGTTTTTTTATGCTGTATTACTGAGTATTCTAAAGCACTGAGAGAGAGAAAACAGTCTTTTTTCCCTTTTGGTTTATCAGACTTGTTATATGTTTATAACTTTCAATTGTGTGTTCTACTCTGACAAATGATTATGTAAGAATGATAATTTCTTACTTATCAGATCTACTCCCAATGCACTGTGGAGTCATATCTGCTGACTTCAGTGACAAATATGGTTTGGGGTTTTCTTTTTGTTTTGTGTTTTTGCCTTTTATACTTCGGTCAGCCCTACAGATGATCACAGCTAAAGGAGAAAAAAAGAGGGGCATTCAACTCTTCAACTCCTTCATGTACATCAACAGAATAGGTTACTAAATCTCAGGAACAGGACCAATCAACTGCACCTGTGCAAACCAATGGATGGCAGTAAAATTGGCATAAGAGTAAGGGAGAGACAATGGGATTACAAAGTTAATGACCAGATTATATCAGGCCCTAAAATTTGGTCTGTAGAATCTTTATGGCTGGTGATACTGCACAGGAGGAAAGAAATGCAATCTGACTGCCAAATCGAGGCTGAGTTGGGTGGGCTGAGACATTTTTGTTACTAAAACTGGTTGATATTTTTTAATTTCACAAAATGTTTTGAAGTTACTTCTGTATCATACGGTTTGAAATGGACCCAAGCTTTTGTTTAAAAAAAAAAAAAAAAATCAGATTGTGATATTTGAATACAGAAACATATAGTGAAAAGACCATCAAAAACATTAAGATTTTTGATTACTGACACAGCCAAGTTTTCAAATTTCAATAACAATGTAGCTTTTATTTAAAAATGCAGTAAACATTGATAAGAAATGCCGAAAAAGCTTCAACAACAAAAAAAAAAAAAAGAGAAAATCAAGTTTTTCTACTAAAGTTTTCATTCTCCCCAAGGTTTTGTTTGTTTATTTTAAATAAAAACAAAAAATCTTTTCATTTGAAAAATTCTCAGTTTTATTTTAAACTTTTTGACTGGGCACATCCAATACAAAAACAGTAAACTGGAAGCCCCATAAATGCAGTGCTACTTTTCACATACCAACTCAGTTTCAATAGCACAAAACCACTAAACATTTGACATTTCTACCTGCCCCCCAAAATATCCTTTAAATTAGAGCCTCAAAATTTTCTGGCTAACCCTAAAATAACTAAACAAGTAGTTTCAAACCTTTCCCTCCTATTTGGGCAAAATCCCCAAAACAAAATGAAAACCATAACCTACCACAATTGCTCTAGTATTGAAATCTACATGTCTAGAGCTTGCCACAAGCTTTCACAGCACAAATCGTAGTTTCAGCAAGCACAGCAGCTCACTAGAAAAAAGCCAGGGTGAAATCCTGGCCCCACTGAAGCCATTGGGAATTTTGTTATTCATTTCAATGTGGCCAAAATTTTACTCCTGGCATTCCTAGCTGTGCCGATCTGAGCCACTGAGACTAAAGGTTAGTCGGCACCATTATAGAGGGAGACAGGCAGTAGGGAGAGGTAGCAAATCATGAGGCCAGATCCTCTGCTATTGTAAATTTAGATAACTCCACACAAGCTGAGGTTCTGGGCCAAAGGTCTTGATACAGATGAGTGTGCCAGCCACAAATGAATGTTTCAACCTGTATATAATTGATATAAGCTCCCTTTATCCTGGAGATGATACTGTCAAAAATTTAGTGGTTATTATCTACCACCTGCTGGCACAGAAGATCTTTTTCTAGCACAGGGCTCGAAAGATTTACCAAAGACCTCAGACAAGCATCAATGTAAGAAACTATAGTACCATGTTGCAGTCACAACATACTTACCATACAATGCAAGTGTAGAGCTTCCACTCAGATGGCATTAGAGCCACCATGAACCTCTCTGCCTTCAAAGCAAAACATGAAACCCATCTGACTGATCCACAACAAAACAAAAAGTGGTGGCGGGAGGTGGGGATTCAGATACACATGCTGTGCCTGAGCCCTGATCAGAGAGCTCCAGTTTTCCTATCACCACCACCAAGCTGCTAAAAGGTTATAAAAGGCAGGCTATATTTGGTTTCTTTGTTTTTTTAACAGTGCATTCTAACAGGCCATGCGTAAGCTTGGTGATCTGAATAATAAGCCCATTTCATAGCAAAATCTATATTAAACAATGGAAAAATTCCTTCAGGAAGCAAACAAAACAGGGTTGTTTTAAAATGCAGTTCAGCAGAGTGGGACAAAGGAGGGCACTATGCCATACTGAACTGTCAGTTCTTGCACTTGCTGAAATGCTTTGTATTCAATTCCTAAAGAAATCAGAGTACAGCATTTAGGCCCTTATCCTGCAAAGACTTGTGCCCACACTTAGCTTTATATGCAATGAATAGGTCCCATTAACTTCCTGGCACTGAGCCCTTGACCACAGTGCGTGAGAGCCACAGGATCCAAAAATCTGAATAGACCAACAACTTGATGTGTTCGTACGGTTCACCATAAATATATGCAGAAGGACAATAAGGCACCAACTGTACCTGTAGAGGAGAAAGGGAGCAATTCCTACAAGAGGTCTATTGCAAGGTCACAGTGACATTTTCCAGTGGAGGAACAGCTAAAAAAAAACCCTTTTCTTCGCTGGCATTTGTATACGATACTCTGAGCCCTTAATCTGAAAGGAAAGTCATCTCTGAAAGAAACACAAAAGAGCAGTCAAGACAACACTAATTTCATTGAAGTATACTGATGAACTCAGCTCCATGATCCAGGCTGTATAAACAGAAATATAATACAGAATATATTTTCCCAAACTCCATGGCCTGGTATGTCTGGAATGAACTCTCTAGGTGTGGTGCTGGGTGGGAAGGTTGAGTCAAATTCAACTACTTTAGTTTTGCATTAAAAAAATCTGAGTTATCAGTGAAGCCCAGGTTCTGGTGTATTTTCCTTTTTGAAGGAGGAAATAAAAAAAGTTTGATCTTTCTTTTAGAAAGAGGTTTGATTTGGAACAAGTACTCAGACTTTCATCAAATATGAAGTGCTAACCTATACCTGCTACCACACCAACAAAGAGCAAACATAGCATACTTTCTATATCCTGTGTCAGTCCTTTTCTAAATGCAAAACAAATGCAGAGTTCAAATGGAAAAATAAAATCTGAGCTCTGAAGCACCACCCATAACAATTTTTAAGCAAAAACTATGCTTCAGCCATTCATGATGCCAAAATGCAATGTCACTTGCAGTAGACTGTTAATCCCTATGGCTCTGTCTTCATTAGAAAAAAAGGTGTACTTTTAAACATGTTAAAATCCTAGTGTAGACAAGGCAAACTAGTTTTAACATGTGTTATCTGATCAATGTGTTAAAACTACAACTTGTCTACACCATGATGTTAACATAGGTTAGCTAACACATGCTAAAAATACACCTTTTTCCCCAGGAGGGACATGCCTTTTAATGCAAGTCCTTTCCTGAATGTTTTGTTAATGAGTGCATTCCTCATCTGTGCTGACATTTAAATGATCACTATAAATCAGAATCATCAATCCAAGGTGGATAAAAAACAATTTTTAAATAAATAAATAAAAGACTTGATTTAAATTAGATTTTTCTATGATGTTATTTACATTATAGAGTTTTCTTTTTAAAAGTAACCTCTTTAAAATGAAAGCTGAATTTAATACAAAATAGGCTAAGGCCTAAACTAATAATCTCTTAAAACATTTTAATATAATAATTATTCACGAGCCTCTATCTAAAAACTGAGTTAAAGACTGCTTTTCTATATAAAGAAAGAATCATGGGGGTGGGGGGGGAATCTACCTTTTGAGGTCAAGCTTTATAAATATGGTACAATAGGTCATATATTGTATTAAGGGCTTGTTTTGTTTAATAACAATAAATTTTATATGCTGTTTTGTGTGTTTAATTAAATTCCAGTTACATCCTAATGCAGCTTGACACAAGTCATAAGCAAAAAATTAATTACCAATAAATAAGCAATAAGCTACAACACTGCAAATAATATATCATTCACCATTTTCTAACATACTAAAATGTAAATTAATCACTAAGAATCTGAAAATTTTAACTATATAATTGTTTAAATATATATGTATATAGTTACTGTGTACCCTTCTAGGTAGCAAAAAGATGGATCCAATCTAATGTAAAGGCTCTATTTAGTTGTAAATCAACATGTTTTAATGGTTACATCAGCCAATGAGAATGCACCTTTCTTTAGAAAATAAAATAACTGAAGTCTAAATGGAAAAATTGATTAAAACCAATTATTTAAATTGAGGCTTTCCGCTTGGTAATTTAAATCATGATTTAAATTGCCTTGATGTAAAATCAATCCACTCTGCAACCCACTGAAATGGGTGAGGGCAGTTCACACTTCCTTCAGATCGGTTGTTTCTGGTGGTGTTGCCAGACATTACCACACTGCTTTATATTTAACAAATTCCCTTTACAACCATAAAGTCTATAGATATTTAAAAAAATATTGCTTAACTTCTGGAATAAGAAATAGTACTTTTCTGTGGTGGCTGCCTTACATAAGTATGTCTTCAGCATGGGCTAGCTGTCCTAGTATAAGCCTGCTGAGGACCCTGGGTACGTACCCAGCTTGCTAGCCTGTGCCAGGGTCCTCCCACACCACACACACAGTAATTACGTGTGGACTTTGAGTAAATACCCCTAAAGAAACCCAACCAGAAATGATTGAGAGTGAAACTATTAGCGTCCATTAAAGATGTGTAGCACCTCCCCACATACATTACACTGTGGTGTCCACAGATTCTAGGCCTTGTCCTCTGGACAGTCAAGTTTGGTGGAGAACGAAGTTTCTTCACACTGCATCACGAACAAAGTGGCCATATTTTGGGAGGGTGCTAGGAAGTCTGGGATATGGGTGGTTGGACTTGGGCCCATATAATACAATGTAGAAGCTGGAGCCCCGGGGCTCAACAATTCCTAACATGCAGTTACAAATAAGTGTAGACACTCAAGCCCTAGGTTAACAAACCCAGAATCTCCTAACTCGAATTCTACTCACCCTGGGTTTACAGAGCAGTGTAGACATGCCCTGATTTATGCCCATTTCCCCATACCTTGGCATTTTCAAAGGTCCTGTCTATGCTGGGAGAATGCATCACATTAACACTGTTTGTAACATGTTTCAATAAGTACAATCTTAAACGTGATTTTCTCCTTAGTGCGGACCTGGACAGTTGTGCTTTTAAAATGCATTTGCATGTTGTGATTAACCAGTAGGGGCAAAGCCATGTTTAATACCATACCATTAACACATTTTCTAAGGTGACACATTCTCTCTTCACAGACAGGGCAGTGTTTTTCTTTGGGCACGCAATCGGGTAGGTGCCTCTCTTACCTTGAGCCTTGTTTATTACATTTTGTTTGTAGTAAATTAAGAATCAAGGGATAGGGAATATATTACTGTGACCCAGTGGGTTATAAGACCTGGAATTAGCATCAATATTTGGAACTTTACGGGCTTCAAGGTTGAGTGCTAACACTGAGGGCTCCTACAGATTGGTGGAAAGGAACCTTCATGTCCTCAATTCCAAGGAGTCAGAAGCAGTATAGATCTTGGGAGGGGCATTGCTCAGGGCTGGAATTTTCCATATTCATCTTCTCTTTCTTCCTCTCGCTAACTCTGTAAATGCTGGCCAACTCACTCTCGCCTCCTTTCTGACAAACAGTCTAGATAGGAATATTACCATCACTTTCACTCCACCTTCTGAACAGAACAGACAGCACCTAAAAGGATCTGAGGTATTTTTATTCTCCTGATCTGTTCAGCTGTTTAAATTTTGCATTTAAACTTTAAATGTTATCATTGCAGCACAAGAGTTTAATGAAATCACTCCTTGGTCTTACAGATGGATGCACGGCTTCTGGACTATTCCCTCCAGTGAAAATAGGTTACCATTAGCACAGACTATTTCACGATTAAAAGATTAAAAATTGAACGAAGTATCAGAAAATGTGATTCATGTTCTCAATGGAAACAACTCCTGCATTTCCTTTCCTCACTGGCAAGGCTCCAAAACATAAGAAATGGGAGAAGGGACAGAGAATCAGACACTTATTCAAATAGGTCATTCCAAGACCTTACACACCATCTGACTTTTCATTTAGGAAACATTCTATTTTAGAAAGGAATGGATACATGTCTAAGGATGAACCATTTAAACAATTCCAAAGCAGACTCTAGATATGATTTTGGAGCAGCTCCAAATTGGGGTGGGGTTGCAGAGAAACACACAAAAGCGCCACTCGAATTTGGACAGAGATCTACTGGGAGGAAGCACTTCCTACTTCCTCATCTCTTCTATGGAACACAGAGCTTTAAATAAACTTCCTCGAGTGCTGGTGAAAACCAAGTTGTATTGATTGAAAATTTGAGGTGGTTTTTTTGCCATGCTACATCGGATTTCTCTGCTCTGGTAGAGGCTTACCCAATAAATATATATATATTTAAAGTGTAATTACCTCACCAATGGAAACAGGAAAGTTTCATACGATTCCAATACAGCTAGTGTTTTACAGATCACAACTCACCAGATATATGAAGAGTCACAGACAGCTCTCTGGATTCCCCTTAAGGAGACGTGCACTACTGCATAATCAGTCCCTATGTTAACCAACAATCAAAGGAAGATATATAAATAAGAGATCTACGATGTACACTTACCTGAATACACCATGACCCAACAAAAGAACCAACATGTTCACATCACATGTGAGGAGTGTTGCTTTTCCCACCACACCCACTTTTAAGCCCACTGTGCTTTGATGTAGCCATCCACGTGGCTTCCTTCCCCCGCCCCCCCGTGCTCTATGGATAGAATGCTGATCTGCCAAGCCACTAACCTTACTCCATTCAAATCACCTCTAGAAGACTCACTTTTCCCGTGGCCTCCACAAGAAGTGAGTCAATTATTAGAATACAAACTTTTATATTTAAATGTGTGCATTTCATATTGCTACACACATGCATATCTTCTAGTGATTCCCTCCCCACTGGGGCTCCCAATACATCCTGTCTGCTTTGTATTGTGACCAAGTGCCTCCTCTGCCTTGGTGGGTCCTGTGCTTATTGGCGGATTTGCTCACCTCAGAGATTCACTGCAGCCCTCAGTTTGGCCACTTTCGTGGCTCAAATCTGCTGTTCACTTATCACTGGCTAGCATGGGGAAAAGGAACAACAACAATCCTCACAGTCTCTGCTGATCCACCTAGTGGATCTGGGAACAGGCCCCTCTGGTGGAACCCACAGTCCAGGTCAACTCCTCTGGTATCAAGCAGGGAGTTGGGGGGGATGGAGGGAACCCAGGCCCACCCTCTATTCCGGGTTCCAGCCCAGGGCCCTGTGGATTGCAAATGACTACAGTGGCTCCTGTAACAGCTGCGTGACAGCTACAACTCCCCCAGCTACTTACCCATGGCCTCCTCCCAACACCTTCTTTATTCTCACCACAGGACCTTCCTCCTGATGTCGGATAATATTTGTACTTCTCAGACTTCCAGTAGTACACCTTCTCACTCTAAGCTTCTTGCGCCTCTTGATCCCAGCTCCTCGCATGCATGCCACAAACTGAAGTGAGCTCCTTTTTAGACCCAGGTTCCCTGATTAGCCTGCCTGTCTTAATTGATTCTAGCAGCTTCTTGGTTGGCTGCAGGTGTTCTAATCAGCCTGTCTGCCTTAATTGTTTCCAGAAAGTTCCTGACTGTTCTGGAACCTTCCCTGTTACCTTACCCAGGAAAAAGGGACCTACTTAACCTGGGGCTAATATATCTGCTTTCTATCACTCTCCTGTAGCCATCTAGCCTGACCTTGTCACAGTATCTACATCATTTAGATGATAAAACTCTGTGGAGTAGGGGCTGTTTGTGTTTTGTGTCTTGGAACAGCACTGAGCACAATGTCAATGCTTAGTAACAGAGGCTGATCACAGCAAGATCCCTGTGAAAGTCAATAAAAGTGTTTAGTCTGCGAAGGGACAACAGGAACAGGCTCTCCAACATAAGGGCTAGGCATTATAACAAATGAAGATTTATATTAATGGGAAAACAACACAAGACCATTCAGTTCTACTTGCTACACAGAATCACTGCCATTTTTTTAGTCAACTTACATTTGACGAAGCTTCTCTTGTCCAACAATTTATTCTGCAATTTCATTATACATCTTTTACCGAACCTATTCACATTCCCAGAGCAGGCGCAGGGAAATGAAGGCATTTGTAGTCTCTTTGCCAATCCATTCTCCGTGTGTGTGTGGAGGGCACAAACTGCCACATAAAACACGAAAATAATGCATGCTCAAGGTGTCTAAATTTGCATCCCTGAGAACTTCGGTAGGATGGAAGATGTAATAAGGGAAAATGATGGAGGGAAGGAAAGAAATCACAGGTTTGGAAAAATCATGCCAGACAGAGTAAGTAGCCATGTGAAAAAAGAGTAACAATAATAATAATAGACGACGACACTGGGGGAAAAGCACTGACCACTGAATATACACGCGCACACACATTTACCAGGGTCACTGCTTTGAAATTCAAAACATACAAAGCCTTAAAAAAAAAAAAAAAGGCAGCTTCCTGGAGGAAAAAATTAGTTCATGAACAGCTCAGCACAAAGCAATTATCTACTAGTTTGGAGCAGACATCTGTTGCGTTGACCTATTGAGATAATCATACAACTGTGCAAGCTCCAAAAATGGAAAAGACAATTTGCACCCCCCCAGGCCCCAGTCTTACTGGTCCCAGAGTAACAAATCGCCATCACAACAGCCTGCCTGGTTCTAGTAACATTCAGTGAATGACTAAATGCTAAAAATAAAGGCAATACTTCTATTTTCATAAGATTTCTAAATTACTACTATTTGTCATTTATATTACTGTAGTATTTAGAGGTTTTAACTGAGATCAAGGTTCCATTGCACATTGGTGATATACAAAGACAGTGAGAGACATTCCCTGCCATGAAGAGTTTATAACCTAAATAGACCTCAGAAGAAGGGAGAAACAGGCAGAGAGAGATGGAGTGATTTTCCCAAGGTCACATAGGTGTACAGTGGCAGAGCAATGACTAGACCACAGGTCTCCTGATTCCTAGTCAAGGGTCTCAGGCACTAGACCATGTAGTCTCCCAGCTAATGTTTGTACAGGCATTGAAAAGGTTAATCATTTACTATGTGAGATAGAACAGAACAGGACAAAACAAGGGAGCACCCATAAAACATCACTGAGATTTTACGGGGTGGCACCTTTCAGCACTACCCTACCTACCATTAGCCTTTTAAGCAGCAATTAGTTTAAATGACTAAAAGACAGTGTTGTAGCTGTGCTGGTCCAAGATATCAGAGAGACAGGGTGGGTGAGATAATATCTTTTGTTAGAGAGAGACAAGCTTTTGAGCTTAGACAGAGCTCTAGACCTGTGTAGCTTGGAAGCTTGTCTCTCACATCAACAGAGTTGGTCCAACAAAAGATATTAATTACCTCACCCACCTTGTTTCTCTAACAGACTGAAAGCATGGAAACTCCTAGCTCTATGGCAACTACAGCTAATACTGGGGGAAAAAACCCTAGTTCTCATCATACAATGGCTTTGAATGTCATGTGTGAGTAACCACACTTTCCTTGGTGTGCACCTGTCAGCCAATGTATGGGCATCCTGAGTGGCCCTCATGCCCTACTGGCTTATGGATAGCCTAGATTAGAGATGTCAAACTCATTCTATGGATGATACTTAGGGTGACCGTATGTCCCGTTTTGGCCTGGACAATCCCTTTTTAAGCCCTGTCCCAGCTGTCCCGACTTTACTGGCGAAAGTCGGCATTTGTCAAATTGATCAGCTGGCAAGAGAATGGAACAAATCAAATGCCCACTTTTGTCAAAAAATGGGGGTGCAGAGGAATCTGCGGGGGGGGACCAGTGATGCCAGCCCCACACGGGGGGGGGGGGGGGAGGTGGCAGGGGCAGAGAGGCAGTGCTCAGGTGAGCAGCGACGCCAGCCTTGGAGAAAGAGAGACAGAGAGAGAGAGAGAGAGAGAGAGGGGAGCTTGGGCAAGTGGCTCGGGCCACCCCTCGGGGTGGGGGAGGGGAGAAGAGAGGGAAGATGGCGTTCTGGCTAGCCTCACACGGTGTCCTGTTTTCCCTTTGGGTCACCCTAATGATACTGCAGGGGCTACAAAGTGAGGCCCAAACATTATCCTTGATCTACAGTGGCTCTCCACTGGATAACATTGAGGGATTTGCAGAAAAACGGTGGCCAGAATACAGTCCTTGGATAGCTACTAAAATTATGGTTAGTTCTGCTGCATTCAGCACTATTCTGAGTGAAAGGGATTCAGGGAACTTTTAAGCACCACTGCTATTTCTGCCCTTTGTCCACGTGCACATGCAGTTCCCTGACTTGTGCATACAGTTGCTGTACTCAACCCGCCCTGTTTCAGAATGTGGTCCTAACTAATAGGGTAACGTCTCTACAGCTGTATAAACTAGAATTGTCACACAGAAAAAAAAAAACAAAGGCTCTACTGATGTGAACTTTTTATACCACTAACATGAGAAAAGTATGGCAGCCTCTGAAAGACTTAACTACAAAAGGGTGAGGCACAGAGGTCAATATGCAGGATATTTTAAAAATAAAAAGTGACGCTAATAAACTAGTAAGTGGGGTCAATTCTGAGAAATTACAGATCAGATAACTATTTTAGGTCATTTTTATCTCACACCTTGCGGGCTCAGGATTGTTTTAATTTCCTAGAAGACTTGTCCAACTTAGTCATGTGTGATTACACTGATGACTTCAGGGATGAATTTGTCAAAATTAGGTTGACCAGATGTCCCAATTTTATAGGGACAGTCCCAATATTTGGGACTTTATCTTATATAGGTGCCTATTATCCCCCACCCCCATCCCGATTTTTCACACTTGTTGTCTGGTCACTCTAGTCTCAATACATTTATATTCTCAAATATTAATATTGATTCAATCCAGACAAAAATATTTTGCTTCCTCCCAGAATCATCACATTTAGAACTTTAGGGGGACACAAATTTGGTGCCAAAATTTAGATTTTGAAAAAGCAAGCATTTATGAGATTTCAGACTAGTCAAGTGTTTCCATAATTGCCTATTAAAGTCAAATAAAAAGAGGGTTTAAAGCACATAGATATTCCCCTGCCGTGCTTGGAATCTAAACACTGCACATTCAGAACCTGAAAGTGAAACAGACCGTAGACAAGAATGAAACTGACTTCACGGATTTTCATGGTTCAAGCTCAGACACATGCCAGAAATACAGTCTAGGTCAGTGTTTCCCAAACTGTGTTCCACAGAACACTGGTGTTCCGCACGATGTGAATAGGTGTTCCGTGAATATCATGGCATAAAGAGAATGCAGCACGCAAGCTTGTTGACTATCTACTCAGGGGTGAAAGAAAGTAGAGTGACTGGGAGCGCCAGGCCCTTTAAATTGCCCCCTGGGGAAGCCAGGCTGCCCCAGTACAGTGCACGGGTGTACCGGCTTACTTTCACCTTTGTGTCTACCCCTTTCGGGCACATTTCAGTTAGTGACGTCGTACCCCTTCCGCTCGAGGTTGTGCAAACTGCAGTGGTATGCACATACCATTCTCTTTACGCCATGTTGAATAAAACATATTCACTCAACACGTTCAAATCGGTAGGTCGTTACCGTGTGTGTGATAAGCACAACTAAACTAGCTTCACTCGAAACAATATAAATATTTGTGACGAACAAAATTTGACAAAAATCAGTATTTCTAAATATTGTTACTAAACCTAATCACCATGGATTTGTGGCTAAAAGAAGGAATTTTGAAATGAAAAGCAAGTTTTTCTGGTACTCCAACTGTGGCCAAAATAAACAAGCAAAATATTGTGACACTTCGAAGTGAGGATGAACAATCGCAGTCTTTTGTTGCCGAAAAATCTGTTCATACTAGTGAGTTATCCACGGTGAAAATTTCCACTGAAGTATATCAAAAAACAAGAAGAAGCAGGTGTTAAAAGACCGAAACAAAAGTATGATGAAAGTTATTTGTCTTTTGGTTTTACGTGTGTTGGAAATAAAGAAGTTCCTGATGCGCAGTACGTCGTGTGCAACAAAATACTAGCAAACAGTTCATTGGCTCCTGCTAAACTTCGTAGGCATTTGGAAACCAAGCATGCTGAGTACAAAGACAAAGATATAAGTTTTTTCAAGAGGCAGCGTGACTCACTTGGAAATTGTAAACTTTTGATGATTAAAATGGCTAAAACAGACAATGAAAGTGCAGAGGCACCTTAGCGATTAAGTTACCATATAGCGCTTGCCGGAGAAGCTCACAGTATTGGAGAAAAGTTTATCAAGCCTTGCGCAAAAGATATTGTAACGTGCATGTTGAGCGAGCAGTCTGGTAAAAAAATTGATGCTGTACAGTTGTCAAATCATACTGCTGCACGCTGTATTAAAGATCTTGCCGATGACATAGAAAAAGAGCTAGTTTGCCGACTGAAAATTTGCCACGAGTATTCATTGCAGCTAGATGAGCCCACTGACTTTTCAGGACTTGCTGTGCTACTAGTATTTGTCCGATATAAATTTAATAATATTATTGAAGAGGACCTGCTCTTATGTGAATCTCTGCAAAGCTACACGACTGGAGAAGAAATATTCAACTGCATCAACAATTTTATCAGAAAGCATGAAATTAGTTGGGGAAAATGTATTGATGTATGTTCTGACAATGCTCGGGCAATGATCGGGAAGATTAAGGGAGCTGTAATGCAAATCATAAGTGTGGCACCAGAAAGCACTAAGAGCCATTGTGTTCTACACAGACAAGCACTTGCAGTTAAAGAAATACCAGCATATCTAAAAATTGTGCTCGATGAAGCAGTACAAATGATCAGTTTTGTCAAATCTAGACCACTTCAACCCAGGTTATTTAAAATTTTGTGTGAGGAAATGAGTAGTCAGCACAAAACTCTTCTTTTACATACGGAAGTGAGGTGGCTATCCAGAGGAAAAGTGCTTGTGAAGCTTTTTCAACTTCATAGTGAACTACTGGTATTCTTCACTTCAGAAAATTCAGGACGAAAATTTAATGACTGTCTGAAAAATTCCTTGTGGCTAATGAGACTTGCGTATCTTGCAGATATTTTTGCAAAATTAAACAAAATTAATCTGTCGCTTCAAGGAAAGAATGTGACCATTTTTACTACAATGGATAAAATTTTGTTGTTAAAAAAGAAACTGGAATTCTGGGCATCTTCTGTAGAACAGAATAGAACAGAATAACTTTGACTGCTTCCCTACAGTACATGAACTTCTGACTGAAATAAATTCTACAGTCCACGAAGAAGTTTCCACCACCATTTTAGAGCACTTACGTGACTCTATTAGAATATTTTCCTATAACTACTGATGATGATGCTTGGGTTCGAAATCAGTTTGTAATTACAGACAAACCAGTCAGCTTTACTGCGCACGATTACAAAAGCCTAACTGACTTAATTTCTGATGGCAAACAAAAGGATCTTCTGCTGAATAATTTTTGGAGCAGCCTAATAGAAGAGTACCCTAAGGTGGCTAAACATGTAGTTCGAATGCTCCTTCCTTTTGCTACAACTTATTTGTGTGAGATGGGATTTTCGTATTATATTGCAACAAAAACCAAATATAGGAATAGACTTGATGCTGCACCTGACATGAGGCTTCGACTTTCCAGCATTATTCCTAATATTAAGTGAATATGTGATAGAAAAACGCAGAAACACCAATCCCATTAAATCCAAATTTATATTTCTGTTTATAAAAATAGACTTTCCTAGTAAAAATCTAATTTGTTTGGTGTTTGTGTATATATAAACACAGTTTTTTTAAAGTAGAACACTGTTTTAAATTTTGACTCTTGCACCTGATTTTTGTACTACTTTATACGTGCTTTCCAGTTAGAAATTGTTAGTTCAAGTTATTTTAAAATTTGTATTTTTGCTTTGTTTTATAAAATAAAATATATTTGAGCATAAATAACAATTTTCTATTTGAAAACCAAATGACTACAAAATAATATTATAAGTGTTCCGTAATAGGCTAAAAAGCGTTTCATGGCCAAAAAAGTTTGGGAAACACTGGTCTAGGTGATAGGGCGCTGGACTGGGAGTCAAGAACCTGCGTTCTATTTCCAGCACTATCCTCAGCCTGCTGTGTGACCTTGGGCAAGTCATTTCACCTTTCTGTGCCCGTTTCCTCACCATCTTGTCTATTCAGACTGTAAGCTCTTTGGAGTAGGGATTGTCTCACTATGTGTGTGTACAGTGCCCAGCACAATGGGACCCTGATTCCAACTGGGGCATCTAGGAACTGCTGTAATATAATAAATAAAAACAATAATGAAGAGCAGTGAAAACAACATTGGATTTTTAAAATTCTTCTGGTTGTAATAAGCTAAGTTATTATTTTTTGTAATATACAGACACATGCTTGCTTATAAGATATGGTCTCTGTATTTTGAAAGCAGTAATGTGAAAGCCACCAGAGGACCGTCTGTAGGAATTCTAAGTTTGGCAGGAGCCCCTGCACAATACCCGTCTTGGGGTCTGATCCAACCAGATCCCCCCTCTCCATTCTCGTGGTCAGAACCCTTCCCACTGCACATCCACTTTAGCATGCTTGTAAATGTCTTCATCAGGCTGCACAGTTTTTGCAAAGTACACACGAGACACTGCAATCTTTCCGGAGGTTCTAAACTTTGGAACACCTAATGTTTTTTAAAAAAGTAACTACCTAGTCTTTCCAAAAATACTCGGAGGCATTAGTTCTTACTGGGAAAGGCAGAACCAACCAAGGCTCTAATCATACGTTGAGAACTGGGTGAAGGTATGTTTTGGAGCAGTTCTCTAGGGCAGTGGTTTTTAATCAGAGTTCCGGGGTCCCCTGGGGGGTAGTGAGCAGGTTTCAGGGGGTCCACCAAGGAGGGCTGGCATTAGACTTGCTGGGGCCCAGGGCAGAAAGCCGAAGCCTCATCTAATGGGGCTGAAGCCTAGGGCCCCAAGCCCTGCCACCCCAGGCTGAAGCTGAAGCCTGAGCAACTTAGCTTCATAGGGGGGCCCCTGTGGTGTGGGGCCCCGGGCAGTTGTCCTGCTTGCTTCCCCCAACACTGGTCCTGGCTTTTATATGCAGAAAAACAGTTGCTGTGGCACAAGTGGGCCATGGAGTTTTTATAGCACATTGGGGTGGGGTGGGGTGGGGGGCCTCAGAAAGAAAAAGGTTGAGAACTCCTATTCTATCCGAGCAGAGGGCCTACATACAAAGCTTCTAAGCTGAGCTATTGGAGAGAACACCTTCTAAAAATGTGCTAGAACAATTGTGCTAATGTAATCCACACACCTCCTGGGTGTGGTGTTCTGTCCCATCTAGCAGCACCAAGACCACTTAGGCCATGTCTATACTACCCGCCGGATCGGCGGGTAGTGATCGATCTATCGGGGATCAGTTTATCGTGTCTGGTGTAAGCGTGATAAATCGATTCCCGATCGCTCTGCCGTCGACTCCGGAACTCCACAACAGTGAGAGGCGGAAGCGGAGTTGACGGGGGAGCAGCGGCCGTCGATCCCGCGCCGTGAAATAAGTGATTCTAAGTCGATCTAAGATACCTCAACTTCAGCTACGCTATTCTCGCAGCTGAAGTTGTGTATCTTAGATCGATCCCACCCCATACTAGTGTAGACCAGGCCTTAGAGAGAAAGATAAAATGAGTCTGCTTTACAGCCTTAGCTAACAGCCTTAGCTCATGCGGTAGAGGCTCATGCATTAAGCTCCAGAGGTCCCAGATTCAATCCCGCCCGTCAATGACTGGGGTCTGTCAGTGTTACACTAACAAAAAACCTTTTGTATTTCAAACTCCGATCTCACAAATGCATTTGCCCAATAATCCTCAAACTTCCTTTTCTCCAACCCAAACAGTCCTCTGACAGAGGACCACACGTCTCCACTTCACTGCTGTTGGACAAATTGGGGGTAATGTAGTGTGGGTTATATAATCAAAACGCTCAGGCTTAAAGCAGAAAACTAACCACAACCTGACCTATGGAGAGACCAGAGTCACTCTAATATGCAAGTCCTACTGAAGGGCCAGTTATAACATAGTTACAGCAAGAGTAGATCCTTGTGTGTGTACATTTACATTATACATATTTTAAAGCCTCTGTTGTGCTGTTTTTCTAAAGAGGAGAAGATCAGAGACTTGGCAGTACTGAAGGAACAGCTGCAACAAAAAGGAAGGGCCATCTGGAGTCAACTAAGAAAATGGCAACCTCCAAAGCAATCAAGAAAAGGATTATGAACAATATCATTAAAAAAAAAAAAAAAGGTAATACATGGCTCTCTAAGAATGCAACAGTGCCACAGATCACCTTTCCTGGACGTAGAATTCAGCGAGTAGCATACACACATTATACCTCTTCGGAATGGGTGAGCTGGGGTTGAGAAAAGAGCACACACATAGTTGGGTTTTTCTTGAGGGGGAGCGGGGGGGGGGGGGGGGGGGGCTTACTGACATTCCCCTCTCTGAGCATCAACCTGCCCTATCCCCTATAGCGTGACTGAAACAGCTCTGCTGGACCTCACAACTGCATCTCTGCACTCACCTGGCCGCTCTGTCCAAAACCTAGGGTGTTCTACAGCTTCTCTGGGTCAGAGGGGCCCTCACCACAATTGACTGAAGCTGCTCAGAAGAGACACAAACCTGCCTGGACCTTATGATGAGTATATCACTATGAGATAGAGCTATATGGGAGTGTGGAGATGTGCAGGGGGGAAAGAGAGAAGAAAAGAGATAAAAGATCCAGATGGAGAAAGTTGCAAAGCACTGGAAAGACGCGGACTCGGATCATTTTAATTCACTCAGATTTCACTGTAAAAATTCTACATGGAGTTAACACAACAGGGCTCAGCACAGATGCAGCTCAGCCCAAAAAGAGCTAGAAGCAAACAAACCTGCTGATCTACACACACGCACTGCTATCCAATTGATTTTATGAAGATGAGCATTTAAAGAAGCAGTTACTGATCTATACTATACAAAAACTTCCAAACAGGTATTTGCTCCACGAGTGTTTCCTGTAAGTTTTGTGTACATGTATGCACACAACTTTATTTATCTAATTTTCCCCACAGAAAATTTATTTATTGCTTGATAGAAACCGTTCTCCTTAGCTACTGGAAAGGATTAAGATTGCAAATTTCCTACAGGCTTGTATTACTAAGCCACAGGGGCTTCCATAAGTAGCAGACTTTTTTTCATTGTAGGCAAAGATTGCAGCACTTAACAGAATTATGCAGCAGAAGTCATTATTTATAAAAAAAAAAATACTACTTTATGTCCAGTTTCTTGGTATTACCCTCTAGTAATTTATTTATTGTATCTTGAGGCTGCTGCTTTCTGTCAGTTGAAAGCAAATGAAACACACACACATACACCATCACCATATTTTAAATTAGTAACTTTCAACAAGCATGATTACACACAGCTGCATAATATACAGCCAGTATCATCCTCTCTCATTTCTTTGCTTAAGAGGCCATGTCAAGGTTCCCTCCCCACTCTGAACTCTAGGGTACAGATGTGGGGACCTGCATGAAAGATCCCCTAAGCTTATTCTTATCAGCTTAGGTTAAAAACTTCCCCAAGGTACAAACTTTGCCTTGTCCTTGAACAGTATGCTGCCACCACCAAGCGATTTAAACAAAGAATAGGGAAAGAGACCACTTGGACACATCTTCTCCCAAAATATCCCCCCAAGCCCTATACCTACTTTCCTGGGGAAGGCGTGATAATAATACCCTCACCAATTGGTACAGGTGAACACAGACCCAAATCCTTGGATCTTAAGAACAATGAAAAATCAATCAGGTTCTTAAAAAAAAGAAAAATTTTATTTAAAGAAAAGGTAAAAGAATCACCTCTGTAAAACCAGGATGGTATATACTTTACAAGGTAATCAGATTCAAAACATAGAGAATCCCTCTAGGCAAAACCTTAAGTTACAAAAAAAGACTGAAAAACAGGAATACACATTCCTCCAGCACAGCAAATTTCACAAGCCATTAAACAAAAGAAAATCTGACGCATTTTCTAGCTAGATTACTTACTAACTTCACAGGAGTTGGAAGGCTTGCATCCTTGATCTGTTCCTGGCAAAGGTATCACACAGACAGACAAAACCCTTTGTCCCCCCCTCTAGATTTGAAAGAATCTTGTCCCCTCATTGGCCATTTTGGGCAGGTGCAAGCGGGGTTACCTTAGCCTCTTAACCCTTTACAGGTGAAAGGATTTTGCCTCTGGCCAGGAGGGATTTTATAGCACTATATACAGAAAGGTGGTTACCCTTCCCTTTATATTTATGACAGGCCATATCTACCTGGAAAAAAAACCAAACAAAAAACAAACAAACAAACAAACAAAAAAACCAAACAAAAAACACCTTACCAAGTTGTAATTTCTTTCCTAGAATTTGAATGGAAAATTGACCAGCGGGTTAGAATAGGGGTCTGGGAGCAGTGCTCCTGATTCAAGTGTGCGCCGTGGAACAACTCATTCAGACTTTCAGTTTCCCGGTCCATATTATGGTTATTTGTATTACAGTTGTACAGAGAAGCCAAAACAGAGATCAGGGACCCATTGTGCTAAGCGCCGTACAGATAGTAAGAGCCCCTGCCCGATGGAAAGTATAATCTAAACCAGACAAGACAGTCAAAAAGGTGTGAGAGAAAAGTATTATCCCCACTTTACAGATGGGAACTGACACACGGAGAGATTAAGTGACTTTCCCAAGGTCACCTAGGAAGTCTATGGCAGAGCCAGGAATTGAACACAGGTCTCCTGAGTCCTAATCCAGTGCTTTAAGCACAAAACCATCCATCCTTTCTCTCTGTCAAATGGTTGTATCATCTACTTCACCGTGGTCACGAGGCTTAATTAATGTTTGTAAATCACTAAGACCCACTGATGAAAAATTCTACATAAATATATATTACTATTCTAAAGTCCTTAACAGCACAGAATGTGACCTTCAACCCTGCAGGATGGTCAGGCAGATGATTCCTCCGCAGGTCAATGCTCTGTAAGTGAGTTGGCAGCGATGCGTCATGCGTGTACGTGAGAAGAAAGGAGAGGGTAGGTACATAGTGTAGCCTAGCAAACACAAAGGAAACACAGGTTTCCTCTGAATTCTAATTTAGCTGAAAGGTTATATAAAAAAGGGAAAATGTCAACAGTTTATCCCCACAAGAAATTACAGATGCTTTGTGTTTTTAAGGGCCAAATCCTGCCATCAGATATGCAGACAGTTAATGGGAATTTTTCCTGCTAGTATCTAGTAGCGTTTAGCATTTATTTGGTGAATGTTTTTCAAAGAGTTATGCAAACACAAATTGATCCTCTCCACAGCCTCGTAAGGTAAACAAAGGCAGGACCAGACCCTAACAGAGACACAACTGATTTAATTATCTGTGTGATGTAAAAACATACAAGAAAAATCTGTATAGTGCTTGCTTTTACAGAAATCTTCGTCAATTGGAAGGCCATACACACAGCTAAACCAGGCTCCAATATTTGAAAAGGCATTTCCCCAAAAACTCTTTTTAAAATCAAATACTAAATTTAAAGGTGACACTATTAATTTAAGATCCATGTTATAAACAAATGTGTTACTAGCACCCTCTTAAAGCATTAAAAGTAAAAACTTTCATTCTCAGATTTTCATTAGTTATGCTCTGCTTACTCTGCATTTCTCTCAACTTCATAAATAAATAGATAAATAAATACAAAAATAAAAAAAAACTTTCACTTTCAGGGTGACAAGGAATTTCTGGGATTTCAAGTGCTACTACAGTATTTTTAAAAATTTATTAGTGATGATTTTCAATGTAATTTAATAAGTTGTGGAAACATTTTCTTTGTGTTTATATTTTATAAAACTTTCACAAAAATATAAATGTTGGGCCAAATGTAAATTGACTGTATCCCTTAGAATCACAAACACATGCACACAGCATGAAGCTTTCCAACAGTAATTTGATGAAACAAAAAATGCCTAAGACCTGTTAAGAAGAGCAAGGCCTCTGATGCAATGTTATGCTTAAGTCAGTTACGTAACTAAGAAACTGTAGGGTACAAGGGCAGGAAAAGCTCTACAGTCAGTTTCTGAGCAGCAGCTAATGTGTGAGCTTTGGAAAGCTCATAAAGAGCTTTTGCTGGAATCGGTCATCTTGCAAGAATAAGCTTGAAATTGAAGCCCTATTCACAGGGTCTTGCTACTGGTAACTTGTGTGTAATTATCATGCACAGTGATGAAATCAGGTTGCTGCTAAATGCTGAGTCAATACCTAGGTCTCTGGAATTTCCCCCCCCTCACAAAGAGCTCATCTGTGCTATCTGTCAGGGCAAAGCTCAAAATGGTTTACTTTCAAATTTTATGCTTGCTGAGTGTGTGTGTGTGTTAATTGGACTGAGGGTGACGAAAATGGGTTTTTCTTGTTTTCTCTGATTTATTTTGCCCACTGATTTTTTAGGTTTGTTCTGAAAGTGCCCAGTGACTTTTGGACACTGATAATACTAACATTACAACATATTAATAGTTTGTATTTCAAATGTAATTTGACATTTCTGCTAACTTGTTTCCTGCATACAAATTTCCTTCAATGTTCTTACTGTGATAATTGCTGAAATGCACACTGGCAATCTCATTCATGGAAGTAATACTGAAAAAGATTCATCATGCAGCAGCTAAAATTAATCTCTCCAACAATTTTTAACAGAGCTGTTCAATAACTGTTTAACATATTTTAATTAGACCAATAACCAACAGAGCTAGGAGCTATTACTTTGGTGAATCTAAAAACGCTTGCCAGAAAAGCTAAAGGTAACTGCTAGACTAACTAAAATCTGAACAAGAACCTTAATGAATAAGGTTTCAGAGTAGCAGCCGTGTTAGTCTGTATTCGCAAAAAGAAAAGGAGTACTTGTGGCACCTTAGAAACTAATCAATTTATTTGAGCATAAGCTTTCGTGAGCTACAGCTCATTTCATCAGATGCATTCAGTGGAAAATACAGTGAGGAGATCTATATACACACAGAACATGAAAAAATGGGTGTTATCGTACACACTGTAAGGAGAGTGATCACTTAAGATGAGCTATTACCAGCGGGACAGCGGGGGGGGGGGAGGGAGGAAGGCAGAGGAGAACCTTTTGTAGTGATAATCAAGGGGGGGCCATTTCCAGCAGTTAACAGGAACGTCTGAGGAACAGTGGGGGGTGGGGAAATAAACATGGGGAAATAGTTTTACTTTGTTTAATGACCCATCCACTCCCAGTCTCTATTCAAGCCTAAGTTAATTGTATCCAGTTTGCAAATTAATTCCAAATTCAGCAGTCTCTCGTTGGAGTCTGTTTTTGAAGTCTTTTTGTTGTAATATTGCGACTTTTAGGTCTGTAATCGAGTGACAAGAGAGATTGAAGAGTTCTCCGACTGGTTTATGAATGTTAT